>NC_052629.1:13901346-14215384 GCF_016161935.1 Mauremys reevesii
AAAGGGCAAGTGCCTGGTGCAAAGCAGTTTGGTATAAATGTAATAATTTCTGGATAGCTGCCAGTACTAAGGTTGAAAAGCAATATTACAAGGCTTCTATGATGACAGCCTACTGGGAGACATTTGTTGAAAATTGCTTTGCCTATCATTTAGTCAGCAAAAAACCCACACAGTGCTAGTTACGTTAGAACTGGGTTGAGTGTGCATCTATAAATGATTCAAATTGTAAGCTTATAAAGCCCCCATATAGGTGCAATCACCATAAAAGCCTAGTGTTCCTGTTCTATTCTTTTTCATTGGAAAGCCTTATATATTTTCACCATATGCTGTTCAAATAAGTATGTATAATTATAAAGGAAGCATGCTCTCACCTTTAGATTCAAGTTTCAAAAATTAAATTAAAATGACTTTTTGACAACAGGCAATAAGGTTTTCAATGGTTACACTGTGAACAAGCAGAAGTATTAAATCTTGTAACATCAAATAAACAATGTATTTTTAACTATAACCTTTTTCTCTGTGGGAAATGGTAACTTATACAAGTGCTGAATTGTAGTGTTTTAACTACACAATGTCTGTCTTCTGAAGTCCTCCAAATACATGAAAACATTTTAAAGTAATTGGAAGGAAACAAGCAGAAGAAAGGACTAACCCTCACATTTTCAAAGCACTCCCTATAGATTTTAGCCATGTGGCTCCCATTCAAGATAATGGCAGTCATTTAGCTACTTCTGAGAACTGTTTCAAAAATTGAGGAGTAAATGTCGAGCAGTTCATTGATTTTTTTAAAAATATGGTTAACAAATAAATTAATTGCTACATATTCTGCAATTACTTTCGTTTGTGTAATGATTTCGTTTACATTAAAGTCATTTTGTTTTTGCTACTGCACCAGAGAACTATTATGATTTATGAATTAGATAAGTAGCCCTCATTTTCATGAAAGCTAATAATTACTACATTTTGACATCATTAGTGGTTGGGAAAAAATGCCTATTTTTTTTGCTTTTGTATTTAAGAGTTAGCTTTAGAACTTCTAGATCTCCAAGTGAAACTAGATTGAAGGGATTCCACCTGGGGGTCAGAGATGGTTGAGTTTACACATACATTCTTTCAATATGGTGCATGCATCACAAGGCTACTTTTCTCCTTTAAGGAATACCCTGCTTTTGCTTTCGCATATGTTTTTGCAGGGATTCAAAATCCATTTACCTGCTTCTTATGCATGTGTAGGAAGCCTTCCAAGGCAAATACCATCAGTTATTATGGAATTAAAGCTTCATTAAAACAAAACAAACAAACAAACAAACCCAAACAGATTCTAACCCTTATTCCGGCAAATATTCTCTTTCAAAGAGAACCAAGTGTAAACCAATGCTGTGTTTTCCTAAATCTGCAGACTCTCCCATCATGTGTGTCTCTTCTTTAAGGATTCAAAGGATAAACAGTGCTGAGATTTCAGTACATGAGCCAGTAAAAGCTGTTCTTTAGTTTCAGTACAGGATTAATTTACATTAGTTTGATTATTCCTAGTCACTACTGATAAAGGCCCAATCCAATTCAGATTAAAATAAATGGCAGGAATCCTAGTAATTTAAATGGGATTTGTATTGGGCCCTAAAGTTAAAACAAATTACAGCTCCCAATCCCTCAGACACATGTTCCATGGAGAGGGAAGAGACAAATCTGAGAAAGGGAAAAAGTCACTGCCTGATACTGAATCAGAGTCAGATTTGCTAGAGTAGAATTAGAGGTTTTCTTGAGTGTAGTGGCTGTTTTATTAGAAGCTATAAGCATATCTGTAACTGACAGTGAAAGATTCTCCTTTAACACTACTGATAAAGGTCTATGGTTTTAGAGATGAACATGAAGTCTATTTCTATATCAAATGTACGGAACATAGCTGATGGCTGTCATCCAAGGATACTCCACTTTTGGGTGCCTGAGAAGTTTTTCATAAAGAACTGTCTTCCGAGATTTCTGGAACACTCTACTTCTAGTTGGGCCAGGTTTATGACAAGAAGAGACTTTTTGTTGTATTAAGTAATTTGACAAAAAGCTATTTCAACTTTTTTGCACTTGAACTGAACCCACATTAATATTTTTTGCAAGTCAGTTCTTTTTTCAGTCAAACCAATTTCCTTCATCTCTACTCAGAAGTCATCCATCCAGACTCCCAAGGCCCAAATTCAGCCTGTACAGCTATATATTTAATGGAGCTTGACCCATCTATAAAAGAACTAATTTTGGCCCTAAATCTGACCTCTCATATCCTGTCAATCAGTCAGTCACTATGACCATCATCTAGATCCAGAAAAAGAAAAAAGAAAAAAACATCAAATGTATGTCTTTGTCCTCTGAGAGGACTGAAATAGATACAGATGTGGGGGCAGAGATGCCAGCTGACATGCACCAGCATATAGCCTTCTGTGTAAAAAACCCCAACAAAATTAGATTTCTGTGGATAAGCACTGATTTGACATGAAATCAGACAAATCCATCCATAGCAAATGACATGTAGCTACAACATTCCAGACAAAATGGTACATTTTTAGAAAAATTGAGAAATCTCCTCCCGAATCAAGAATGACACAAATATAACTAAAATCATTCTCTTGAGACATTGAAATAATAATTGTTTCTATCATTCTAGTCTGTCATTCACCATTATATGAAGACATCATCATCACTTCCCATTGATCACATAGGTATGTGCTTTGTCACAGGGTTATATTTTGGACAACTCCCCTGGTATGGATTCTGCACCCTATCCCCCCACCTTCCTCTTCAACAGAACCATGTCAGTTAGGCTGTTTTACAGGCTTTCAGAACCTCCACACGAGGGGAAGGAAGAACTGGATTTGCCTCAAAGAGAATGTTACATCTGTAAGTAATGCAAAAGTCTTGCAATCATCATTATCTGTTTTACTTTGACCTGTATTATAAACCTGTCAGTGAAAGATACTTACATACATATCTACTTGGAAATATGAATTCAATACCCACTGATTACTGCATATTAGGTGCTTATCTGGTCCTTTTTTGATTATATGCCAATTGCTATGTTATCTTAATGCAAATACCATTTTGGATGAACACAGACTTTGGTCATGACATATGCACCCAAGTCAACCACCCTGGCAATCGAGGGTATTTATTACCAATGGGTAAAAGTGTTCAACATGTGATACCACTTGCTCAATAAGCATAAAATGGCACCTGTATTGAGTATATCAGTTTCTAAATTATGATCTATGGACTGCCAGTAGTCCACACAATGAATCATTTGAGAAACATCACTGGTGAATTTGAGAGGGAAAGCTGATGGAAGAATTTTAAATTGCAGAACCTCTAGATTATTATTGTTTATATTCTTGCATCACAGAAGCCGCTGGGGGTATTTACAGAAACACAGTTAAATATGAAAGCCACACCGATTGCCTACTACCTAATGGAATAATGGAGAAACATCTCTGGCATGGTCAAAACAGATGCTTTGGCATCACGAAAAGGGGAATTGACATTTACATTTTCTAAGTAAACTAATAGCAAACTTTCAATAAAAAAACCCATCATGAGGGGTGAGGAGCTCCTGTGAGAACAGAAACCACCTTACTCCACCAGCCAGATCTTGCAGTCCCTGAGTAATCAGAGCTTTTATGCACTCCAAACTAGATTCCTCTGCAATGAGAAGAGTAAGAGGCAGAGCAGAGAAATCCATGTAATCTGGGAGCTGCCAGACTGAAAGCAAAAAAATCCATGAAATCTCAAATTTCCACGCAAACTGAGAACTCTGTCTACAGCTGTGACTAAAATCTCAATAAAGCAATACCAAATATTACTCAGTGTTTTGCTTCACTAGCAGTATGAAGTATAAAACACAGAGCCAAATTCTTTTTGTAGCTCTACTGACTTCAGTGGACTTACATCAGCAATGAATCTGGCCCACAGAGAGTGTCTTTGTTGAAGCACTGGGCTCCAGAACGAGCAGGGAACTCTGGGTCAGTGGGTACCAGGTGGTACAAAGCTTGCTAGCTAGAGAGTTGGGAAGTGGATGCCAAACATCTCTGCATGTGTCCCGTCTGTTGGCTGATTGAGAGGCATTACCAGCAGCCGCAAAAACAGCACATTCCATACACTGGCTAGAGGGTGATTACTGAGCTGGCGATGGCAGCTGGGAAGGGGTGTATGTGTAAGGGAAATAAAACTGTGGAAACATGGAAGGATTATCCCTAGCCAAAAGTGATAAACACACACACACCAATAGCAATCAATGCAGCTTCATAATTTGTCACAAATAGCACAAACAGATTTCTAGATGATTCTGTCATGTTCCTAACAACATCTCATGAAAAGTTTAATTTCATCTTTTTTTTTAAAAAAAATAAATGCTGCAATATTTAATGGGAGAGAACTACAGAGCCCATACTTAAAGACTAATGTAAGACCCATGAATATGTTTCCACTGAGATTTGAATGAGAAGACAACCTGGACTAACCAGGACATGTTGGATCATACACCCTTAATAGAGAGAGTCCAATTTCTATCATTTTTTAAATTAACACTGAATCTGCACCTTCATATTTTACAAAAGTAGTATGGAAATGTTGGATCATTGCATGATCAATGTGCACAAGCACTTTCACCTAACCGTTAAGGCAGGGCCGCCCAGAGGATTCAGGGGGCCTGGGGTCTTCGGTGGCGGGTGTCCCCCGCCGCCGAACTGCCACCAAAGACCTGGCACTTCAGCAGCAGGTCCCAGGGTGGAAGGACCCCCTGCTGCCGAATTACCGCCAAAGACCCAGAATGGAAGAAGCTCCAGGGTCCCTGAAGCGAGTGAAGGACCCTGCTAAGGGCCCCGAAAAACTCTCGTGGGGGCCCCTGTGGGGCCCGGGGCAAATTCCCCCACTTGCCCCCCCGAGCGGCCCTGCTTTAAGGACTAGATTGTGGAGCTAGTCTGAACTTTAGGTAAAAAAGGCAGTGCAACTACACAGCGGACTCAGAGAGGCACAATTTAGTCTCTGGTTTCCTCTTCCTCCAGTGGAGAAGGCGACCGCATCAGCCTTTACCTGGCTGGCACAATTTACTTTCCCCACAACAGGGGCTCAATTTCAGTTGCATTGCAACGTTGCTATGTTGGGAGGAGGGTGGAAGTAAGACTCCAGCCCCCGCTCCATCCTTGCTTACCCACTCCTGACCCTGTGTGAAAGGGGAAGTAGTAGCCCTGAGTTGCTGTGGCTACTCTTCCCACCTACACTGTGACCTGTAATGCAAGTAGTCTGCTTATGTCCTCATACTCTTCTGTGCTGGGACATACTGCATTCTGGCAATAATGTAAGAAAATGGTGGCCCCTTAAGATTTGAAGCTGGGTAGGATAGGATAGCTTTATGCAGTCACGTGGGCCAGTTCTTTCTAAGTGCTTCTTTACAGAGCTGGGGAAAAGGAAGAGGAGGAAGATGATTACAATGACATGTCCCGCTACTACAGTGTCTCTCTCAGTGATAAGAGAACTCCATTCAGTGCGCTGAATCAGGGAGAGCACAATGCCATCTTCAATTTATCTTCAGCTTGAGAGCTACTGTAGAAAAGGTCACTAATGAAAAAATGAGTTTGCACATCATAGTATGTTTATCTGGCCTTCACATACCTTTTTGACACTACTGTCTAATAGAAGGTTTTTTAGCTGCACTGAGAGCTCACCTCTATAATTGATTCCATTCTCTTATTCATTGTAAAGGACAAATCTAGTCACCAGATCTCTACAGACTCAGGGCTCTCACCAGAGCAGACTCAGTGACTAAAAAGGTCAGCGGATGTCATCTCTTAAAAAAAAAATAATAATGATTTTGTAGCTGAAGTTGTGGGTGCTCAGCACTTCAAAGCATCAGACCTGTTATTTTTATCACTGTCCAGTAGAGCTGGATGAACTTTTTCTTCCAGTCAAACGAAACAGTTAGCAAATTCATGTCAAATTCACCAAATTGTTCTGGTGTTAAACAAAACAAACAAACAAAAAACCCAAAAAACCACCCACCCAAATTTCCAAAACAACCAAATGACTTTTCATTTTGAAATGTACTTCCATTTTATAAAAGAATATTAATCATAGGACTCGAAGGGACCTCGAGAGGTAATCTAGTCCAGCCCCCTGCACTCATGGCAGGACTAAGTATTATCTAGCCCATTCCTGATAGGTGCCTTTCTAACCTGCTCTTAAAAATCTCCAAGGATGGAGATTCCACAACTTCCCTAGGCAATTTATTCCAGCACTTAACCACCCTGACAATTAGGAAGTTTTTCCTAATGTCCAACCTAAACCTTGCTGCAATTTAAGCCCATTGCTTCTTGTCCTATCATCAGAGGTTAAGAACAACATTTTTAATTCCCTCCTCCTTGTAACCTTTTATGTACTTGAAAACTTATATTCCCTCTCAGTCTTCTCTTTTCCAGACTAAACAAACCAATTTTTTTCAATCTTCCCTCATAGGTCATGTTTTCTAGATCTTTAATCATTTTTGTTGCTCTTCTCTGGACTTTCTCCAATTTGTCCACATCTTTCATGAAATATGGCACCCAGAACTGGACACAATACTCCAACTGAGGCCTAATCAGCACGGAGTAGAGCAGAAGTATTACTTCTCGTGTCTTGCTTACAACACTCCTGCTAATACATCCCAAAATGGATGTTCACTTTTTCTGCAACATTGCTACACTGTTGAAAAAGGTTGAAAATAAAAATGAAATGTTTCATTTCAACTCAAATGAATTTTTTAGTTAACTACAAACTGAAGTATTTTCAACTTTTTGGTTGTATAAAAAAGTTTCTAATTTTGTTTTGGGTCAATTCAAAACTATTTTATTTCCCAATTCTTTGATGCAGCCAATGAACTGAAAAAATCTCATACCCCCAAAACAGAGTTTTCAGATGACCTTCAAACTGCAGCTCTGCTAGGCTGATCAATGAGAGATCTTAGACTGTATCAGTGCAAGATGCAATCATACAAAAATAACAAAAAACAACCCACGTCTGTCTGTCTGTAACAGCAGAACCTATTGCATTGCAAACAAAACAAAAGGATGGGTCAACTTTCTACCATCTCCAGTTGTATTTTGGTGGCCTTTTTCACATGCCACTTGTACAGAAGGGCATCAGTGGCACAGGTTGGCTCATCGAGGTGGAACCTGATCACCACTGTTAAAGGGAATTTAGGGTGCTTTTCACAGCACCACATAATTCTAATACTTAATATAAACATCCATCGCTACTCCGTAAAGTTCACACATACTGTGAGCTTGTGTTGGTATATCAGCTCCATTTCAGCATTGATGCTGCATAAGTTGCCTGTGCTCTGGGAGACTTCAGTCCCGACACCGTTCTTTCATAACCTTCAGATGGACTTTATTACTTCATTGGTGATGGTGGGGCTTTGACCAGAAATAAATTTCTTCAAGAAACTCATCAAGACAGTAAAAGAAAAAAATACCATGGAAAGAGGTGCTGGATGCCAAAGAACTCTGCTACAAACTAGAACAGATACTCAGATACTATGGTGTGTGTGTGTGGGGCACATAAATACATAGATTAGGTAGATGCTGATAGGCACGGACAATTTGCGAAACACTGATGGTCCCCAGGAAGTCCTCCTCTGTACATGTTGGAAAGGCACTGACCTTGAACTGCAGAAGGCCATCTCAAGTCACCAAGTCAAGAGTACACAAGATGCTCCTATGAGCATCTTAAGGTTAAAACTTTGAAACTATAGAAGTCCCTGAGCATTCAAGTTTGAGGAATCTATTGAGACGGCAATTCTCCAGAGATATTTCTCAGTACATATGAATAAATATGACTATAACAACTTATACACACAAATACACCCCCCACACACACAGAGGTTCCCTTTCACTCAATTTTTGCCGGTTTTACAGAAACATGAAAATTCAGGCTTTTTACCAGAAAACTAAAACAATATTTATTGGCTATTAAAAAAAATAAAAATCACACTCTTGCAAGCAAATAAGTCATATTTGGTGGAGGAGGGATAGCTCAGTGGTTTGAGCATTGGCCTGCTAAACCCAGGGTTGTGAGTTCAATCCTTCAGGGGGCCATTTAGGGATCTGGGGCAAAATCAGTACTTGGTCCTGCTAGTGAAGGCAGGGGACTGGACTCAAATGACCTTCAAGGTCCCTTCCAGTTTTATGAGATAGGTATATCTCCATATAGTCTATTTCACATCTATGATAACATCAGAGGGATATGTTTATGGCTAGGAGGTCATAACTGTGAAATACATTATGACTTTCCTAAAGTACCAGAAAAGACAATATTAGAACATTTTAACCTATGAGAATGAAGTATGCAAACTAACTGCAACCAACTGTTGGACAATTGGTTGATTTAGTTCAGATGTTAAAAGCATAGCTTAAAGTGGTCTAGAAACTAAACAATGCCATGTACAATTTATGCAGCATAACAGTATATGCTATATAATTCGAAATAATGGAATAGTACACAGACTGAAATTCTAACTGTACATCAGAGTGATACTTCAAGAGAAGGAGTAGGAGTTCCAAGATAATCATCTTATCTGCACATACAAATAGCAGTATTTGCCAGTGGTGGAATTTGGATGGCCCATATGTCATACAGAGATAAAACATATTTCTATTTCTTTTCCTTTGTCTTCTTCAAGAAAGATTCTGAATTAAGCCCTTATTAGTTAAACTAATTGGATTTTAGGTGAGAATTAAAATAAAATATTGCAAATATTTTCATTTTACAATATGCTGGCATTCTACCAGGAGCTACTGGTTATGGTAGCCTTGATATCATATTTGCTAAATACAGATATTCTTTGTTTGATTTTTAATATTGCAAGCAAAGACTGAATCTATACAATTAATTCAGTTAAGCTACACGAATTGATATCAGTTGTGGATCTAGCCCAGTAATTTTACCTTATACCCAGAAGCAGAAGAGTGAGACACTGACCAGACAGTTTCAGGCATTATTACACAGTACGTGTCTGTGTAAACATGTTACATAACAGCAGAGTAAATAATTTTAAAATATGTTTTTACTTTCTCTAGAGTTCATAATCCTGATATCTCCCAATCAGAAAACTGTCATCATATAATAACGTGTGACAATTGACTGCTTGCTGCTTCAGTGTTTAAAATATACTATTAAGTTTCTGATAGCCAGGGATTTTAAGATGATTACACTTATTCAGCATATCATTGTTACTGACTGGCAAATCCTATCAATACAACAGCAAATCTCACAAAGTGTGGCAAGCTATTAGTAATAGCTGTAATAAACCTAAATCTAGTCTTTGTACTCAGATAGTGCTTGCAAAAAAATCAGATAAAATTTAAGTGCTTTATCATCTCAAATGATAAATCTGTCATGTGATTTGCACACAAAGATTGCTTCACAATACGAATTTATACCACGTTAACATCAAAATATAATCTATATTCTTGGTAGTAGCTACCGCTGATTTATAGAATATATTACACCTAAAGCCATCTAGATGCCTTACATCAACTAGAAAGGTTCTCTAAAGAAATACATCACCACAAAAGCTCTCTCATTAAAGGAACAATCTCAGCAACTTTTCTCTTTTGCTCATTTGTTTGACTTCAGCTAAATGTAACTTATAATGTAACTTATAGCATGTTGGAATGTATGCCTTACAAAGCAAGTCTGTGGAGGAAACAGTGGCATTACGGGTGCTAATAGAAAAATTAATAGATAGCTGACAGACAATAAACATCTCCTTTCTCTACTATACGCCAACAAAATCATTGAAATTTCCTTCTGTTCAAAAGAAAGATGCACAAGTTTTCAAGTGAATGAACAATTTTAAAATGCATTATTATTGATGGATATTTTAATTAAAAATGTATTCATTGTCTGATTCATTTAGTTAACGCAGAAGCTTCCCAGATTTTTGGGACACCACCTGCATGACTCAAATTTAGGTAACACTATGGAATAATCTCATGAGAATGTCAGAAATGGATATCATGGTTCCATAGGATCAGGATGAGACCGTGAAATCCAGGTCAGTAGTATGGCCAACCAGTTCTTCATGCCTCTACTTCAAGTCAATGCTACAGAGGGTGTAGATTTCTCCTGTACCCCTTTTCCATAATGCCCTTGGAAATCAGAATTTAAAACATTTGGGCTTGATTCTCCACGGCCTTGCAACTTGTGTATTCTGTTCAGATTTGATAGAGTTTTATACTCACTTTAAAAAGGTGTAATGACTACAGACAGTGTAAAACAGCAGAGAATACGGCCCATCTATTTTTAATCAAAGACTCAATTCTTCTCCTATTGATGTATATAGAAAATGCCCATTGACTTCAATCTGAGAAGAATTGAGCCTTTAATGTAATTTATTGTTTGAATATACAGCAATATCATCATTATAGCATTATGAGAGCTATGCATCAAATCCAGCAGTCTTTATTCAGGCAAAACTCCATTTTGGTTTGTTTCTTACAGGTTACAGAATGATCCAATATAAATGTATTCTAAAATACTATTGTTTGCTCTGTATTTGGTAGAAGCACTAGTATGAAGATAAGCAGTGCCGTTGACCAGTGCATTCAATGTAACAGGAATTCTGCCAGAGTAAAGCAGGATTCCAAAAAGTAAGTCTGGAGATATGCTATATAACACATTCGGGAGGGCTGAACGTGGCTCTATTTCAACAAGGTATGCTTTCTTCCTTTTAGCCAGGCATATCCTCCAGTGGACTATTCTGTGCAACAGGGGAATTCGACCCAACTAAATTCACGAGTGCAGAAGTGGAAGAGGGTCCTTTTGTTTTTCCCTCCCCTTTCACACCAGCAAGGTGCATACCAAATGTTGTCATTGATTATAATCTACAAATATATAAACTCAACCATTTATTTAAAAAAACTTGAGTTTTTGAGCACAATCACCACTCACACTGCAGAAATACCATATAGTTTAAATATGCTAGAGGAGCTATCAACTATGGCCAAAAAAGAGGAGGAACTTGCATAAGAACAAACTAAAAATAGCATCTTCTTTGTACTCTACTATAAGTAGGCACTTTATAAACTCCAGTCCATATGCTTATACAAAGTACTATATCAATCTCAATCAAGCAAATCATTTAGGATTATGTTGTCCAAAGAATGGTCATTAACAATAAAGCTTGTCCAATAAAAAAAATGAAAGCAACCTAGTGCAAAGATCAGGTTTTGGAATATTACTCAAGGCTTTGCGTTTACAATCCCTTAAAATGAATGATGAATTTGAAAGTATTAGTGGTATTGCAAGCTTTCCACATACTGTCGTATCAGTGAGATGAAACCTAGACCTGTAGAGACATGGTCTCTCTGCAGATGTTGCCAATAAGCATGACAATCCTTAGAGATTCTTTTGAGGTTGCCAAACAAGGTAGAATTTAGTACCAAATGTGGGCATGATGTTTAAGAACAATGTATGTACATTTCTAGTATGTCAGTGGGTGGTTGTAATGTATGTGTAATATACATGATAAAGCCTACTGTAGAATATTAAAAAAAATTGCATGCCCTTGTACTCTCTGGGTTTGTCTGGGGCAAGGACTGGAAATATGAGAAATATCAGAAGATTTTTGCACCAGATAAAATGAAGACATATTGGTAATCTCTCAAGAAAGGCTGTTCTAGTGAGTTTTTATAGGAAAGATACTGTTATCAAACAACCAGTGATCCACAATGGAAAGCTCATATTATGTAGGGAAAAACGGGCTCTCAGCCTTTTTGTGAGGTCAAATATAATAGATATGTTTCAAGGAAGTATTAAAACATACTCTCTCACTCTAGAAACAGGGATTTGAGGCAGGAGGACAAGTTTACTTCATCCCAATTCCTATTTTCTTGCCAAAAATGTTCAGGTAAACGTCAGATAAATTTCCAGTCTTCTGCATCATTTTCAAAGTACCCCCTTCTAATACTTATCCCAATAAGTGAACTAAGTATTTTGCTAGCTATGTATAAAAATAACAAATGTGATGTTCATTAAAACAACAATGGGTAAAATCTGCCCACGGAGAGCTGCACTCCACTAGGTGTCCCATCTGCATATCTCTAAGTAGAATTAGACTCCTCTGCCAATATGATTTAATCTGTTCTGCACAGCCATGAACCCCTGTCCTGTGTTTAAATGAATAATTAGCATACTGTACAAGCCACATAAGTTAAGTGTGTCTGCTCCTCTTCATTTGTCTACTGCTTTGTTTCATTAGATAAAAGTGAAAAGATACAGACTACTCAATCTGACTGCATTTGAAATCCATGTGTAATAGTTTACTATCTCAGTCCATAACCACATTGTATTAGTCTACACAGTTTCTGGATAATAATATAGCTATATAGTACAGTACTAAGGATGTCAGTAAATCAGCACGTGGCACTAGTAAACTCTAAGAGGATGCAGCTACTAGTTTACAAGCAATGTAGTCACATTTTTCCTCCCATTCTAGCCCTTTCAATATAACAAGAAGCCTTTCCTGCAAATATTTACTGTTTGATGTTGTGTTTACTACAATGAATAATATGGCTTCAAAGAACTCAGTGAACCCAAGAGGGATAAAACTGTCTTATTAATGGGGTTCAAGCAAGTCCCATTAAAGGAAACGTTTGATTTTTCTTTAGACTAGATCTCACTTGTTGACAAAGCCACCTAACAAACTTCTGTCTTTTGCAAATGCCAACATTTCCACAGACCATTGGATGCTCTAGGGCAGGGGTAGGCAACCTATGGCACGTGAGCTCATTTTCAGTGGCACTCAGACTGCCGAGGTCCTGGCCTCTGGTCCGGGAGGCTCTGCATTTTAATGTAATTTTAAGTGAAGTTTCTTAAACATTTTAAAAACCTTATTTACTTTGCATACAACAATAGTTTAGTTATATCTTATAGACTTATAAAAAGAGATCTAAAAACATTAAAATATATTACTGGCATGCAAAACCTTAAATTAGATTGAAAAAATGAAGACTTGGCACACCGCTTCTGAAAGGTTCCTGACCCCTGCTTTAGTGATACACTCACGCTTTTCTGAGATGCAGAACTGTTGATCTCTAGGGGTGAAATTCTGATCCCATTGAAGTTAATGGCAAAACTCCCATTATAATAATATATGGAGATATACCTATCTCCTAGAGCTGGAAAGGACATCGAGTCCTGCCCCCTGCCTTCACTAGCAGGACCAATTTTTGCCCCCGATCCCTAAGTGGCCTTCAGGGACTGAACTCACAACCCTGGGTTTAGCAAGCCAATGCTCAAACCACTGAGCTATCCCTGGGGTAAGGATTTCATCCTAGATCACCAGCTAAAGTGTGGGTCAGGTGAGCAATGACTGAAAGTTATGATTATGAGGGTCTATAGGTCAATGGTTTATGTGAACACACTTCTTGCTCCAGATCCTACTGGGCAAATACCCACTTCACTTCACAACTCACTAGTTGGCCCCCGGCAGAGCTTTCACCCAGCTTCAAACAAGTTACACTCACAAAGTGAAAATATATCCCCTCTTCTAGGGTCTGGCTTTATTCCTCAGGACATGGAGTTGTATGAGACACTGGGGGCTTGTCTACATACACCAGAGGAGTGTAAACTGTAGTGTACAATTGTGTCCCACACAGTCACAGTAACTGGCCTGACTGGACTCTGCTAGCATGCACTAAAAGTTCCCTAGAGCATATTAACATTGTACTGTTTGAAACGGGACTACATAAACATGCACTAGGAAACTTTTAGTGTGGCCAGTAAGGTCCACCTGGTTCAGTTAATGTGCAACACACTAGTGCGCACTAGAATTTACACCTCTCTGGTGCAGACTAATGCACTGTGAAGTCAAGCCCTGGAATGGATTTTAAGTTTTAAAGTAATACTGGGTAGTGACAGTATATGCCCACCTCTCTCACATACCAGACATTTAATTGGGTCTGGTACATGGTTGGACTACTGCCTCTTGGGGAGGTGGATTACCTACACCGACAGGAGAACCCCTCCTTTTGGCATAGGTAGTGTCAACATGGAAGTGCTACAGCAGTGCAGATAAGTATGGGCAAACCCCTAGCTTTCTATACCCACTTTTATTCACGGTGGAGTCTACTGCAGCACATCTGCCTAGTGAGTTACCATTATTTGTTATATCTGTGTGTTTTTCTAACACTTCCTAACAGAAGAATCCTGCCACCCTATTTATAGTCCCAGTAGAAAGGCCAAAGACTGAATTAGTATGGAAACTGCACCCCCTTCTCATTCTTACAAGCTCGGTCTTGATCAGGAATGATGTTTCTACTGATATGTGGATAGATAGAAACACATTCTCAAATTCAGTAAATTAAGCACCATGTGCCACAAGTAAATTCACTTTAAAAAAGACGGGAGAGGGGGAAGAGAATGCTAAAAAATGATTGCTTTGATTAGAGAAATCATTACGGGAACAAAATAACTTTATAAACATGTCATAAAAAATAAAGTATCAGAGGGGTAGCCGTGTTTGTCGCTTTTTACAGATCCAGACTAAGAGTCCTGTGGCACCTTACAGACTAACAGACATATTGGAGTATAAGCTTTCATGGGTGAATACCCACTTCGTCTGATGAATGTAGTGGAAATTTCACTCTGGAAATTTCCACTACATTCATCTGACGAAGTGGGTATTCACTCACAAAAGCTTATGTTCCAATACATCTATTAGTCTATCAGGTGCCACAGGACTCTTTGTTGCTTTTTATAAAAATAAACTATTTTCCTTAACATGTTCATTCAAATAGCCCACCTGACACGGGGTTTAGTCATATCATGCATTGCAAGAATATTAAAGCTACAAGTCAAGGTAAGAATATATAAATAAAGACACCTCTTCTGGTGTCTGGCTTTATTAACAAAAAAGGAATTCCAAAATAATAGTATATGAGCCCAAGCCTAATGCATATCATACACTGGAATATTTTGCAGTATCTGGGAATCCTTGTAAGAAAATTAGTGTAGTCTATAAAACTTGTTTACAGGGAGGCACACAGAATCTACATATTCTGAAAAATTCATGCAACTGATAATGTTTTTTTTCATTTGAAAGTTCAACCATTTTCACAGTAATCCCCTCAAAGATGACCGTTGCCCAATTTCTGTTTCAAAAAATACCTGATCCCAAAGAGACAGATACGATACTGTTAATTTTATCAGCACAAAACTAAGGCTGACAAATTAAATGGAAAGTTGTTGAAATACAATAGACTATAACCTAGAAAAAAGGTCCTCTGCAGCTGCAGTCCCGTTGTACAAAGAAACTCATTTCTGCGCTTCCTACAACAAGCTAGTCCCATTAAAAGGGAGTCATTGAAAGTTACCTAATTTAAAGAAGAGAAAAAAGAGCTATGAAGGAAAGAAAGGAAAGAATTTCACACATGTAGCATCCAGGGTGCAGTACTGTTGAACCTCACCTCACAATTACAGAAGAAAAGGAACTGGCAGTTTGAGGTTATGATCCAGAGTCTCAAATCCACTCTGTGTTGCCCTCACTTCCCCCTACAGTCTGAAAGTCAGCAGAACAAGTAGCTGCTCTGCAAAACCAAGGCAATACTCACACAAGTCATGAGAGAGGCAGGGTCTGTACCCCTGTACGCCATTGGCTGTGCCTTGCAGAGCATCTGCAGTAGCCCAGAGGTGGTTTGTCAGCAAAGCAGGGGCAGATGACCTGCAAATTAAGTGCAACTCCCCCCCACACACACCCTCCTGCCCCCCCACAGGCAGTTCAATCAGTACTTGCAGTCTGGAAAGAGAAGAGAATTCTGTCCACCCATCCCAATCTTTGCAGAGAACCCCAGCCCAAAGACACTGCTTTCTCACAGAAAGTTTCCACCAAGAGGCCAATACATTCTAGGATTCGAAACAAAATTTAGAAATCAAGCTTCAAAATTCTTCAACCCCACTGTGTATCTACCTTTATGGAAAGAAATTTTAAGTGTCTATTGTTCTTTTAGCACTGAAGTATCTAGAGGAAATTATTTTATGGAAATATTTTAATATACCTCCTTGTACAAAAATATCTTTTAGACTAAGAATGGGTGAACAATTAACAACTTCCTGGCCCAAAAGACCCCCCCCCTCTAATTTAGATTGCCCGTGCCTGACCAGGAATAAAGATTTCTGTGTATCCTTGAACCCTAGACAATAAGAAAGTGTCTTTCAAAGCATTAAAAACTCTACTATTTAGCTACAATTAAGCTTGATTCAGCAGAAAATTACAGTTTGTTCATACTGGTCCTCATATAGGTTACAGTGCATGAGCCTTACAAACAGACTGCTGCTAAATATGTGGGTGGCTCTCATGGAGCCACACTGGCTCACATATTTTGGGATTGTCCTTTTGACTAGAAGTAAGCAGTACAATTTGAAGGCTGTACAATTTGAAGGCTAATTCCTTTAAAGTTACTTTCCAGAAGGCTTGAAAAGCTTGGTTCTCTCTCCAGCCGTGCTTGTGGCCAAACAACTCATATTGCTCAGAGAGAAGAGCAGATTGCCTCCAGGGACATGACACAACAACTTGACTGACCTGGCAGCTAAACAGCAGGTAACATTTTGGAGAAGAGGGACCTCAGACAAATCTGAAAAGATTTGACCTAACTTTTTAGAAATCTTTAATTCCTAGTGGAAAGAAACAGAGATCACTCTCCTTTTCCCTCCCAACCCCCCTTTCTCCCTTTTATTTTTTACACCTTCCTTTCCATTCCATTCCTTTGCTTTTTTGTTGGTCTTTGCCCTCCCTATTATTTGGGGAAGAGGGAATGAAACAAAATACATGTTTAAACAAGGTATGAACTGGAATATTTGACTGTAGGATTGGAGGGGATTATTTCATTTTTAAAAACAAATTCATCATGCTCAATCTCCCCCTGCAGCACCATCACTACTGCAGAAAGAGAATCATAGAATCATAGACTTTAAGGTCAGAAGGGACCATTATGATCATCTAGTCTGACCTCCTGCACAACGCAGGCCTCAGAATCTCACCCACCCACTCCTGTATCAAACCTATGTCTGAGCCATTGAAGTCCTCAAATCATGGTTTAAAGACTTCAAGGTGCAGAGAATCTTCCAGCAAGTGACCCGTGCCCCACGCTGCAGAGGAAGGAGAAAACCCCCCAGGGCCTCTGCCAACCTGCCCTGGAGGAAAACTCCTTCCTCACCCCAACTATGGCGATCAGCTAAACCCTGAGCATGTGGGCTTTGCTTTTCATCTGGGGATCTCAAAGAGCTTTTACAAAGGGTTAACCCTTATATCCACATGATACCATTTGGAAAACTGAGGCAACAAGGCTGTATGACCTCTTCATGTGTATATAATAAGTGAGTGGCAAAGTCAGGTACTTCCCTACCACATCTGGGTAAGGCTTAATTAATATTCAGAGAATATGAAAGTATTTAAGATAAAAGGTGCTACAGAAGTGCAAACCATAACCCTAGGCATGACATTAAACAAGACAGAACCCAGGATTCATTTTTTTAAACTAAATAAAACCAGTCAGCTTTCTATATTTGTGACTTCCCATGTTTTCAAATGTAGTTTTTCCTCTGAGAGGCCTGTTCATCTTGGTAATGTTAAAAATTCTGGGCAGAAAAGTGCAACTTCCCTCGGTCTTCAAGTCTCCTTTTTTTTTCTGTCTTATGGAAACCAATTATGACAGTATTCTACTTTCGCTTCACTGAATTCTCTCATGTTTGATACATGCTGTGTAAAGCTTTGCCATTTCTTCTACTTTTGGTCTCCCTTCACTTTTTATGATCAGGAACAAGCCTCTACTTGCCATTTTCTTTATTTCTGTACTTATTCTGCCTCCTAGTAGTATGTACAATTGAAGATTTTTTTCATCATCTCAATCTGATACTGTCATGAATCATTTTCTAGACATTTTGCTAGCATCACTCCCAATTTGTGTTTTTCTGAACATCAACTCCCAATCATTTCTTGTTTTCATTATAGTACAAAAATGCAGAGCCAATCTGCCAGGACTCTATTACTTCCTCTTTCAAATACAGCTCTTCTGCAAGGCCTGCAAATGCTAGCCTCTCCGCGCGTCAAAGAAATGTTGAGAAAGAACAGAAAAAAGTCAAACTACCAAGACGCATGTGAATCACACAATCTTTGATTGTGAATAGATTATAGACATAAATAAAACAAATGATACAGCTCTAAGCAGTAAGTTTTTTAAAAGGCATGATTGTTTCATTGGTATAGTTCAGATGAAACTTTACAATCAATTAACCACTAACATGTTTTAAAAATACATATATTTAGATATAGTGCTCTTTTTTGTTCATACCCTGTAGAACATGAAACCTCAATTTGAAATTTGTAGTACTATGTTAACACTACATTTTATATCCATTTAAAACTTTTTAAATTGAATTGCTTTTAAAGCAATTATAAGTTTAATTCAAGCATAACAAATTCAAGTACAAATACTTCAGGCTGTATTATTAAAATCTCCAGAATATAAAAATATATTAAATTCACTCCCTCTTAACAGCCATTGATGACTTATCTTAGTTTAGCAAAGCAACATAGATTACTTTCTCTGAAGTCCCTTCTAAGGTCATATTGAACATTGAATTGTAAACTACCTAACTATATTACTGCAGCGGTTTACACACTTTTTTCATGTTGTGCCCATGAGAGAATTACTCAGCTTTCCCTTCCAACATCACAATCCTGATTATAGTTGCAATAGTCTGAATTGTTGGCTTACATAAAAAGATATATTGGGATAGAATTAAGATGACAGTCTCTTTGGTCAGGTCCTCCCATTTTAATATCTGTGCTGTTTATTTCTTCGCCTTGGGTATGTACAATTTCACATTTACTAGAATCTAATCTCCTTTTGTTTCTTGCAGCTTTCACTATTCTAATCTATTGAAGTCAGGGCTGCCCAGAGGATTCAGGGGGCCTGGGGCAAAGCAATTTTGGGGGCCCCTTCCATAAAAAAAATTGCAATACTATACAATACTATATTCTCGTGGGGGCCCCTGCGGGCCCAGGGAAAATTGCCCCACTTGCTCCCCCCCACGGGTGGCCCAGGGAAAAATAAACCTTCCGCATCTCGGCACAAACTCAGTTTTGAGAAAACGTCTTTACAAGGTATCACTGGTTCTCAGCATCAGCTAGTGCTAAAAGGCACTAAAGCTCATTAAAAGGGTTGGACAAATATTTTCCATCAAAACTTTTTTTGGATCAAAACTAGGGGTTTTTAAAAAGCAGAAAAAAATCACGGACAATGTCTGCTTTCCTTCAAAATTTGTTGTGGTTTTTTTTAAATGAAAAGCTGAAATTAGTCTGCCAAAACCTGAATATGGTTTGGGGTTTCAGAAGTGTGTGGCCAAATAGTTGCTGCTTGCTGTGTTTGATTGCTTAAAGAAACAATAAAAAAAATTCTGCTTAAAAAAAATTCAAAACTTTTGAACCACCTCAGCTTGTGTCCAAATACCTGAGCCCATCCAGGCAGAGATTTTCCCAGGTTTCTGATATTCTGCTGGCTTCCTTGACTCACACCTGTCTCCATAACTTTGGGTTCATTTAGCTTAGAACATAAGAACAGCCATACTGGGTCAAACCAAAGGTCCATCCAGCCCAGTATCCTGGCTACCGACAGTGACCAATGCCAAGTGCCCCAGAGGGAGTGAACCTAACACGTAATGATCAAGTGATCTCTCTCCTGCCATCCATCTCCACCCTCTGATGAACAGAGGCTAGGGACACCATTCCTTACCCATCCTGGCTAATAGTCATTAATAGACAACCTCCATGCATTTATCTGTTTCCTAGAGACTGGCTCCATGGGGTCCCTCACAAACTGGAGACGGTTACTATGGGTTTGTCTTTAGCATAGCTATGTACATACTCCATGAACTGAGCATTTGAGCTTGTCCAGAATCTGGGATGAGCCTATGTTGTGAAAACTGAAATGCTCAAAATAGCACATGCATGTGAAGGGACACAGGGTGCTAAAATTAAATTAACCCAGGGGTTCTCAAACTGGGAGTCGGGACCCCTCAGGGGCTCATGAGGTTATTGCTGGGGGTCGTGAGCTGTCAGCCTCCACCTCAACCCCCGCTTTGCCTCCATTTATAATAGTGTTAAATATAAAAAAAAAAGTGTTTTCAATTTATAAGGGGGGGGTCACACTCAGAGGTTTGCTATGTGAAAGGGGTCACCAGTACAAAAGAATCCCCAACCCTTCCTGCTCCTTGTCCCATCACCATCCCCCACAGACCTCCCCCCCCAACCACCACCCCAGGACCCCACCTCTGCTCCCGGGCCCCTGACTGCCCCGACCCCTATCCACCCCCCCGCTGAGACCCCCAGAGTGCCCACAATCCAACCTCCCCATTCCCTGTCCCCGACCGCCCCCCCAACCTCTGCCCCCTCCCTATCCCCTGCCTGTCCCCCGGCCTCCCTGCCCCTTATCCAACCCCCCCGGCCTCTTACCCCCGGCTCTCCCCTCACCCGGAGCCTCAGCACACCGCATCCAGGACCGTCCCTGAACAGCTGCAGCGTGGCTCCGGGGAGGCCTGAGCTCCTCCCTGTTCAGAGCTGCGTGGTAAGGGGGCTGGGCTGAGAGCTCCAGCGGGGCCCGAGCTCCCTCCGCTCGGTGTGGATCTCGCAGCCCCGCTCCCTTACCACGCGGCTCTGAGCGGGGAGGGGCTCAGGCCCTGCCGGAGCCACGCTGCAGCTGTTCAGGGATGTTCTTGGTTGTGCTGAGGCTCTGGGAGAGGGGCAGAGGCTGGGTCGGGCTGGGGCCAAGGCAGGAGCCTCAGCCGTTCTCGTGGGGGCCCCTGTGGAGCCCAGGGCAAATTGCCCCACTTAAACCCCCACCCCACCCCGGGCAGCCGTGCTTGAAGTCATTGAAGCTTGGCCTGGCTACAATACCATTCTCTGCCCATGCATTTTTGTGTCACCCACAAATTTAATTGTTGAAATTACATCAAAGAAACACCAATAAAGATAGATGTGAAGCACGAGCCATATGGTGATTATTTTTTTAGTTTAGTTCATGAAACAAGCTCTAAGGACACCAACCAGCAGGAAAGGTGGTCGGTCACTGCTTGAAGTCTGACAGGTGTGATACTAGTGTAACAGATTGATGCAATGCCACAGACTACCTGGTAGTGTTCTGCAGACTACCAATGGTCCAAACAACAGGCAAGTCTGGTGACTAGACTATCTCCCAGCATACACACTACTATACTAAGTTTATTGAGTAACAAACTATGTTGAGCATTTCATTAGATCATACATCCAGGCGTGTGACAGCTCTCAACAAAATGCATTTAATAAACACATTTATCTTCACAATATGCAGCTTCCTCCTTACCCCGCCCCGCACTTCTATCCACACACAGGGCCGGTGCAACCAGGGCACTAGCTTTTGGGGGGCGGCATTTCGGGTCCTTTGGTGGCGACCGCGGCAGCCGGATCTTCGGCCGCCCCGGTCGTCGTCGGCATTTAGGCGAAGGAACCTGGGGCAGGGTGTCGTGGGGAGGGCCACCTGCAGCAAGTGGGGGGGAGGGGCGCGCACGCGGCAGGCAGGGGAACCGCTTCCTGCCCCAGCTCACCTCTGCTCCGCCTCCTCTGCTGAGCACGCCCCACCCCACTCTGCTTCTCTCCATCCCAGGCTTGCGGCGCCAAACAGCTGTTTGGCGCCGCAAGCCTTGGAGGCAGGAGAAGTGGAGCGGCGACAGCGTGCTGCTCGGGGAGGAGGCGGAGCAGAGGTGAGCTGGGGCGGGGAGCTGCCGCACGGCTCCCTGGGCCAGGGGAGCTGCCACGGGGGGGGGGGGCACTCAGGGCAGAGGGGGGAGCTGCCGTGGGGGGGGCACCTCAGGGCGGAGGGTGGTGGTGGAGAGCTACCACAGGGCTGGGGGTGGGGGGCACAAGGTGGAAGTTTTGCCTAGGGCGCGAAACATCCTCCTCCCCCCCCCCCACACACACACTAAGAAATGGACATTCCAAAGTATGTTCAAAATCTATTGTCTGTAGGGAAGTATTTTCCCACTATAGCAGTAATGTCTCAAATCACCTCTAGGGTGAAACTGCCTACTTTACAAATTCTTTTTTTGTTTTTCAAACTTCAAGAGAAATGCTCTTTCAGTTGTATTTATGAGTCAACTGGTTAATTTAAATCACATCTATATATTCCCTATGGAGAGCCCATGAGGTATATCAAAGATGCTAGTTAATGTTTACAGCTAGTAAGCCTGAATTCAAATCATATGTTTACTGATACTCACTGCACAGAGTATCTTGCTCCTGGTTAGTTTTTTTTTAATGTGCAATTTTAAAAATATAAAAGAATGTCAGTAAGCACTATTAATGATGGCTTGCCACAAAAGTACTGTCTAGTCAGAGTCTCTGGGTGTCAAAGGCAATTAAAGTTTAAATAATAAGACCTGGTTCCTAGGATCCTGCAGTACTGACTGGACTGATTCTGCAGCAAATTCCTTTTGACATGTCCCAGCCCTAAATAGTCTCCAAAAAGTAGCTTTATCAATAAAATTGATTAGACTGATAATGATCTTACCTTTATATTGCACATTTCATCCAAAATGATCCCAAAGTATTTTACTAAAGATTTACAAATAATATATGGCAATCACTTTGTTTGCCACTGAAGTGATCAAGTGAAGAGAATTGGGTACCAAATATACATTTGCTTTAATTTGTATACATGTCGCATTTGATTGTGTTTTTGTGTTAGGAGTATTTGTAATGTTCCTCAAAAGTTATTATTAACTGTGAATACACAACAGTCATGAGGCAAGGCCAATTAAGCATTGCACTCCCATGGGCTCCTCCATGGCACACCATGACCCTAAGATCCCCTCAGTGGCAAGTGGTTCACTGTTCCTAACAGGTCGGACAAACTCACTACACCTAGCATCCCATTTCCATGATATTTATCCATAAATGATATCATGTAAGATCTTAAATGAAAGTCAGAATCACGCTGATCATTAATATTGTTGTGAAAGGTATATACAGATATTATGTAAAAAGTTGTATAAGTATAATTAATATATGTTCCTAAAGTCTGAATCAAGTTAGGGTTGACAAATTGGATTTTGCTGGACAAACCATACCAATCTGCCCTGGTCCACATGTAAATTAAGCATTGTAAGCCAACACAATGGAAGCCCCCTTTGCATACCAAGTCAACATGCAGACAGCACACCAGGGAATAAACCCCAGAGGGGTCATCCTAAATCGAGGGCCCAACCATGAGTTTTAAGGATAAGAGAAAGCAAAAGGACACTTCTTTATCCTGAACCTGAGGAAATAATTGACACTGTGATTACATTAATGAAAATGGGTTCCCAACCTGTCCTACAGAACTTCTAGTTAGAGAAGGCTTTGGTGAGAACAAACTACTTTAGACAGAATGTTAGCCTATTAAGTTAGGATGCTTTCTAGACATTAAACTTGTTATGATTTTGTTTTATATGTAACCTTTCTGATTCCATTATTATCTTTGCTCCGTCTCTTAAATCTTAAGTTTATTATCAAAGGTTATGATTGTTTTCACAATAAATATTTCTCAGTGCTGTGATGTTATATAGCTGATCCTCACTTGAATCAAGCAAGCTAGTGTATATAGCAAACCTGGTATTTCTGTGAGACGCCAGAGACGGGCTGGATATCATAGGGGAATGCTTGAAAGGGGTTGGGGAACTAGGGTACACCTATTTTTGATCTTTGCAGCAAACTGAGGCTAGCATTGCTGAGAGGAGAATGTTTGGTGTAGCTCAGGCTGGAGGTGTTAGGGAAATTACACCTAGTTAAGCATCAGCAAGTCAGTCTCTCTCACTGGAGGCAAGGGGTAACAATATGACTCGGTCCTGGGCACCTCGAGAAAGTCACGCAGAACTCATGAAATCTCATCATAATATTTATGGATTCCAGTTTGGAGATACACTAGTTAAATCTGATGAGGAGACAAACTTGACATTAGTCAATACAAGGGCAGACAGTGAGGAACTTCAAAAAATTCCAAAACAAGCTAAATAACTGAGCATCACCAGGTTCAATGAAATTCAGTGCCTCCAGGGCAGGGACCATGTGTTACTATATGTCTGTACATCATCTAGCACAAATGGATGCCAAACATGACTGGTGCCTCTAGGCACTACTGCAATACAAATAATAATAATATTCATGTAGACAAATACCATGCACATTGGAAGGAACAGTTTAAAATACTTGTAACACTTTGATGGGATATGAATTAGTTTTAAACCCTTGGGGGAAAGATCTAGGCATCACTTTGGATGGCTCTTTGAAGATGTCTGCTTAATATGCAGCAGATGTCAAAACAGCAAATAAAATGTGAATTAAGAAGGGGACAGAGAATACTAAGGATAATATTTTAGAGATAAAGCAAACCCTCAAACTGTAAAGTTTTGGATCCAAGTCTTGTCCAAACAGTTTGTAACCCCACTTCTTAAATCAGGTCCCATATTTTTCCTTCCTCTTGTAATGCTACCTGCCCAATCAGGTGCACTACACCCTGCCTACCCTTGAAGATCTATCATTGCTGCAGCAGGATTTCTTCTGCCTCACTTATCTCAGAAGTTTTTTTGCTATTGGTACTAAAAAGGTGGTTGTCTCCAAACAGTGTCTTTTGGTGGGAGTTGTAGAGTTTGCTTCCCTTCTTTTTCACAGCTCTTCTTCAGGGAAAGATGTATCGGGTGGCTCAATTCACCTCCTCTGGCAGCAGGTAGGCAGAAAGATTCAAAAAAACCTTCCCCTCCACTGGGATCCTACCGCTGTGGATTTATATACTGTTCCTTGCTTTCGTAGTATTTATATTCTAGAGCAGACTATGCTTCTGAAACCCTAAAAACTAGAATATCTAAAGACAATACATTTATAAAATACCCTTTCCGCATGGATCAGTTCTGGATCTGGTTCTGTTCAATACCTCCATTGCTGATTTAGATAATGGCACAGAGAGTACACTTATGACACCAAGATGGGAGTTTGGAGGGTAGGATTAAAATTCAAAATGATCGGGAGATCTGGAGAAATGGCCTGAAGTAAACAGGATGAAATTCAATAAGGACAAATGCAAAATCCTATACTTAGGAGGGTACAATCAGTTGCATACATACGAAATGACCGCCTAGGAAGGAGTACTGCAGAAAGGAATCTGAGGGTTATAATGGATCACAAGCTAAATATGAGTCAACAGTATAACACTGTTGCAAAAAAACAAACAAAAAACCCCACACAACATTCTGGATGTATTAGTGGGAGTGTTGTAAGCAAGACATGAGAAATAATTCTTCCGCTTTACTCCATGCTGATTAGGCCTCAACTGAAGTATTGTGTCCAGTTCTGGGTGCCATATTTCAGATGTGGATTAATTGGACAAAGTCCAGAGAAGAGCAACAAAAAATGTTTAAAGATATAGAAAACATGACCTATGAGGGAAGATTGAAGAAACTGGGCTTGTTAGGTTGAAGAAGAGAAGACTGAGGAAGGGCATTACCTTTTATGTACTTGAAAACTGTTACAAGGAGAGAGAAAAATTGTTCTCTTTAACCTCTGATGATAGGTCAAGAAGCAATGGGCTTAAACTGCAGCAAGGGTGGTTTAGGTTGAACATTAGAAAAAACTTCCTAACCATCAGGATAATTAAGCACTGAGATAAACTGCCTAAGGAGCTTGTGGAATGTCCATCACTCGAAATTTTAAAGAGCAAGTTAGACAAAAGCCTGTCAGGGGTTGTCTAGATAATACTGAGTCCTGCCTTGAAAGCAGGGTTCTGAACTGAAAGACCTCAAGCTCCCTTCCAGTCCTACACGTATATGATTCTATGATTCTCTCTCAGAGAGGCCCTTGTACATTATAATAATAAATACCACCATCATAAAACTTCAGACAGACAGAAAAATTGAGAGGTTCTGACACTGGAAATAAGAAGAGAGGAATAGTAAGGGGAACACAACTGAACTGTGAACCCTTGCCAAAACATGACCTTTTTAGGGGTAAGTTGCATAACATAATACATTGCAAACTCCTGCCTCACTAATTTAAAGAGATGGACATTTTTGTCAAAGCCGGAAGTAAATAATTAAACACTGCCCTATTATAAATCTTTAAGGGCATTCTTTATTGTTGAAAGCAATATATTTTCCACATCACCTTCTTACACATTATGCTTCTGAACATACTTGATTTGTCCACAGCAGTCACATTTCATGACCATTTGGCAAGATGGAATATAATGTACTCGACACAACAATCAAATCAACTGTTTTGGAAAAGTAACATTTTTCTCAAAGTAGGGCTAAAAAAACCCAAAAAGCAACAAGTGATACTTTTGAAGCATTGTGTTTTTAAACACAGTGAGACTGAGTCAATGTTTATTGCTTAAGAATGTTTTGGTCCTTAAAGAGAAGATGGAAATACATAGGAGTATTACAAATCTGGTGCAACTCATAGCAACGATTGCATAGGCCCTGTGAAAGAGTTGTGTATGGGTGTATTGATTAAAATACAATTGGCAATGTGCTGCTTTATTCAGGTTTCAAAATTTAACCTGGACTCACATGGAGATAGCATAAGAAACTTCAACTGATTGGCACAATTAACAGGAAAAAAAATATCAATGAAGGAAAATAAAGCAATTTCCAGTTTTCTCACAAAAGGTCCACTTGTGCTTGGAAAATTTGGTAACTTGATACTCACCCAAATGCAACTAGAGTCACTAGAGGGATTGAAGATTTCAAAAATAAGAATCAGTGGGAAAAAATGATTCACTGGATACTGTGTAAAGTACTCTGAATATCTCCCTTTCTGCTTCATAAGGAGAATTACTCCACCTTGATTCAAAGCTTCATTCAGAAAAGGACTTGAATCCATGCTCTGAGGTATTCTTTGGTTCCTCAAATAATCAACTTGGACTCAAAATGGGGATCAAATCAGTGTAGTTATCTATCAGTGCAGTATTGCAATATACTTTCTAGTAAGCTTTCCAGCATAGTTTTAAAATTTCTCACGCAATGATGCTTCCATCACTTAGAGAAGAACCATGTATTTTTGCTTAATGTCTATACAGTGCCATAGTCATGTAAACATTTATTACTCGGTGTCATATCACACTTCCCCCAACTTATGACTCAAATATAACCGCTGATCATAATTCCAGTTATATGTTTATATGCCACTAAAATTTCTTTCATCCCCAATTTTTTCTGGAGAATTATTTTATTTAGACTCTAAATGGTAATTAACTTAGAAGTACACTCAGCAGTTATAAAATTCATGCTGTTCTGCTCTTGTAGAGGTACAAGAGGTCCCTAGTTTGCAGTACTATGCTGATTGATTCCTATGGTTAGAGCTGCTGATTCTCTGCATGAGTTTTCCCAGATAACACATGGCCATTTAAATATTGGTGGATAGCAGGGTCCAGAAATCTTATTGAAAGATACTTCAAAGTTATCAAAGCTGTATAGCAATTATTTTTAAAAAGTGATTAAAAACAAAGTTTTACAATGATAAAAATAAGTATCAAAGAAAAAAATATTTTAAACATTTTACTTGAATCTTTATGCACAGTTTGGGGTAATGTAATGAGTTGTACATTAGTGATAGTTATTAAGTTAAGGGTTATATTTGTTTACCCCTACCCATACCCACACACACACACTCACTCTACTGCCAATGGACTATATTTTTTGCACTCCTTACTCAGGCAAAGCTCTATTCTGATCCAAGTAGTATTGCTTGAATAAGGACTACAAAATTTGGTCCAGTGAAATTAACAGGAATTATATATGCATGTGTGACCTGATAACTCTTATGGAAGTAAATTGGAGTCTTTCCATTCACCTAATGGGAGTTGCAGGCCTACAGAGCCCATAAGAGACTCTCTTTAAGGATGGGAGATAAGTTCTATACATTCTTTTCTGTAGCTAAGTATAAAACCCAAACTCAGATCTATGTCATTTTAGTCCATAACAAAGATTTTGTCATGATGTAGTGCTGTAAATTCCAATTCCCTAGATGAAAGGATTTGTTGTTGTTTCCAGGAGCAATGTATAAGGCCAGAGTGGCACCACATTTGGTTTTCTTGCAGTGTTTCCACCATCCAAGAACTGAAATACAGTTAAAGACCAGATCTCATATAAGATTTTCTGGACTTCACTCAAGCATTTAAAAAAAGCCTTGTAAACATACACACACTTTAAAAACAACACTTGATACATAAATACAAAATACTTGAACCCACAATTCTCCTCCCCCACAACTATTTGTGTCTGCTTGGCAAAACTACAGATTTAAACTTGCAAATCATTTGTTTTCCTCTGATTCAGTTGTCCTTAAGAACTAATATTTTGCTTAGAAAAATGGTTATTGCAACTAGACTGAGGTTAGATATGTAACCATTTGAGACAAGGGTAGATGTAATTTTTCCCTTGATGGGCAGTTTAGAATAAAGCAAAGCCTGGGCTATTACAGCTGGGCAAATAATTGATTTTTCAGTTTGGTGGCCAAACAGACGTAACTCCATGAAACAAAAAACACGAAACTGGAAGTACATGATGATAAAGCAAAGATACATCCAGTGCTTGGAAAATATCCCTGGAACTGCAAGGTCCACAACATGTACCTAGTCATTATCTACTAAGAAAAATAGAACAACTCCCAAGGTGACCATTAAGGACTTTTCCTTGGCCAGATATTAATTCAGTTCCCTAAGTTCTAGGATAGCTAAGACCCTTCCCTTCTTTTCTGCAGTGTTCTTGTAGCTGTGTCAGTCCCAGGATATTAGAGACAAAAGGTGGGTGAGGTAATATCATTTGTTGGACAAACTTCTGTTGGTGAAAGAGAAGCTTGTGAGCTACACAGAGCTTTTCTTCAGGTCTGAGAAACTTACGCAGGCCTGGTCTACATTACAGAGTTACATCAACGTAACTCTGAAAGCGTCTACACTATAACGTTACTCTTGCCAAATGTAATAACTCCACTGCTGTGATAGGCGTAGCGCTTCGGTCAATGTAGTTAGGTCAAGGCAGTGTCAGTTCAGACACTGCATTGACTATTCCAGCTGTCAGACCATGGCAGCTGATAGTGTGGGGCATTGTGGGGTGCTGTCAGCCAAATCAGTGGACTGCTCCTGGTCAGGATGCACACTACGGAGAAAAGAAGGGTAGTGTGGACATGAACAATTGATTTAATTACTGCGGTGGCTGTATGTCAATGTAACTTAAATAGACTTAATTTTGTAGTGTAGACTTGCCCTCAGTATCACAGCTAAAGAAACTATTCATGGTAAAGTAGCCCATTAACACCTCTTCAGTCAGAACAAAAAAAAGGGGGTTAGTAGGTTACAGATTGCTGTAATAAGCCATAAATCAAGTATCTTTATTAAGGCCATGCTTTTTAGTGTCTAGCAAAGTTATAAATTTAAGCTCCCAGGCTCATCTTTTGAAGGTGTTGTGCAGGTTTCCTTTGAGGACAAGGATGGAGAGGTCAGTTATGGAGTGATCATTTTGTGAGAAGTGTTCAACTGCAGGTGATAAGGGTTTTTTTTCTTATTTTTCTGAGAATTCATTCGAGAGCATAGTGATTGCCTGGTTTCACTCACAGAGTTATTACTGGGGCATTTAGTGCACTGGATGAGGTATACCGCATGTTGTGATAGGCATATGTAGGACCCATGGATCTTGAAAGGTGTGGTACAGGGGGTATTGATCATTGTAGCAATGGAGATATGTCTACAGGTTTTACATCTGTTATTATAGCAAGGTCTGGAGCTGCTTTGAGTTGGTATTTCTAGTCAATAGGAAGCTTGCTTTTGATGATGAGCTTAACAAAGTTGGGGTGGGAGCGTTGTTTGAAGGCCAGAAGAAGGGGCTTAGGAAAGCTTTCTTTCAGGATGTTGTCCCATTGAGTATGATTTGTAATTGTTTAATGATACACCATATGGATTCTAGTGTGAGGTGGTAGGTGACAACATCAGAGGTGGTTCTCTCCCCCCCCACCCCCTGTAATGAAGCAGATTCTCTTGGGGTCTTTGGGTAGCTTGTTCCATGATGCAATCTACTTCTCTGGTGGAGCGTCCTTGTTTGATGAAGGCAGTTTTAAGTTAACAACCTCCTACAGAATACTATCCTTGCCACCATGGATGTCACCTCCCTATACACCAACATTCCTCAAAACGACAGCAGCGCTGCCAGCCGCAAATATTTATGAACAAAACTCAGATCTCCACCCCAAAATCATCCATTTCATCCTCACCTATAACAATTTTACATTCAACAACACTTTGTCCAAACTATGAGAACAGCTATGGGTAGTAGGATGGCTCCCTGGTATGCCAGCCTCTTCATGGGCCCCTTTGTAGGGGAACTCAAATAGTTAAAAACAAACAAATTAAAAGAACTTAAAAAAACTCCCCTGAAGCACAGGAACAGATCTCTATACAGACACATGCCTGGACCCCCGACCAGTGTATTCTATTTGCTACCCAAGATCCATCTCAGCATTGGTACTTTAACAGCAGGATTGTCTGGCTATGTGCAATCAGTGATCTTCCAGAAAACACCATTCTGGCCACTATGATGGGGGGTGGAAGCCCACTAACATTCCACCACACGAGATGGACTACAAGCCCATCAGAACAGTATCCCGATAATATCATCACCAACCTGGTGGCTGAACTTTGTGTTTTTGTCCTCACCCACAACTATTTCACATTTGGGGACAATATATATCTTCAAGTCAGTGAGCTCTGTCCACATATCCATTCAAGTGACACCATCACAGGACCTAATCAAATAAGACACACCATCATCTGACACATAGAAAAATAACAAAAAAAACAGTAAAAAAAAAAAAAACAACCTTCAACTTCAGTGTGACAGACTTTTTGGTGAAAAAACACAAAAAAAAAAAAAAAAAGAGAAAACAGACAGAGAGAGAGACTGCTGAAAATAAATAAGATACAATTAATTAACTGTTAAACAAAAAACAAAAGGAATGGGAATGGTTGGTCATTTAAATAATGAATCTATTTTCTGTGTTGTTCTCTCTCTCTCTACCCTTCTATGGGCCATCTTCATTATCAAAGTTTTTTTTCCCCCTCCTGCTAATCTCCTCTCATCAAATTGATTAGACTCTCTGTTGGTGCATGCATACTCCTTTTTTTCATGTCTGTGTGTGTATATATATCTCCCTGTGTGTGTGTTTCCATTCTGCATCGAAGAAGTGAGCTTTAGCTCACGAAAGCTCATGCTGAAATAAATTTGTTAGTCTCTAAGGTGCCACAAACAAATTAAACATATTCCAAACTACTCAGAAGTAATGTGAACAGCAGGAGTCCCACAGTGGTAAAAAAAATCCTCAGCGAGCTTGCCTCCTCTAGTTAAATATATACTACATGGTCTTATTTGGCAGCTGGACAAGGCCTTTTTTAAGTAGCTGCAGGAAGATTGAGAGATGTGTATTTTAAATACTTTTGCTACTCTCTAAAAACAAACAGTTTAAATACATGCGTTTACTGTACACTAGTAAGAGACATTTAAGAAGTCACCTCATTTTAAAAAAATACAACCTCCCCCCACACACCTGAGTTTCTCTTTCATATTTTGTTATAAAGGATTCTTAATATAAATAGTAATTTTTTAAACTAAAACATGGAAATGATCTATTTTTAATAGCATCTCACACAACAAAGCTGTAATGAAAAATTAGACCATTGCAATTAGTGAAGATTTAGGGAAAGGATGATTTGTAAAATAAATTTCAAATACCAAAACTTTGAGTTAAAACATATTTTAAATATGAAAAATCCTTTAAAAAAATGTAGAAAGTCACCAGGAAGGATAAGTAACAACCCTTCTTTCTGTAAGACATGCTCTGTGAGTCTCTAATCTTGCTCAACATGCAGCATGTACTCTGAGGAACATTATGAATTGTTGCCTTCATCTATCAGTGACACCCTTTGCCACAAAAGAAGTGTAACCCATTATGCAGAGACTGTAGCTATGGGTTACAAAGAGTTCTTCCCATGGCAGCTATCAGAACAGGAAATGTTTAAAGTAGCTCCTTTTGGTGAACTTTAAGCCCATTATAGATATTTCTTATTCTGGTTACAGACTGAAACTAGTCACTTAAAGCAGTCTACATGCTTCAGTACTGATTCTTACAAAGCAATCCTGAGCAATTCAGTTAGCACAAATATCAGTTAACAGGGACAATGCCCTTTGTCCTGTTTTATACATTTGTGGAAAAAAGCATTTCTGTATCTTGTAAATAACAGTTTTACTTTAAATGACAGCATTTTAATTCACTTCAGTTTACTATACAAAGGCCAGATACTGCATACTGCTTGCATTAAAGGAAGGTGCGATTGTTTTCTGAAGATCCCAGTGAGTATAGCTTTGGAGAAAAGATTGCCATTTACCGTATCAATTTCTTTTGCCTCAAGTCACTGTCCTAGGTACAGTGACTTATTGATTACTTTTTAGATGTGGCTTTTGTTTTGTTCTGTCCAGGGTTAAAAATACACACGGTTACATCTCCCAAATTCATTTTAAAAAGCTGAATTGTAACTACAGTACTTAGAGCTGCAACACTACAGATTTAATTCTGAAACAAGGAAAAGTGGAGTAATAGTTAATGTTTGTTTTGTTGGCTTTGGACACATTGATTTATACAAGATTTTTATGCAGACATTTTCCTTTGAAGTATTACCATAATCTATCAAGTTTAAGATCTAAAATAAAAGAAAGAAAAAGGAATACTCTCCTATTGATAGCATAGAGAATTTACAAGCTTAATTCCAATCATCATTAATGAAAGTTACCTACATACTGTAAATCTGCCACAGAACAATGGAAAGAAATCTAAAAATTGACAATTTCACAACTGTAAACATCTCCTGGTTTGTTATAGACTAACATAATTAGTGACATACAGCTCCCCCCCCCACACACACAGTTACCACTGTAACGTAAATGACCATATAACATGTTTTGTAAATAAAAAAGATGTATCAGAATTATGCATTGTTCATAGCACTGGATTGCTCAAGGAATGAACAATGAATCATGAAATATATGAAGCCTTTCACCTCTAAGTCACTGGTTCAAATAGAGTCAAAGTAGGCAGTAACCAAAAATAACCATCATATATAAGTATAGTAATCTACGTGGAATCAGTTGGTGGTTATCATTGCTTAGAGCAGGGCCGGCTCCAGACCCCAGCGTGCCAAGCGCGCGCTTGGGGCGGCGTCCCAGCGGGAGGGTGGCAGGCAGCTCCGGTAGACCTCCCGCAGACGTGCCTGCGGAGGGGCTGCTGGTCCCGCGGCTTTCGTGGAGCATCCGCAGGCATGCCTGCGGGAGGTTCACCGGAGCCGCGGGGCCAGCAGACCCTCCACAGGCACGTCTGCGGGAGGTCCACTGGAGCCGCGGGGCCGGCGACCGCTAGAGCGCCCCCCGCGGCGTGCCACCCTGCTTGGGGCGGCAGAAATCCTAGAGCCGCCCCTGGCTTAGAGGGTTGGTGTCAATGCTTCAGAAATCACTATTATGACCAGTACCCATGTTGTCAGTCCCAACAAAGCAGCCAAGGGCCATATAGACATGGAGACTGAATTACCCTTCCATTCCTAAGGGTTGTGCCTTGAGGTCTGTAATGAGACATGTTGGCAGGGCAATGCTGTAGTTTTACTCAATTTTGTTTCTGCCATACCTGTCTATAAAGAAAGAACTTAATAGTGTTTCCAGGGTTGTCAAGAGACTTTTCATGACCACATTTTTCCTTAAAAATGCAAAAAACACCAAATAAACGATAACTTATCCTTCTAGAATTAATGTTAAGAAAACTGAGAAGGCATTTCTTCCCATTTATGCTTCTGCTCACAGCCATTGTTCTTGTTGTGTTCCAAGACTTAAGGTCATGGTGGATTGGAAATAAAGTTACATTTTGTTTATAGTAGAAACGGACTAAAAAACAGGACCAAAAGCTAAATGACTCCCCAAATCAGAATTGCAATTAGTCCACATTTTCAACATTTTGAAAACATTGTTTTTCCTTCTGCCTAGGCATAATTGTATATAGATCTTCCCCTACTAATTGCACTGCAATGCTGTCAAACCTAGACTGCTTTTTAAAATTGCACAAAAGACCCAAGGCTCCAATAATTTTAACACCAAATTACAGAGATGATTAAGTACATTTTAACATGCTGGGCTTCTTTGCAGAGTCCCCTTTAATTTTCTGCTGTGAAGGTGGGAAATTTGGAAACCAGGAAGAGACATCTCATTCATCATCAGCCTTGGGGAATGCCTGCTTCGAAACCCACACAATTTGACCTCTCAAAATATCGAAGTAGCTTACTTCATCAGGTCTTAAGTGTCATCAGAACATTGCAAGTTTTCCAGTCTCCATTTCACTCTTTAGAAAACTAAAATTAAGTGAAGTGACTGTCAGTGAAAGAAGTGACATTTTTTCCCATCTATATGAATTTATGTATAAACTCCCATAATTTTCATGAGGGAATAATACATGCAGCCCTTACCTATGCAGACCTTTAAAGAATTGGATATGTAGATTTATCAATTTATAATAGATTTTTTTTATAATAGGTACACTTTGCGCTTTTCTGTCATGTTTTATTTTCTCTAGTATGGGCAAATAAGAAGCCTTTTGGGGGAAAGAACTTGTCTGTTTGGATCCCAATGTACAGTATTATATACATTTACAAGGCCATATAAATGATCATCAATAATAATGACAATTTGATGCTGTAGTCAGGCTCAGATCCTGCAGCACTTAGGCCTGTGAGTAGTCCCACAATAGGAATGTGAATAAAACCCACAGGATTGGGTTTCTGATCAGGTATTTATTTTACAAAAGCTTTTGTGGTTAAGATTTAATTGCTTTTAATTTGCTCAATAAAGTAATCTCCATTGTTATTAACATCTAAGACTTGTGTTCCTATACTGCACTAAACAATATTAACAGACATTTTAATCTGCTTTTTAAATGATAATGTCAAGCTATTACTCTGCAGAATAGATTCCTAATCTGTTTGCAAGCTCTAACTGGTGATCTCAATATATTTAAACAATACATTGGGATTACTAGTAAAACAGCAAGTAAAATCTTTCATAACTTTGCTTTCAAAATGTCTTTAATATCAAAAATTGTAAAAATCTCAAACTTATCCTTCTCTCCTAAAAATATTCTTCCAAGACAATGTATCTAGAAAAGAAGATATTTGAGCATTGGCCTGCTAAACCGGGGGTTGAGAGTTCAATCCCTGAGGGGGCCACTTAGGTATCTGGGGCAAAAATCAGTACTTGGTCCTGCTAGTGAAGGCAGGGGGCTGGACTTGACGACCTTTCGGGGTCCCTTCCAGTTCTATGATATAGGTATCTCTCCATATAAAAGATCCCCCTACTAGATGAAATGGGGTTAGCAAATACTAGTTTGCTACTTATAATATTTATGTTTTATAAATAATTTTACCTCTTCTGATTTTTTTTTAAGTTTCTAAATCCAAATGCAGAATCTTTATGCTCACTAATCTAAATAACTAAATTGTTTCCCCCTCTCTGTAATCTATTAAAATATATTGGAATCCTGTGACACTCAAGTGCTTAGCATAACACTTCAACTACAAACTCTACTTTGTTAGCTACACATTTTAAATCCATTGCATTTTTATTTAACACCCAAAAGTGCTAGGTGCTTTACAAACACCATGCTCCAAAAAAGGCAGATTATAATGCCCCAACCCTGCAAATACCAAGGTACATGTTTAACTCTTCAAATGGGAGTACTCACGTGTATAAAGTGAAGCACGTGCATAAGTCTTTGCAGAATCAAGGCCTATATGAACACCAAACACACTCCTGAAATCCATTCACTTAACTGCCTTCCACGCAACATTGTCATCTGTCCCAAAAATTCACTTCTTTATTTTGTGTTTGAGGAATGATGGAGGAAGTGCGACAACAGCAAAAATAAATAGTTGTCAGGATGGCCATATGCCTGAGTAGCCACATGGTTTTATTGTTTGTACCTTTTCATTTTGTCCTCTTCCCCCTTGTCTCCATGTGTCTATGACCCTCAATTGTGGTGTCATATTGAGTTTAGACTGTATGCTCCGTGACGGGGCAAGGCAAAGTAGTGAGGAACAGGTATGTTAGCCCCAGGCTAAACAAATCCTTGGTACCATGGTAACCAAATGGCAGTTGCTCCAGGTTAATCAAGACACATGGGGCCAATACAGATCCTTTTAGAAAGCAGTGGAGATAGCTAGGTTGATTGGGACACCTGAAGCCAATCAAGGGCTGGCTGGAACTAGTTAAAAGCCTTCCAGTTAGTCAGTGAGGAGCGTGTGTCAGAAGCTGTGCTGCTGGAGGAACGAAGCAGTACAAATCCATATCAGGCACAAGGAGGGAGGCCCTGAGGTAATGGTGAAGGAGATATTGAGTGGGGGCTGCTGTGGGGAATCGTACGTGTACTATTTCCAAAAAGTCAGCTACCATAGCTGCTACTATTAGGGTTCCTGGGTTGGAGCCTGGGAGCAGAGGGCGAGTGGGCCCAGGCTCCCCCATTCCCTCCCCAATTAATCACTGAGACTGGAAGACAACAGAGACTGTGCGAGGGAGGGTTGCTTCTCTTCACCTCCCTTGCTGGTTTATGATGAAAACGGCTCAGTAAAATGTGACTCTTGCCTCTAGAGAGAGAAGGGTTATGTGGAGGGTCACAGTGAGCCTCTGAGGCTAGCAAAATCTGTCAGGAAACATGGGACGCACGGAGACAAGGACAGAACATGGTCACAACTGGTGTCAGGGGTGGGATTATCATTCACAGTGTGGTGGAAGAAAGAAGTTTAAAAAAAGTGCACTGGGGTTTTGGATTTTGTTGTTGTTGTTGTTTACTTTGTACCACAATGGAGGAGGTAGTAAAAGCTCTGGTACAAGCCACTGCAGCCCAGCAGGAGGGCACCTGGGTTCAGGCAATGGCACAACCAGAATCTATGCGGCTACAGCAGGAAACCAATCAATTATTAATGGACAAAACGACCCAAGATCATGCCCTCTTGCAAGAGGTAGTGGACCAGCTGAAGATCCTCACCACCCAGGCCCGGGGGTCCGATAGGACGCGAACCCTGAGGGCCACTGGTTGTCTGCCAAAGATGACATCAGAAGATGACAGAGGCATATCTCCTCTCATTCGAAAGGACTGCTCAGCATGAGACGTGGCCCCAGGAGCAGTGGGCCTTCATTCTTGCCCCATTTTGTTCCCAGAAAGCCTACTTTGACGTGCCTGCTACGGACGCCACTGACTATACCCGGCTGAAGGCAGAGATCCTAGCACGATCAGGGGTGACATCAGCAGTATGGGCCCAGGAGAACAAACCCCCAAGGGTCCCAGCTATTCAACCTCATACACCTCGCACGGAGTGGTTACAGCCTGGAGGAGATTTTGGAGACCCTGGTCATGGACCATTACATATGAGGACTGCCACCAGATCTCCGCAAATGGGCAGGCCAGAATGATTCATCCACCTGTGACGAGATGATCACACTGGTAGAAAGACGCATAACAGCCAGGGAATTGACCTGACTACCCAAGGAAAGGCCCTTTCGAAGCAAGCACCTGACCCCAACCCTGGAAGGTTGGGCAGCCAAACCCCTGAGTCGTCCTAGGTGGAAGGGGGCGGGGGCTGAAAACCAGCAGGGACCCCAGAAGGAAGGGATTGGCTTGAGTGGGGGGAACCCTGGGACTAAACCCCCTAACCTCCGTGATAGGGGAATGATTAGAAACAATTATAGATGTTATGCATGTGGGGAGTGGGGACACATAGCAGCACAGTGTCACAGCACCAAGGAGCCTATGCAATGTAACTTGGGGGGGGGAGGTTCCGTGCTCCCTTATCCACCTTGCGGGTGTCACATTAGCCCCACATAACTACACTAGGCCTGTGAAGATAAATGGAGCAGAGACTACAGCGCTTGTGGACTCTGGGAGTGCTATCACCCTTATATCAGGTAAGATGGTAAAAAGTAGCCAGCTGCTAACAAGCCAAAAGCGAAGCAGTGATGTGTGTGCATGGGGCTGTGAGCCATTACCCCACCATCCTGGTGGAGATAGAGGTTCAGGGGAACCCCATTGAGGTGACAGTAGGTGTAGTTCCTAAACTCCCATATCCTGTAGTCATTGGGAGGGACTATCCAGGGTTTGATCATTTACTCCCCCCGGAGAGGCTGGAGGGAGGTGGGGACCCTGATGACAGCGACTCGTCACCGGGGGAATGTCAACCCCTGATGTTCGCTGAGATTTCTCAGGATTTGTTCTCACCCCCCAAAGAACCCAGAAGACCAAAAAAAAAAAAAAAGAGGAAGGCTGTGAAAGCTTTGGGAACCCAGATCCTGACCCAGGGCCAGAAGACCGCGCTAGTAGGCAGATGGACACAAGCAGCCATCAGATAAACTACCACCATGGAAGGTGAGCTGGAGGCTGGCCCCAGCCGTGATGGCAGCGAGCCGTTGGAAGAAGCAGAAGCTGCCCCCTGGGAGCTTGGGCAGGTTAGTCCCGGGAGAGAGACAATCGGGCAGGACCAAGCAGAGGACCCTAGATATAATAACGTCAGGAAAGAGGTGACCGAGGTAGATGGGATACCCGTGGATGGGGAGGTCTGGGGCAAGAGGTACATCAACTTCTGGTGCCACAAAAACATCAAAAAGCCATATTGAGCCTCACCCACAGTCACCTATTTGGAGGACCTCTGAGGTAGAGAAAACCCAGGCATGGATCCTGCGGAGGTTCTTTTGGCCAGAAGTACACAAAGATGTCCGGTGATACTGCTCCTCTTGTCCGGCGTGTCAGTTACATAGCCCTCGCCCACACTTGCGGGCCCCTTTGATAACTCTTCCAATAATAGAGGTACCATTTGAACGCATAGCCATGGATCTGGTTGGGCCCCCACAGAAGACAGCCAGGGGCCATCAACATGTGCTTGTTGTACTAGACTATGCAACCCAATACCTGGAAGCCGTCCCCCTACGCAACACGGCTTCCAAGACAAGGAGCTAGTACAGATCTTTTTGCGGGTTGGGCTACCCAAGGAGATATTGGCTGATCAAGGGACACCTTTCGTGTCCAAGTTGATGAAAGATCTGTGTCCTCACTTGTCTCGCTTTACTGAGTCCTCACTTGTTTTTTGAGATCTCTAGCATATTTGTGTGTTTGATTTTAAAAAAAAAAAAAAAAAAAAAGAATAGTAGCAACATACAAAAAGTGGGAGAACACCACATACAACAGGTACAAGAGATATGGGATTGCTTGTACACATCACATTTGCTTTGTTTTTTTAATTGCATTCGAAACGGCTCATAGAGAACCAGAGAATCACTTGAAGGTTCTGAAAACAGTAGAGTTGAGGAAAGCTTTGAAGAATGAACGAAAGGAAGGGTTGGCTGACACACTGTATTGGACAAGAAAGGATATGCCAGGTGCAGGGGGAGCATATAAGAAGGGAAAGAGTCAAACAGGAGAGTTGTGGGGGACCAGTAATAAGAAAAAAAGGGCAGAGCTGTGTAGAGCCTTGAAAGGGAAAAGAAACAAAAAAAGGGGGAAGGGAGGGGAATAGAGAGTGGAACCAGCAAAGCGTCACAGAAAATAGAGGTGGGATGTTCAGAGATGACACCTCATTGATAGCGAGGAGGAAGCACAATTTAAAAGGTTCAGGGGAGGGGGCACGTGACCACCACAGAGAGGTTTTCAAATTGTGGAGTGCAACCCAAAGGGGCATGGAAGAACATTCAGTGGGATGAGCAGCAACACCAGCCCTGCAGGTCACCCAGCCTGTCTGGGTTAGGGGCAGCACAACCAAAAATATCTGGGGGGCGCATGATCCCCTATGGCCCTCCATGCATCACCTCGGTTCAGAGTCATACACAAGAAAGAAAATTCTGGCAGAGGCATTTTGAATATATCAAGGGGGAGCAAGATGAGCATCAGGAAGACCTGAGAGAAGGATATTAATGAAGTCAAAGGAGTTTACCGATACATGGACATGAGATCTGGACCAGGGATGGAAAGGAAGGAATAGGTTTTGGATATTTTGTAAGAGAAGAAGAGATAGAATTACAAAATTTAGCAGTAGCCTGAATGAGAGGAATAAAAGAGAAAGAGGCATCAACAAAGACATGAAAGTTCTGAACCTGGGGAAAAGGCAAAATCGTGGAATTATCTATTGGGATGGAAGAGAGGAGAGGAGAAATGAGAAGTTCTGTTTTTGCCATCCTGAGTTTTAGTACTGGGCCCTATGATATAGAATTTAAAAAGGAAGAGAGGTGGAAGCATGAACACTTTTGAACCTCATCAGCTGCATGACAAGACTTTAATGGAAAAATGTACTTTACGGACACCAGACAGTGATAAAATCATATAGCCAGCGAATGTAGAAATTCATCTTTATTTATGGGCTCTATTCAAATTGTTTGATATCTCCAGCTCTCTTTACAACCCATCATTTCTTCACATTTCTATATAGGATGAGCTATCGCTGTGCCATTAAACTGTGTGATGTATCTCATGTTACATTTGTAGTTCAACTACACATTGTACAGGACAATAGCTTGAAAGGTATAAAAATTGCTTTATGCACTACATGTCATAAATAGAGAACTATTGAGAAAATACAACAAAATTTGTTAATGAGCTATGTCAGCAGCAATGATTTAAGTTATTGCATGAGTTTCATCCACAGAAAATGATAGAATATGCCAAATAAGTTTTTTTTTTTTTTTAAAGTTAGCAACATACTAATGTAAAAATATATTACCAAGTTTACACTGGAAAATCTCTATTTTATAAACAAAAACATATTTTTTAAATTAAAATACTGTAACCATTCTTTCCTGAAAAACTTAACTGAGATGAATCCCCAACATACATTATCTTATCCTATGACAAATAAGTTCCGTCTTACAATACAAGAATTCTTATTTGTCTTCATTAAACCACAAGTACTTTACCATCAGAATTTTTAACTTACTGTCAACAGCTGACAGATACTACTAGTACTGTCAAAGTAATTCCTTAGTCACATTTAAAAACAGTGCTCTAAAATGAATTTTATAATTATTTTAACATTAAAGACAGAGAACTAGAAACACCTGTTGTAAATTGCACCTCACTGTGCCACTCAGAGCTACCGCACTCCAGAGTTCTGCTCCTATTGCCCATTCTCTCTTTGTGGGTCCATCAAGGGACGAAGCTTAAAGTCAGCCAGGGCACCATAGTAACCCTGTGGTGGAGGCTGCCACAAGAATATACCTAATCAGTGCACCCTCATTTTTATACCACCCTCATCACCCTGTTATCTGAGTGCTTTACAGTAGTCAATTAAGCAATGTGACTAAAATCTGTCAGATGTAGTTTGTTCTCTCATTCCTCCTCTCCCCTTCCTGACCTTGCCACACTTGCCATGTCCTGTCCACAACCACCAGCACTGCCTGCTTTTGGGGCTTCAGTGGCTGCTTGCCTGTCCCCACAACAGAGCACTGCCTGCAGACACCTTGTGTGCCACACCATCCTTCTTGCTGAGGTCTTTGCTGCTAGAAGCCCTGTACCAATCTAAAACTGCTTCTGTGAGCAGAGACCCCGGGATGACTGTCTCACTCACTCCTCTAGTCCCTTCCTCTGTCTCACCCTGAAATCAGTGGGACTACTTGTAGAGGAAGATGCAATTCAACATGAATAAAAAGTGAGAGAATCCCTGCCCTGCATTTTGAGCAAGGTCTTTGGAGTGGGGAGGGAGGGTTGTCTGGCTGCCCAGGAGAATCAGGCAATGCTTTCTGGCTTCGGGGGAGGAGAGGAGACATAAAACTGCTGGAAAAGCAGTCAGCGTGGTGGATGACTCACCACCTAGGAATGTATTGGAGCATAAGCTTTCGTGGGTGACGCGTCTGACAAAGTGGGTATTCACCCACGAAAGCTTATGCTCCAATATATCTGTTAGTCTATAAGGTGCCACAGGACTCTTTGTTGCTTTTTACAGATCCAGACTAACACAGCTACCCCTCTGATACTTGACACTTAGGAATGAGGTGTTTAAAAAGGTCAACCTGGGCCTGGCCCCTCCTCTCATCACTTGGAACAGGTTGGGCAGCACCCCCTCTCCCTCCCTATTTAGGTCAGAAATATGCCAGGTGTTTAGCTATATCTGCTGTGGGTATTACGCTAGCTGCCCCATTAAGGGGGGGCTGGGAAGGAATTTTTCCCTTACCACCATAGGCGCCAACTCCATAGGTGCTCCGGGGCTAGGGCACCCACAGGGAAAAATTGGTGGGTGCTTTGCACCCACCGGCAGCTCCCTGACCTGTTCCCCCACCCCAGATCACCTCTGCCTCTGCCTCCTCCCCTGAGCGCGCCACCGCGTCTTGCTTCTCCCCCCTCCCTCACAACACTTTCACCGTGAAATAGCTGTTTCATGTGGCAAGTGCTGGGAGGGAGGGGGGAGAAGGAGGAACGTGGAGCACTCAGGGAAGAGGTGGGGCTGGGGTGGGGATTTGGGGAGGGGTCCAATAGAGGCAGGGAGGGGGCGGAGTCGGGGCGGAGGAGCGTAAGCACCCACTGGCGCCAAGGAAAGTTGGCGCCTGTGCTTACCACCATATTGGCCAGGTGCAATTGGATTTTTTTTCATCTTCCTCTCAGCAGCTTCAGGTGGGCTCTGTTTATGCATAGCATAATGGGCGATAGGCCATATGTCACAACTCTTTATTTAAGCGTATAGTGGATGTTCAGTGCAGGTACTCCATAAATTAAGGCACAAAAGAACGGATTAATTGCTTGGAAAAGGAATTAAGGAGAGGTGCTTGGTAACTGAGCCAACCTCCCATCATTACAGTCCACCTTAACCCGTCCTACGAGGGGGGATGGTTGGTAAGGTCCCGGCAAGGCAATTGTTGGAAAGACATGGATGAAGAGGAGGGGGAGTTGGTGGAAGCCCCCCCATAAAATTGGCTGGAATTGGAGTTTCCCGGCAGTGAATCTGCTAGAGGGACATGAACGAAAAGGGTGTGGGGGGGGGGACTGGTAAAAGCACTCACCCCCCAACCCCGCAGTTAATTGTGGGGGTTTCACCTGCACTACATATTTTATCTGCTGGGTTAGTCCCAGACATCTAATAATAAAGTTGCAGCCTGATTAAACCCATATCTAATATCTCCTGCCATTCTTTCAGCATAGCCAGACAATCCAGCCCTTAACCAAAAAAAGGGTGTAAAAAGTGTATGAAGAATTCTCAGTTGGAATTGGACTGACAAGAATAATTTAGAGTACGAATTTTCCAATATAATTTAAAACATACCAGTAAGAGACACTTTATGATTATAAAACAGACATTTCAATTTAGAAAGTATTTGATAATCTTTTGGGCAAAAGAGAATACTGACTGGCATGTTAGAGTGATGCCTTGTCCACCACACAAGGGCTGAGTAAACAAGCTTTTCTTGGAAGATTTATGTGAAGCATTAAGGGGACAGGAGACATTTTCCCTGTTCCTTCAAGTAAGGCCCAATGCTTCTATGAAGCCAGCAAGCAGCTACTATACCTGGGTACGGAAAAGAGAGGATGTGGCACTTTGCAAGGATTTCCACCTTGTACAGAGAACCTCTGGCTATGTTTGTCTCTCAACTGGCCCTCCCAAAATGTTCTCCTCAGCGGAACCACAAAAGCAGTCCCTACAAAACATTTCTCCACAGCATACATAAAGATGCTGGCTCTACCTTCACAGACTCTCTGCTATGTTGCCAGAGGTTCCCTTCCCTTATTAATGGCCTTTGTGTTACCTCCTATGGCGTTTTAGGTTCATGAAGCTGTTAGGCTGGACTCTCGGTAGGGAGAAGAATCTACCTGCCCCATAAGCACTGGGGGAGTAATAACTGGGAAAGACAGCCCTTCTGCTTCTACGGAGGTCAATGGGAATAGGAGTAGACCCTATGTTGGCCAGTCTGCCACTTCAGAAGAGGACTTAATTCTCCTGTCAGAGTCAGATTCATCCTATGGGGAAAACACAAAATAGGAAACTCAAAGAGCTTCAGAGAGTCAACAATCACCAACATGATTTTCTTTTAGATATGGTCCAATTTGATTACAGAAAAGAGAAGAGAGATTCAGCAACTAGTATTTATGCACCCTCGATACCTTGCAATCTCACTGGAATCAAACCTTGTCTCTGCAAAGCAAATGTACAGACAGAAATGTCACTGTATATTTTCATATTAGCTTTTTAAAAAAAAAACAAAAAACTATTTTTCCTTTGTTAAATGCCACTAAAATAGATTCCTGATTTTTTCTTGGACAGGGAAAACAGCCACAAAACTTCACTGGAGACAAGAGTTAGTTCAGATTTATACCAGTGTTACCAACACCACACTGGCTCAGGGACTATTACTCTCAATACAAAAATCATCTCACACATAAAAATACAATTATGTATTGTGATCATACAAGTACAATCATAATTAATAATGCACTCTTATTTTTATAGTGCTCAAAACCCAAAAGGCCTCTATGCACATAAAAAAAAAATAGGACTCAGGCCAAAAAATTACAATAGGAAACATAATCAATTAAAAAATTATGATATACTATGCCTGTTCCCTCTAAAATAAATTGCAAGACTCCTATTAACCTAATAAGATCTGATTCACTGTATCTGAAACTGGGTGAAAGTAACTCTAATATGAAAGGCCTCATCTTTTAAAATAAAAAAAAGTAACAATGTAAAAGACAACTGGTGTATTTTAAGCTGTCAAGAGAAACCAATAAACTTAATTAATATTTACCATACCAACAAATAAACATTTACCATAAACATACTTCTTTTTAAAATACAATGAATCTCAAATATTCTTATAGAGATTTCTCAAAAAGACCAGGTAATGTTAAATAAGAGAAAGTGTATAATATTTGATGTGTGTGTACATACACACACATTTAGAAATGGACCCAGGATTAAAGGCCCTAGGCCAGGGGTCCCCAACGCGGTGCCCGTGGGCGCATCTAAATGTGCCCACGTCCTGGCCGGCGGTGGAGCATCCACCGAAATGCCGCTGAATTTCTGCGGCGTTTCGGCGGTGGCGCCTCTCGATGACGCCACTTGTCAGCGGCAAGTGACGTCATCGAGAGGTGTCGCCGCCAAAACGCTGCAGAAATTCGGCGGCATTTCGGTGGATGCTCCACCGCTGCCATGGTCCTTGGTCTGGCACCCGCCAGACGAAAAGATTGGGGACCACTGCCCTAGGCTGCAGGATTTGGGTACGTCATACAATATTAAGTCACTAGGAAAAGCTGTTAATTCATACACCACAACCCAAAAGGAGAAAGCGTCACATTGGCTAGGGTACAGAAACTAACATCTTTTTTGACAAAAAAAGAAGAAAGATGCAATGTGGGGCTTATATAAAAAGAAAGAAGATTGCCTAGTAAAGAAAGAGTGTAAAACAATAATGATTACAAGTAAGATGCATCTTCTTCCTTCGATGGATACACTTAACTTGCGTTGTTACAAGAATTACACCCATGAAATATGGGGTCAGAGAGAATGGACTCAAACATATTAAAATGTTGAGGGGAGGGGAGGAAGAAATTAGTCATGATTGTGAAAATTTGGGAAAAGCAATGCTGGACTTTCTATGGAGTTCACCTGATGGCACTTTCTCTCAATTGTCCCATCTGTAGGCTGGGAATCCTGGTCTTACAGAGGGACAAAGGGCGAGATATAGAAACCCTATGTTTCCTTTTGTGTTTAATGCACCAGGAAACTCATATGAAGAACCACTCTACTCTTCCTCTGATGGAAGCAGGTCTTCTCAGGAAGCCACATAGCTTCAGACCCTTTTCTACCACGTGTCCTACTGTACTTCTGAGAAGGATAAAAATATATGGGGAGAAGAGTATGGGTCTGTCTGTAATTGCTGTTAATATATGCAGTGCGTAGTCATGTTGGTCCCAGGATATTAGAGAGACAAGGTGGGTGAGGTAATATCTTTTACTGAACCAACTTCTGTTGGTGAAAGACAAGCTTTCAAGCTGCACAGAGCTCTTCTTCAGGTCAGGGAAAGGCACTAAAGGTGTCACAGCTAAACAGCAGTTAGCACAAATTCTAAAGGACCATTCAAGGGGAAGTGGCCCATTAACACCCCTGTAGTACCTTTCTCAGACATGAAGAAGAGCTCTGCATAGCTGGAAAGCTTGCATCTCTCACCATCAGAAGTTGGCCCAATAAGAAAAACTACCTCGCCTGCCTTGTCTCTTTATTGCTGTTAATGCTCATAGCAGCATTAACTCTTGTGTGGATTTCCTACCACCAGGTCCTGAGGGAAGTATATTGCAGTATATTTTCTCCTCTCTCATCACTGACATACTCACCTGGGAATCCCAACCACACACTATATCTAGAAAGGGGCTTTTGAAGCTCATGGGATTGGAGAGAGAATGCCCCCAAACTACTCTTTCTTCTCTGCTCAACACCCCAGTCCCTCCTGTGTTTGATTCCCTATGCTACCATCAAGGGGAAGGAGAGCCAGAGACTAACCTCCCACTATAAAATACTTAAACATTCTCAAGTTACACGTGTACATGAGATGGTTATTAAACTATCTCATTAATGTGCATAATTAATGTGATAACTCCAGCACTTCCCATTTTTATAACCTTATGCTTCTTAATACATTAGATGACCATCTCTTACTGAAAATAATTTTCTTTATTTGTACTTACAGCTTATTCACTATGCAAATCAAACATGTAAACTTTACATGGTATGTTGCTGATATGGAATTTAAGGATTCTTATTGAAGCATAATGTGCTGTCTCCTAAACTCCGCTTTTATAGATCTATAAGTTTATGTAAAAAATACTATAATAAATTCTAAAAACACCATGTTTGTCAAAGTACAAACTTCTAGACATCTTTTACAACAGAAAGTTCTCAAACCTCTACACAATGTGTCCCATGTCTTATAAAAGACCGCCGCATTAGAGGGAAGGTGTCCATGGATCAGTTCTCAAACTGTGGGTTGGGACCAAAAGTGGGTCGCAACCCCATTTTAAGGGGGACACCAGGGATGGCGTTAGACTTGCTGGGGCCCCAGGGCCAAAGTTGAAGCCCAAGATTTTCAGTCCTGGATGGCTGGACTCCGGTTACAAGCCCCCCGCCCAAAGGTGAAGCCCTGGGGCTTCAGCTTTGACCGGCTCGCCCACCCAGGGTGGTGGAGCTCAGGCTTTGCCCTCCTTACTTGAGTGGGCTCAGGCTTCAGTGCCTCCTCCGGGGGTCACGTAGTAATTTTTGTTGTCAGAAGGGGGTCACAGTGCAATGAAGTTTGAGAACCACTGCCTCATGCATGTTGTCACTTATGTAACATCCATGTCGTAACTACCGCAGTCAGTTACATGGAAAAGAAACATTAGGAAAGTATTTGTTTATTTTTAGGGGTCTTTGAATGCGATTTAACAGCTGGAAACAATAAGGAGCCAGAAGCATGTGACCAGCCAATTCTCCACAAGCCACCAGCAAATTCTCCCTGGACCATGAATGGTTTAAGAACCGCTGTTGTAGAATGTGCCTCGTGCAGCAAATCAGTACATATTTCCAAAAGAAATGGATAAATGAGAAAGAATATACAAAGATTAACAGAGTAATGAGTTTGTGATTAATCATTCAACTCATGAGTCAAGTTTAATATTGTGTGTATAATATATTAGGTCATCTGAAGGAGTAGAATTAAATATTCTTCTATTTGCCACTATGTATTCTGTTTACACCACTTCACAGAAATGGCCCTCGGTGTTTTGTTCTGCTTCAATAGCGCTCTATTTTGTACTGAAGTGAATGATGCATTTCAGAAACCATCTCTTTTGTAAATATTTCTTCAACTATACGTAGTTATGCTTTTATGAATACAACAATTATAATATTTACTTTCGAGTTTATATTTCCAGTTGTACGGAACAATGTCAAATGCCATTTTAAGGGGTGGGTTACTCGTCTTCACATGTTGAAGGCCAAATTGTTCTGTGTTGAAGATGAAATCGCTGAATTTTAAAATAAGTTAAACATTGGAGATACTAATGAAAGATCACACCTGAGGCATAGAGGTTAATGGTATAAAGCTAATCTCCAAAAACCTAATCAATTGATTTGTATATTCACTATAGTTGTAATGGAGATAAATGTCCCAGAAGGTGTTGTCTCTCAAAAGCAGTTATGGTTTAGCCAAAAAACAGGGATTTTAATGAAACCCTTAAATGAACTACATGCTATTATCTGAAAAAGGCACCCAGGTCTTAGGCTAATGTACAGAGTTGTGTCTTAGCTAGGGTGACCACCTTTTCAAAATGCAAAACCGAGACACATGCAGTAGCCCCACCTCTTGCCCCTCCTCTTCCCCCAGACCCTACCCCCTGGCCAGCCTGGAAGCCAGAGCCAGGTAGTGGTAAGAGCCACCCAGGCTCGGGCCACTGTGCATAGCCCTGAACCCTCCATCTGCCCTGGGCAGCAGGCTGGGATGCCCAAGAGCAGCCCCAACCCATGTCCCCATTCCCCAGGGAGCACTCCCCAGGGCAGGTGGAGAGTCCAGGGCTCCCGGGCTCTCTGGGTGGCTCTGACTACTGCCAGGCTTCTGGCCTAGCGTGGAGGCCTCATGGCCAGGGGGGCCAAGGCCCACGTCAGTGCCTCCCCCCCGCCCCCCAAACACACACACCAGGAAGAGGCTAGCACTGCCTCTGAACCTCATGCAGGCACGCAGGGAACCCAGGACAAATGCTGTCCCGGGGTCATTCAACCCACGACCAAGACTGGACATGTATATTTCAGGACTGTCCCGTCCAATTAGTGACAGGTGGTCACCCTAATCTTAACATGCATTTCACAATTGAAATAGAGACGTTCTAGAGCTGGACACGATTACTAAAACAAACCTATGTGAGCCCAACACCAAGGCTCAGGTTCTGCTGCATGCTCACATTGTGACAAAAATGGCTGACAAATCTGAGGTCTGGGTCTATAAGGTCAGATGGTCCTAGCCTTAAACTGGGAGGAGAGTCACAGGCCTGGAGTTAGGAGGATGATGTGTCATAGGCTACCTTTTAAGGAAGGGACTTGTGGGGAAAAAAGGTAAATTTAATTCAACTGCAACTAACCCTCAGCCCACTTCTCCTTCTTTGCAGGTTTATTAGAGGTACAAATGCAAAATTTAGTTGTCGTGGATTTCATCTCAATGAGAGACCCTTTGGGTCCATAAGCAAATAAATGGATTACTAAAGAGAATTTTTTAGTCTTTTACATTAGTGACATTTTTCAGACTGAATATTATTCATACAGTAATTAAATCAAAAACAGACTCTATTTAAAGAAGTTCATTTTACTTTAAAATATTAAATGTTTGACAACACCATGTGGTTTAGAGAACACAACACTATGGAAATTGCTTACCAAAAACAAAATACAAAATGGACAAATTAAAATCATTCCTGGGTTATGTAATACAAGACTAATACTGACAATTAGGGTAAGTGCTTTAAACAAAAAAAACAAAAACAATAAACCTCACTTCCATTTCTTAAACATGCATATGCTGGATAAAGTGTATTATTGACCATTCATTTTCAGCCAAACTTTTGTTTCTTGTCCATGTCTTGTAAAATAGAAATAACGTACAAAGTCATAATAATTGTTTCTGATAAGTGACTAAAAAGCTTGTTCTGGACTGTACACTAAGTAAAAAGCACACAAACTTCTGCCCTCAATTGATAGCCATATACATCTGAGGAGGGTGAATATGAACCTAATTATATTTCACATAAAAACTGACCAGGTTTGGCAGAAGACAAGATATGAAAACCTTGCCTACAGGCAACTCTGCTAAATAAATCAGAAAAAAAGAAAATCAAGATCTGAGAATCCTGTATAAATTCTGTTACCCTGGTTAAATGCAGACATATGAAAAAAGTTATATAATAGAAATCATAATCTTAACAATACAAATATTTCCTACTAATTTTTCCTTAAACATTTACTAAATATTGGCATTTTTCCTCTATATGTAATGAAATATAAAAGACAATGCAACTCAAATTTTATTTACTTCTCTGGATCTAATTTTGCAATCCTTACACACCCAAAAACTTCCACTGGAGACAACAGGAATTTTAAGTACACAAAGATTCAGACTCAGCCTATGCACCACGATCATAAATGGCGGCTGTAGGAATCATTACAGCTGTTGGGACAGTGTATATAATTTGTTGTTGCAGAGCAGCTGAGGAATCTAACACATTTTTTAAAACTACCTTGGCAAAGAAATGGTGTATCAAGAAAAGAAAAATTGTAACAAAAGACATTTCCATTCAAATCAGAAGAATGTCAAGGTAGATCAAAATTTGGTCTTAAGTAGATCAACCATAAACTTCAAGAGCAGAGTTTAGGTGGTTTGCTGCCAGAACACCAGAATGAAAAGGCTTTGTATTTCTTGACAACAGATTCCTGCTTGGATCTGTTGTCTCCTGTCCCTATTGTCTCTCCTACTGCTAGCTTTCTAGACCAAGAACAATTTTTTTCAAAAGCATCTAAGTGATTTAGACACCTAATCACATTTTCAAAGGTAACTCAGGGCTATATTTTAAATATATTTAGGTACCTAAATCTGAATTTAGACACCTAGTGGGATTTTCAAAAGTGCGTAGGTACGTATCTGCATCTTTAGGCACCTAAATATCTTTAAAATTCTGGCCCTTAAGAACCTAAAATGCACTCACTTTCATAGAGACTTGGGCTCCTAATTTACTTAAGCACTGCTGAAAATTTTATTCCTCCCAAGTCACCTTTGAAAATGGGACTTAGGCTCTTTTGAAGAATCACTCCAAGTTTCTTGTTGCTCTGGTTCCTTAGACCTTTTCTCTTTCAAAGTGTGATTAACAAAGCTGTTTTCCTTAACAATGCAGTTAATTGCAAGATTAACTGTTTACATTGTATATAAATTATGATGAGATACTATACTATACTATATTCAATGAGCTGACATCAAATCACTATATAAGTGAAGGTATTTTATACAGACCGCATCCTTACAGGACATTTTGGAAACCAGAAACTAGTATAATGACTTCTTTCTGTAACACATCTCACTGTCTCAAATCCACTGTTCCAATAAATTATATTCATTTGGGACCAAAAATATTTAAGTCTGAAAACACAAACAGCATCGTCTGCATGGTACAAGAAAATGCTCAAAGTAACTACACAGCAGATTTTTTCCAAAGCAAAACTACTATGAAAGGCTCTTTAAAAACTAAACCAGTTAATTCAACCAAAAGAGACTATTCTTAATCCTAAAACGTCTTCTTTAAAACAAAAGGTATAAAATAATAAGACATTCTCACCATCTCCCTTAATGTCAATGGGAGGTAACTTACATAGCCACATTTCCAACAAGGCATTGTACTGTAAATTACAAACACAGGGAATCAGATTGCCACCTACAGGTAAATTAGTCAATTTCTGAAAACAAGTGCTAAAACAAGGGGGGTGGAGGGAATTACCCTCTTCAATTTTAGTGTTTTTTTCCCCAAATATTTTGGAACCGTAACCATATTTTGACTTTCCCAGATCCAGAAAGTAATCACGTTGCTCTGTAGTTACAGAAGAGGATTACTCCATTAAACCAAGAAAACTCACATAGACCAAACTGGACAGAAGTAGCTTGTAATCACATTTTAGTAAAGAATTTTAAGTCTGCTTACCTGATACAATTGGTGCTAGCCTAAATATGTCTGATAATCTGCTGTTAACTGGTTCATAGGGGGAATCTTCAAGCAAGTCATTTCCTAAAGACAACAAAAGATTTGGGTTTCTTTTACACATTATTTTGGGGATGAGGTTTTGTTACTTCACATGATGGCATTTTTATTCTAAAAATAATTAGATTGGGTTAAAAAGAAACCCACTCTAATGTTACAAGGTGCTTCCCATTTACTGTTCATGCTATTTTCTCTCCCCAAGGGAGAGGATGGAAACATTTGAAAGAAAGAAGTATTTCTTGCCATTAACTCCCTCCCCTCCTCCAGCATGGAATGAAGTCACAAATCAGAAGAGGCAGTCTGTGACATCACAAGTACTGCCTATCTTCGGGGGGGGGGGAGTTTCTTACTCACATCAACTCATTCTTGGAAGAGAAAGAGCAGAAGTGTTTTTTTAATCAAAAAACAGTTGGGAAGGAAATTGATTTATAATGTAGCAACTGTACTTTATTATGAAAGTTGGAGCAAAGAGACATATATTAATCAATTAAAATATTCCAACTGACATTTTCATTGGCTAATGCATACATACTGTATGGCTTCCAGGGAGCAATATAATGCTGGAAGCACCTTCAGAATGGATGTTTGAGACAAACTAGGCCCACAAAAAAATGCAGGCTGGGGCCCTAAACTGCCACTGAATTCAGCAGGCATTTGGGGTTCTTCAGCAATGCAAAATCCGGGCAGGTGACACATAGCAATATTACCTAAGGACCTGATTCTGTTCCAAGTAGACTCAATGGGACAAGGACTTTAATGGGTATAAAGTCAACCTTATCATTTAACACTGGCATGCTATTTGCAACTCTCTCCTCTGCATGCTATGCAAAGTACCAAATCCTCTTTACCAACAGGATACAGTTATATGAAATACAAGACCAGGAAGAACGGGCCTTTTAAAAAATAAACTACTTTTATCTTACACCCAGGAGCTAATTAGTTAGTTTCCCACCGTGTCCCTGTGAAGTGAGATTAGTTAACGAGTGTTTAAACTCCTCAGTTAGGGCGAAGTCACAAATTGATTGTTCCTGGCGCTTTTGCACTTGCAAATGCCCTAATCTTTTGACTGTGGTTTAGAAAGGTCAACCGGAGTCCTCTGGAGGAAACCCTAATTGTGGATTGCCCAACACCGGGAGACTGCAGCAGCAGCAGCTGTTCCTGAGTCGGATGAAAGATCCTCAGTTTGCAGCTGAAGAGCACAATGTTAATTATGAGGTCAGACCCTCCGTTTAGTCGGCGCGGCGGTGGCTAGCTGCGGCTGAGAGGGGCTGGGAAACCACCCTGCCTTTGGGGAGTGGGATGTTTCTGGGTTTCGCAACGTACCCTGTAAGCTTTGGTACATGCTCCAGTAAATGCGCAGGCAGTTTTTCTCCTTCTTCATGCCCCTCTTGCAGCGGCAGTTGTAAAGAGATTTCTGCTTGAGCGCCTCCATGGCGCTTTTGCACTCGTCTTTCGCCTCCAGGCCTGTCGCCCGGCTGAAGTTGCTCTCTTTGCCGGCTACACACTGCCTCAGTGTCCTGTACTTAGTACTACAGCTCTGCTCCTTGAGACACTGATCACTGGCTCGCACGCAGTCCAGACGGTCCCCGCCAGGCAGCCCGCTCACTTCTGCGGACAAAAGTACATCTAGAGAGAGAGAGAGAAACAAACCAACCAAAAAACTCTTGTTGAGACCCTGGGCTCCGCGCCAGCCCAACCTGGGGAGGGCAGCCCACCTCCTAACAAAGGGAACGCGTCACCCCTTTCCAAAGGCAGCCGCTCGCTAGCTGCCAGCCCGGGGCAAAGCCAGGAGCTTGTTCTGAATGTTTGGGAAGATAAATGAGGTTTCAAGGGGGTGGCTCGCCTTCAAATCTCTTCACGGGAAGTCCACAGAAAGGACAGAGGTTAATGTGCATGGTAAAATAGTCACTGTTCCTTACATCAACCTTCCTTTAATTAATAACCCTTCCCTGCCTATGTTCCACTGAGGGGTTAAATATGGGAAGCCAGGACGGATAAGGGTTTTTGCTGTGATTTCAATTACATTCATGCGTAACTCGAGAGCGGAGAAGTCTCCTCGGCAACTGATACTAGCTCTTTTTTACTGAGGAAATGTTTTAAAGGCAGTTTGTTATGTTTTTCCCCTTTGTTCCCATATTTATCGACACGTAGGATGCTTTTTTGGAGAAGGAAACAGCCAACGCTATGAGCCACCCTTCTCCACTCCCCAACGCCAGTAAAATCCTTCCCTTCCTCAAGACACACACTAAACATGTAGTGTTACAAGATTTGCCACCAAGCAGGAAGGCACGTTCAGGTAAGCGATGCAATCAATCATTCTTCTCACTGATGACACCCCCCTCCCCACCCCGACCCACAGTGTTATTAAGATGAAAAACGACTATTGAAAAGTTTTCCTCTAACTCACTAGAGCCCAATTTAACAACGGGATCTGCAGGCAGCAGCTAAATCTCACAAAGCTTTAAATGTGGTTTGTGCTCATTCAAATCCGTCAAAACTACTGGCAACTTCCCCGTTCACCTTAAACCAGACATCAGACATCGGATCCCATAAACGCTTTACCAAGCCCTGTAAAAAGCGCCAATGTAAACGCCGGTAACTTACCCATTAAGGGTAAAACGAAGTATAAGGTAGCAAGAAACATCTTGTTCTCTTCAGATGGTTCACCCCGATGAGCTGATGCGCCACCCCAAAGAGGCTCAGCATGTAGATATTCCCAAACAACGGCGGTCCAGAGACTCTGATTTCAGATCCATCGAATTGAAAGAAACCCCCCTCTCCTCCTCTTCACCAGTAACACCACCAGCTGCTGCAGCTGGGCGAACGCTGAGATTATTCGCTTAGATTTCAGGTCCGAGCAACCTGAAAACACAAGCAGTCACTGCAAGGGGAGAGCGAGACACTCGCGCGGTGCCTGTGAGACAGACAGAGGCAGAGTAGGCGATTCGGTTGCCTCCTTGGGTGGGCAGCACTTTTTTCCCAGGGAGGGACTCGGAAACAGGGAGGGGAAAAAAAACCAGGCGATTTCCCCCCCAGTCCCACAGCCTGGCTTCCATCAAAGATTGCTCCGGACTGAACACAAAATAAATGCTTTCCACTTACACAGGGAGCCTCAGCCGCCTCCAAGTCATGGTGTCTATACAGCTCCTGGCTACCCTGAGTGGGAGCCTCTCCCCCCGGAATCTACCGCCACCCCCAAAATCCGCAAGCGGCGGGTGCTCGTCTCTCCCTTGCCGGAGCGAGCGGTGTGAGGGGACCCGGCTGGCGCGCTGGTAATCTGGGCTTTGGGATGAGCTCACAACCGGCCCCCTCTATGGAATCAGGCGGCGCAGGTAGCAGACGGAGTTATTGATCACTCCCACGGCGCTGGGTGTGATACAACCCGGGCAGGTGCAGCTGCCGGGCGGCTCCATCAGAGGCGTTAGGCAAACCCGTGCATGGCCTGGAGGGGACTCCGCAGAAAGTTTGGCTGGGTGGGGGGTTGTTCCCTCCCCCCGAGACGATCAAAGCACCCACGGGGACAGCTGCTCAGGGCCGTCACTACCTGGGCTCCTCGCCTCCCGGGACACACGGAAAGGTGCCAGCCAGGCGCTGGGCCCCAGGGGTCAGTTTTGTATCGCTCGAGAGACCGTAAATCCGGAGGATTTCGGAACACGGAGCCGCCGGGACAATTTCCGCTCCGGATCCCCTTCGCCTGACTTGTTAATGAATTACTGACAGCAAGGTGGGAGTCCCTCGGTGAACCCTGACTGCGCTTTGATGAGAAGAAACCTCCTCCCTCACCCCCAGGCTCACCCCTCCTACTCCTACTCCTTCCCCTCCGCCCCACCCCTACACGGGGGGGGGGGGGGGGTTGCGGAAAGGTGCCTCCGCTTTATGCACACACACGAATCAGCTCCCCCCTGCTGTCTGAAAAAGAAACTTTTGGACGTGACTCTAGCGTGGAGTCCGGACTTTGGTTAGCGCCTGTAAGAGCGGCGCACGCCCTCTTCCCTTCCACAGGCTGGGGGAAGAAGCAAACAGGGACCCATGGAGCAAGGAGAAGACCTACTTAAACATCTGCTGCCATCTCAAATACATGCTCCCACCCTGGCCACTTCAAAAGTTAAAACGTGCAACTTATTTTCCACACCACTGTTCAGGAGGAAAATTCCTACCTGCAGTCAGCCTCGGGTGCCCTGGGCTCTGGGCAGGGGCACCTTTTTTTGGCCGCAGCCGGCGCGCGCGGCCGGCGCGCGCCCCCGAGCAGGGGCAGCGGACCTCCCGCGGGGCATGACTGCAGAGGGTCGCGCGTCGCGCGGCTCGGCTGGACTCCCGCGCGGCGGCGGACGCAGCGCCGCAGCGGGCAGAGCTGGGGCTCCAGCAGCCTTTTGCCCCCTAGATTTTTTGCCCCAGGCACCCAGCTGTTTTGCTGGTGCCTAGAGCCGCCCCTGGCTCTGGGGGAATGAGAAATAGGTTGCAAAGGAAAGCAAGACGTGCTTGAGTAGGTACCTCAGACCGTTCCCATGTGAAAGCCATGATTGTTCATATAGCCCAGTCTTATTTTTGCAATCTCCAAAGGCAAATGTAGGACTTAAAGCATAGGGGGAGATTAGTAGAGGGCTGTCTGGGCATCTCTCTGAAGTATTTCATTACAAAATATGAAAATGTAACATAAGAACGGCCATGCTGGCTCAGACCAAAGGTCCATCTAGCCTAGTATCCTATCTTTAGACAGTGCCTGACGCCAGGTGCTTCTGAGGGAATGAACAGATCAGGCAATCAGCAAGTGATCAAAATGCACTTTTCTTATTTATAGTACAAAGGCTACTTAGAGGAGCAGAGGGCTTAGTTCCCTTTTATATTGGGGTCCTCCTACATTCAAATACAACTCAGATACTTACAGAATAGAAAGTCACCCACCACCTTCCCCTTGTATATAATGTTCTTAGTTTGGTTATAGCACAGTATGTAAACAATCAGCAGCACTTTCTATGAACTGCAAATTACTAGCAAACTTCATAGATCTACAGATATTTGTGTGTACACAGGTTTATTAGATGGGTCCATATATATCACCATTTGGACAGAATTCTAGTTCAGTGTATCAATTTACACTTGGCTCCTGAATAAACAAAGCAAACATATGTCACATATTCATGACAGATGGTTCAAACAGAGAGCTATTTAGTGGTTTCCCCACAGTTGCTACTACATGGAGTTCCCCAGAAACCCAACCAAAATGTAAGTAAGCTAAAATACTGCTAGCTTCCAGATTTTCTCAAGTTTTTATATACAGCAAAACCTGATTCAAGTGTTTATATTTCTCCACTTTTATACATTGTTTGGAGTTGAGATAAAAAACACCACCAACAACAAAAACAAGTATATTTCCCTACGTATTTTTGACAACAAGCTTTGTTTCCCTTTTGGCTAAAGAATATTCTTTTCTTTAAGGTGAATTTTGTTGGTTTCTTTTGAGTCAAGCTGACCATCTTATAACAATTTTGTAGGATACTTGTTGTCATTAAGACAAGCTCAGAATCACTGGCATAGTTGGGAAATACAGAAAATATAACAAAGGGAGAATTATTTTTAAATAGGAAGTTTTCCCATTCTTTTCTTCCATTACTCTTTTTTTAAACAGGCAAATCTGCATGAAAAGGGAATCTTGATTCCCTAGAATTTCATCCATCCCTGCTGCTTATTCCATAGATGAATTCATAATATTAGTGATGTCACAATGCAACTAATTGTTATGTCACAAAGGATTCACATTTCAGAGGTGAGAAATGTATATTATTCCAAGGTGGAAAAGAAAATCTATGAACTTCTGCATAATTTACAAAGGTATATTCATAATATGATACTAAGCAAATGGTCATAACATATGATTTTTTAAATCTCAGCTCTTTGTATTTTAATTTATCACTAAATCTCAGAGTCCTTAAAATATTTAAAGTGCACTAACTTAGCAATGACATTTACAGTATCATATTCAGCAAATGATTGTTTCTAGCTTTTGAAACAGTTGATAATTAAAACAGTGGAGCAAGTTGGCCTTGCAAATGTTTCAGTACAAATTGGACTGGATGATGAGGTTTATTCTTTTCATTTCCAAATCTGACATTATCACACAACATAATATGTATAAATATCTTACGGCATAGCGGGCATGATTCACCTATCACTTACATTGGCATAAATCAAGAATAACTTCAATAAAGAGATTTTACACCAGAGTAAAATAAGTGCCGTTGAGAAGAAAATCAGGCTCACTATTTGCAAAACCAACACAAAAATGTAATAACTTGATACTATATTACTGTTATGTAATATATTTAACAGTATTACATGGTGTGTATATATAAGAAATAACATAACAGGGCTCTTCTGAGCTAATGGCCGCTCACCTTGGATGGTGTTCTAAACCGTGAAGCTACAGGCTGAGGCCCAGATCTTCAAAGGTCTTTAGACACCTAATTCCCATTGATTTCAATGTTAGTTAAGTGCCTAAATGCCTTTGTGGGTATGGGTGTGAGTAACTTAACCACATAAGAGGAGTTTTGCCACTATTATGAAATTGAATTTATATTTGATAATAATGTTAAAAGTCAGATATAGGATGTCATTGAAATGGTTATGAAACCCTCAAAAACCAGTTAGAAAAATGTGCATTCCAAGTTTTATAGATATTCTATAAGTACTGTTCTTTTTTTTTCACATCTCTTTGGTGAACACTGAAAAATTAGCACCCCATGAAAGGTGAAAAAGATTAAAATCCCATTACTTCAAACAGATTTAACAGCCCAACTCTATGTTTTGAAAACAAAGCCAAGGCAGAAGCCACAGTGCTAAATAATTTTTTTTCTGAATATCTAACCACTCCCCTTCACATGGACTCTTTGATAGGACAGTGGATATGAGAAAATTAGTTGCAAATTGCAAGGATTTCTGCACTGTAACAGAAATGATTAAATCTTTTTTGAATTCTTTCTATACCTAGAGTTCTTATTTACCATTGTTGACTTAATTTTGTCCTTAGTAAATCTCTGGGTATCACTTCCCTCCCTTAGTTTTAAACTAATTTTCATTTCTTATTAGCCATCAGGCAGTGCAGGTATTACAGAACCTTTGTAGTAGAGTATTGTATTTCTTGGATACCTAAAGTCACTTGCGCATTGGCCTCGTGCCTCAGAAGGCACTCACGGTATGCATCCCTATTGAAATGAAGTGCCTGTCATGTCATATTAGTGTTGTTTAAATATATGCTGCGACCAATCATGTTTTCAAGTCACTTTTTTTTTTCCTTCAGTGCTTAGGTACCAGACTGAAAACACTAGACACTGATGTCCCATTATCTACAGAACAGGAATAGCATGGGCAGTTGAAGCACAAGGCTTTCTCCTAACATGCCTAAAATACAGCTCTGGAGAGACTGCCTCTAGAAATGAGGGGGAAATTCAATCCTCTGGTTACATTCTGCTCCCAGTTATACTGGTGACTTCAGTAGGCTTACTTCCGATTTACACTGGTGTACCAGAATCCAGTCAATTCAGTAATTAGCCAGACTCCACATTTATTTTGTCTCTGCGGAGACTGACAAAAACACTGCCAGTTATAATGTTGGTTTTTAAGATGTGAAGAGGTGTCCCCTTAGAAACAAGGCAGACACCAACCTCACTGTGGACTTCAGCCTCCATGATGATGGCTCCACTGCCTCTCGGTCCTCAAGGATGCTCGATTATTTCCAGAGCTGTAACTAGGCATTTTAGTGCCTGGGGTGAGCAAGCATATTGGGGGTGGGGGTTAGTCATTTTTTTGCCCAGAGGGCGACGTGTGTGGGGGTGTGTGTGTGTGTGTGCAAGGTCACATGCCCCCCCCCCGAGTTTTTGGCTGCCCCCCACAACCCAGATTGGGTGCCCTGCTGTGGTGAGTCAGGGCGTGCCGCCTCTGTTTCTGCCCCATTTTCCCACTCCCACAGCTTTGTGCCCTGGGCGGCTGCCCCACTCACTCCACTCTGATTGCAGCCCTGACAGTTGGTATTGCTGTTGGTACTTCACTTTTTAAGGGTTTTTTTTTTAAAGCTATGTCTGTGCTGGCTGATATTATTTTAACAAAGTGAAGCTTTTCATTCAGTTTGCTAACTTTCAAATCTATGTCAATTTAAAACAAAATTAATTCAAGCACCTACATTTCATAGACATTTTCTATTTTCATCAAAAAGATATGTTTCTTTTCTTTTTCTATAAAGAACTATCACTAAGATAAAACATAGTGATGATAAGGGGACTATTTGACATACTAAACCAACTGTAAAAGGGAAGCTTCAGAAAACTTTATTTCAAAGTGAGTCTAGGCAAAGAGACCCTTCAAAATGTACTAGCTTTCTAGTTTTCAGGTTAGACCTACCTTATTGCATGAAACTGGATGCACTCAGTATGCGAGAGGTATCCAACTCGTTCTGTGTTGAGGGTCAAATGACATTTTCAAATGGAATCCACGGGCCAGTGTTACAAACATAATGACATGTTCTGTACTTGTTCCATGCGGAATGCTAATGGCTTTCCTTCTGCATCCCCATCCTTATGTACAGGGGAGGCTCTAGGAATTTTGCCGCCCCAAGCACGGCAGGCAGGCTGCCTTCGGCGGCTTGCCTGCGGGAGGTCCTCCGAAGCCGAGGGCAACCTGCCTGCTGCCCTCGCGGTGCCGGCAGAGCGCCCCCCGCGGCTTGCCGCCCCAAGCACGCGCTTGGCGTGCTGGGGCCTGGAGCCGCCCCTGCATATGTAAGTGAATGGTCACTCTACACCAAACACGTAAAAAGGAGTCATCTGCAAAATTAAACTGACTAAAATACTAGTCAGTTTTGCTTTTGCAGCCAGATTCCATGTGCAAAAGCTATAGTGCTGGAGCACTGTGTCAATTGCTATTGCTGGCAGCAGTCCACGATGACAATGGAATGGTAAATTGACATGAGGGTCGAATTAATACATTGACTGGGCTGCATCCAGCCTGCAGGCCACATGTTTGTCATCCCTGCCATAGACTCATTTCACAGAGTGAACTTGAATGAAAATACTGAAGTCAAAGCCATTGAGCCATGAGAAATATAAATTTTATTAAGTGTGGCTCTGATGGAGCAGCTGAGCAGAAGTATGTTGGGAAAAAGAACAATGCCATGAACTTCCAAATGTTATTCTGTTGGGAAAGAACAGGTGGAGTGAATCTGAGGTTGAACTAATGGGTGACACAGAGTGAGAGAGAACAAGAGACTAGTGGGAAAGGATCCAGAAAACAGTACTTTTAAGCGCTCTTTTCTTCCAAGAGTATGAGAGAGAAGAAGAGAGAAGATGCAGAAATCTTTAAGGGGAGGGAATTTAGTTTGCTTTACTTGTCCTGAATTTACCTTTATTCCATGAAGTCAATACAAGTAGTTGCTTGAATAAGTCATAAAGATTTGGCCCAAGGCAAATAGCCTTTGTAAAGTTCAGATTAAGTAACAATGCTGTCCATCCTTCAAACAACAGAAACCTGCACAATTCCCCCAAAAATCAATTTTGAGGAGTTTATGAAACCTTGAAAGGGCTTTTGTGGCCTGGTAATAAGATGGAGTTTTACTGAACCTGTCATTTAAGTGGGTTTAGTGCTTCCAACAATGTCAGAGAGCAAAAGGAGCACAAAGACAGGAAGGCTGACTCAAAGTATTACCATTAAGTGCCATACCCTTCCCCCCACACTCCTCAAACCTTCAGAGTGTCTGAGAAGGGAAGATTAAGCTTCTGGATCCTCCATTTCAGTGCTTTTTTCCTCCATAGGCTTTAATCGAGCCTGCACTGTTTATTAATTCACAGAACAATTCTTTTAAGTGAGCTTGTTCACCCAATAGTTTTTCCAAGCTCACAGTTGCCAGCTATAATCATCAAAAATGCTGTGCTTTAAATATTATCTGGCCAGTTAGCTACAAAAGTTGACGTGTTCTTCAGTGATCTTATACTTGACAGAATAGATCCCATTAATATGCATCAGTTGGTTTTGAATTTCAACAGGATATGGGATAAATATACTGAAACACTGCACCAGACTTCAGAAATACGGAGTCATAAAAATCAGAAGAAAATATAAAACTACTGATATTTACTTTGACGGAGAAATTAAAAAATGTGAAAAAATCCTAGCCACTTATAAAGGTATGTATCTTAAAAACATATTATTTTAGCTGCACTATTTTTAGCTAGTATAGACAATACATTAATATATAGGCTAAAAAGTATGCTTTAGACAGACTGAGCCTACCTCTACCATTCTATTGTTTATTATCTCAAAAGGTGGATTGATAGAGCCCCCTAGCGTCTACTGGAAGTACGGTAATTCATGCTCCTACAATAAAACGATTCATGAAAATGAATAATGCAAACAGCAAAAGTAAGCAAACAAAAACTTGCTGTAAAGCAATTAAACATACAAGAGGAACAATATAGATGATGACATGTTAAATACTGACTCATATGTAAATGAAACTTACAGGCAAGGGAATCAACGTATTTATCTCAGATACAGAGAACATTTGAGCAGTTATAGTTGGGTATCTCCTAAATTGCAAATTTGAGACTTTATTCCTAATGTCCACAGATAGTTTGATCTCTTGAAGTGCCTATTGACTACCTAGCTATTTTAAAATAATCATGATGCAAACACAAATGAAAATCTGCCTACTTTACTGTTAGTAATAAAGGGTTATTTGTAAAGCAAATATGGGATATCAAAGCTAGCAAGGATCAAAACCACTTTTTTTGTACATTTTAAGAAGGTACAATGTTAAAATATGTTAAGAGCTAAAATGGAAATGGTTATCTAACAATAATGGACAAGGTCCTCAGCTGGTGCAAATCAGCGTGGCTCACTTGAGGATTACCTGTTCTGTTCATTCCCACTGAAGCACTTGGCATTGACCACTGTTGGAAGACAGGATACTGGACTAGATGGACCTTTGGTCTGAGCCAGTATGACTGTTCTTACGTTCTATGGTCTTTGACTCAGCAGCTTTACTGTTTTGGAATCAATGGAGCTTTGCCAATTTACACCATTCCTGCCTTTGCTTCAGGATGGCTAGTTCATTCACATGAAGAATATCAATTTGTACAGCTTCCTGGGTAACTCTGTAATCACTTCCGGGCAAAGAAACTCAATAAAAAACAGTTTTCACTGAAATTTTTTTAAAGTCATGAAAATATTTATGTCAGTATTAGGCTTTCTTAAAGACTTCCATATTACAAAACCTAAACGTTGGGCGCAAATTATGTGACAGTGACCCTTTAATTAAAATATGTACATTGTTTCTATTTGTTAATTTTATACCGCAGAAAGAGCCTTCTCATATACAAACAAGATCAAATTTCTGTTCCCTATTTCTGATTAATCATTTTAGATTTAGTTAGTTACCAATGGAAATGAGAGAACCAGGGTCTGATTTTCAGTACACCAACTTAAATCATTGGGAACATCTCTGAAAAACAGTCCCCTGTTTTCTCCCCTAAATTATTGGGCACTAATATAATAATTTGTTTTCTTTGACGTTACTTCGGGAAGACTTGCATTCCTTCTGACGACACAAGACCTGACTGGCCCCATCTACACTACAGAAATGGATTTTAAACATGGTGGGCCAAATTTAGAGGTGAGTCTAAGTCTAGAATGAGTCAAAATTGATGTACATTACATCTTCCATCCTCCCTGCCAATATGTACATTACACAGCTAAGGCCTTCTCTATATTACAAAGTTTTTTCTGGTTTAGCCATATCAGTATAGTTAAACTAGGAAAACTCTCCTAGTGTGGATGCATAAAAATAACCATATAAAAATAACTGCATCCACACTAGGGCTTATGCTAGAATAACTAACTTGGTTTAAAAAAAAATCAAATCGCACCTCTAACCACCACAGCTGTAGTGGTGCAACTTTTAAGTGTAGATCAAGCCTGAGACTCCCTCTTTTCTTAGAGTAGTTTTATACCAAATTACCACCATGCAATATACACCCACACATTCCCATACATATAATCTCTGAATTTCACCCAGTGAATCTAAATGAATGTAAGAGAGTTTGTAATTTACACACTCAGTAGTCAAAATAAAGGAGCACAGAAAGAAGCAACTGATTGGAGCATTTAAGAAAGCATAAGTTAAAATAGGCACCCTCTTTTATTTAAACTTACACCTTCTTTTGACTCCTGTTAGTGTAAGTTACACCAACTGAGATTTCTTTACACAGGGGTAATGGCTTTAAATCTAGTCTAATAAGAGAGTCTGAGTCTACATTTATACCACATGATCCATCGCCTCCGATTCTGAACAATTGTTTAATATACAGCTAACACACTTGTACTAACAGACTACAAGCTCTTCAGGGTAGGGACTGTGTATTTTTTGGTGTTTGTAGTGCACCTAACACAACAGGGCCCTGAACCTGACTGGGGCCTCTGGGCACTACTATAATATGAATGTTAAATAAGAATAATAATCAAGATTCGCAAACACATTACCAAGCCTTGAAAATTAATTTTCTGTCTCTTCCAAACTGGGACACCACATGTATTTTTTTAAACACCATGTTTCAGAACACAGCAAGTTCTGTAGCGTAAACAGGGCCAACTGGGCTGCATTGTTTATAGTTGCATAAAGGTTAGGAATCTACTAGCCCCAAGTGAGAAAGAACGGGAAGTCTCTAATAAGTTGTAACATTGCTGAATTTCAGACAATAACTGTGATCATGAAGAAAGCACAAGAAACTATGGCTGATGAGACAAAAGGAAACAAACAAATACCAAGATAAAATATAGATTTTCATATTAAATGTAAAGCTGCAGCAAAGTACTCACCACTCTGAAGTACAGGCCTCTCCAAGTTTGACTTGGCTAACTATCTGATTGGTCACCATTCGTAACAAGTTGCAGCAAACCTTAAAAAAAAAAAAAAAAAAAAAAGTCAAATCCTGGTACTTAGCAGGGAATACAAGGAGGAGAGCCCAAAAAGCTGCTAAAATATAAAGTAATTTGAACAATATCTCTTTCTGAACATGGTTATTTTGTAATCTGTGTAATCTTGGGCAAGATAGGTCAGACTGACAGAAGCAAAGTAAGGGGTATTATCAAGCACCAAAACACCACATTTTGAGGAAGAAAAAAACTACTTAAAAGTGTCTAAGAAACAGAAAAAAGAAAAAACAGACATGAACAGTCAGGCTTGAGCCTCCAAACAGACAACCAAAATCAGTATTTTCTGCATGCACAGTTAGTTTCTGTTGATAAACTAAAGCTCTCCCAACGTTCCGTTAGCACTATATACATTAAATTGAGTGAAATTTTCAACAGACAATATCAACATTCTAGTGAATCTGTGCAAAGACATAAGAAAGTTGACTAAACTTTGTCTTTAATGTGTAGGTGCATGTGGAATATGATCTGTAAGCAGGATTCCAATGAAAAAGACTTTTCCTATGGGGGCATATATCACCCAGAATGCAGCTTCCTATTTCTTTCTAGTCAATAGTTTCACAAGATAGGAATTTATGTGCAATACCCTTCTCAACCTCAACAACAGTGACACTGACAGCAATGCTACAACAATGATTTACCATTCCATTTACCCATGTCAAAACATCTGCAAAGGGTATTTTAGTTTATTAATTACAGATTTTATAATTTTTCTTAAAATATTTAACAGGAACATGCTTTTTGTGCAATTGTGATAATATTCTATAGTTGCGCATCGCTACCAAAATATTGTCATCGACTGAGATATTTTGAATAAATTTACAATTTGTACAAAACAAATCAATATGTACAATTAATATTGAAAATAAATGTCAAAATGATCTACTTGCCACTATATCAATGAATATTGTTTCACACATAAATGTGCTTTGTGGCAATGGTTCAAAACTCTTTTTATTCTACAGTAAGCAGATTGAATGAAATAAAAAATGATGTGCCAAATCGCAAAGGATTTAAATGGCACAAATTTCAAGCTATTGATTACTGACTGTGCTTACAGACATCAAACAATACTTTTTCAGACAGCTGTAATAGCCCACTACAATACAGACAGCATTATACTAGTGAAAAGTTGAAACTGTGGCTGTTTGAAAGGTTAACGGTCATTTTAAATTACTGAGAGGGGTTTTTAAAAATCAAAATAAAACTAACTGTTCAATCCTTATACTCTGCGGAGTGGGGCAGTTATAACTCTTCTACAGAGGAAGAGTCTCTGCCTTTTAGACAGAGCAAGGAACTTCCACCTGGGATGTACCTGTTATGTGAATGTCACAGATGACGAATGTTTACTAACAAAATCTGAACAGATAAAAGGCTCGCTCAAGTATCTTTTACTTCTTTGGAATTAGTCCTAACTAACCATTTTAATTTGTGACTGTCAGAAGTAAATCCTAGAGCAGAGGGCAATGGAATGTCAAAAGAGGTCAGTAATAGAAAAATCAGACATTCGCCTCTAGGATGCAAGTCTGAATCCAACTCAGGTTTTTAGTAGCCAAAAGGTTTTCCATTTGATGTCTATTTGGTTATGTCTTTGAAAAAGTGTTGGTAATCTCAGTCTAGTACCCACTGCAAAACATCACTGGCATTAACTGACAATCTTGGTGGTTTTAGCACAGAGGCCAAGAATTGGTTTGTCACAGAGACTTGCCACAACCCTCTCATAGTTGGTGCTGCTAAATGAAGATTGTGGCACATTTGTGGAGCAGTATGTAGAAACTTGTGCTGTCATTGTCTGTCTTGTACCTATTTGGTGGACAGAGGAATCTCAGCACAGCAACTTTCAAGAGCACTGAATTCCACAAAGTTTGAAAAAAGGAAAGTTAGATGACTGGTTCACATCTAATATAAATGGTTTCTTGTTACTTCTTCTAAAATATGACACTGTAGCTTAATTGAAGTTTGAACAAATACAAACTACAGTCTTGTTTAATAGAAAAGCAATTTTAAATCTAAGGACTAGAGAACATGAAAGAGAGGAAACAAAATATAGAAATAAGTGGGCTCCTTATTGCAAATGGTTATATGCGGGCAAAACCCACCTTTATCAATAGGAGTTGTGTGTGGAATGGCTACAAAATCTGGCTGAGTTGTATTAATCATAATATTGCACATCTATAATGCTTGTATAAGTATTATTAGTCAATAGAAAAAAGTGTTTTTTTTCATGCTTTATTTGAGCTATATACCCTGATTATGAATCAGAAAAATAGCAATTTAACATAGATGCATAGTGGAGTAGAGCAGAACTGCATATTGAAGAGGAACATGAAAATTCTCTTTATAGTGCTCTTAAGTAAGGTACTTTGTACTATCGGCAAGTGTGGCTTTACTTCCTAATGAAATTCTTCAAGCTCAGGGGAGTCTCCTGGACAGTAGAACAATAATTGTAGGTTTTTTAGTTAATTCCTGAAAGTAAAAAAAAAAAAAGGTCAAAGTATTTTCTTGTTACCTTTTCTCTCTCCCTTAGGTTGCTCTGCTTCTTAGCAGCAAACCTATGACACCCAAGGAACTGTTACTGTGTGATAGGAAGTGGGATCTGGCAGTTCTGAATAAGGTGATAAGCATCAGATGAAGCAGATTTGCTGCCTAGCACCTTCTCTTTCATGAAGAAGATCCAGACTTTGGCAAGGCCTGAGACCAAAGAGCAGTGGAGCAGGAGCTCAGCGAGACTAGTGAAGGGAAACTACTCAACTAGGAGGTTCTGTGGGAGGCTCGATGTATCCAAAGTGGCAGAAGGAAGGGGAAGGAGAGAGCTGAGCTAGAAACAATTTACTGGAAAAACACTAATTCTGTTCCTTTCCTTCCCAGCCTTCTAACAACTACCTCATTGGCTGCCTGGTGCAATTCCAGCCCTGCTGTTTTCTTTCCCTACCTAGGTCCTGTTGAGCTTCTGCTCCCCACTCAAAAACTTCTCTGCTCAGCAACTTTCCCTCTGAAACAATGCGTTTTTAGGAGCCTTCTCTCCAATCCTTTCTCCTCTCCACCTCCACCATACAAATAGAGTAGAACCTCAAAGTTACGAACACCAGAGTTACAAACTGACTGGTCAATCACAGACATCATTTGGAACCGCAAACATGCCATCAGGCAGCAACAGAGACAAAAAAAAGCAAATATTGCATTGTACTGTGTTAAACGTAAACTACTAAAAACAATGAAGGAAAAATTTTAAATTTTTTTTTGACAAGGTAAGGAAACTTTCTGTGCATGTTTCCTTTAAATTAAGATGGTTAAAAGCAGCATTTTTCTTCTGCATAGTAAAGTTTTAAAGCTGTATTAAGTCAATGTTCAGTTGTAAACTTTTGAAAGAACAACCATAACGTTTTGTTCAGTGTTATGTACATTTCACAGTTACGACGAAGAACCTAACTCTGAGGTTCTACTGTAGGGGTGCTCTGCCAGCAACTACCTGGCCTGAACCATTCTCAACAATCATCCTCCCTGCAGTAGCTCACCGGTCACACCAGAGTCTGGATCTCATTTCCATACTAGGGGGCATCTGGCAGCAGATTCCCCGCAACTGTTGCTGATTGCATTGCTCTGTGGGTGCCAGACGCCAGTTGATGGTAAACAAGCCTGCAGTCAGGTAGTGGAGCCACCTAGGGAAAGAGACAGAGAAAATGGTAATTTTTCACCTTATGTTTTCAAATTATAAAAAAAAAAACAACTTATCCTACTGCCCAGACACGTTCAAAGTTTGAAAAGTTTCATTAGAGTTATGAGAACTAGCCACACGTTAATTAAGAAATGTATATTCAGACTAATGAGCTTTTGGTACTGCATTGATTTCCTGCAAAGAACTAATAAACACATTAATGTGAAATGGAAAAACATGCCAAAACTCTGAAAGACAAATCAGTCTCCTGAACACTAAACAGGTACTCTGTGCCTAATTTTTTATAGTTCATCGCTTAAAAAACTATTATATACCTTTATCTACAGGGCAAAAACTCACCCCAGTGTTACTTCAGTCTTTGGAGTTACACCAAGAATGAATCTGGCTTATAGTGAGTAAAGTTCAGCATACTTCAGATACAAAAGTGAAATACAAATATAAAATCAACTGCTGAGTGACTTCTTAGTTGTTCTCTTGCAGATGTGCATACATATCTATCATTCATATTTCCTACATAATGGAAGGAAAGACTGTAGCACTATATGTGTTGGACATAGAAGTAAAAGCATAAGTGGAACATTGTTGTATCTGTGTCCACAGATCATCTTGCATTCTGTAAACTGTTTGGTTACACAGAAAGGGAATCTTTTGTAACACTAGCAAGAAATTCAAGGTTTATTAGAGCTCACAAAACCAAACTAAATATATGTTCTTCACATTTAGCAGTACATAGACATGTTTTTTAAAAAGACTGTGATTTTAAGTGCTCTGAGTAGCACAGATCATCCATGATAACCCAGAAGGAAGGGAATGTAAAAATATGATTCAAACAAAACAACTCCTTAACTTGTATAAAAAGGGATTACTTACCAACAGTAACTCATGTTCTGTCTCAACAAAGCTCTGCTGTAGAATTAGCATTGGAACCTTCTTAAGCAGTAGTTGGCAGTTACAGTACATATAAAATCCCCTCAAGTCTTGTGGTCCATAAACAAATGGCACAAATATCCCATCCCTCCCTGCCTCCCAAATCTACTTACAGCTGGGATCAGGAGTAGAGAGGAGGAAGGAAGGGTCATTGTGATACTGTGGAGACAATATATTCCAAAGCGGAATCCACTCTGACAGCTCTTTATAGGGATTCTTTACAAGAGGATGAACCCCCTTCATCCTGGGATTTCGCATCATACTTTGTAACCAAGAGTCACACTACATATGCCTGAAGTTACCCTTTTTAGGAGATCTCCCAGACTCTTGAGCTACAATAGCATTTTGCAGGAGGTGATTATAAAACAGTCTTCTGGAGCCTTTTGGGCTTTTTGTGAGAAGGCCTTGCAGACATGACTGCCTTCATTTGGTGGGTCCTCCTCTTCCTCTCTCTCTTTCAGTGGATGTCCCCAAAGGTTCAGTCTCTGGCCCTCTGCTCTTTTTTCTCTACACTGTATCTCTAAGTCCTCTTATCCAAGACTTCAGATGTCATTTTTGTTCTGACAATTTTGAAAATCTCTCTCTAGTGAAGACCTGCCTTCCTCCGTCCATTTCCACACCTTAGCCTATCTTTCGAACATCTCTTTCTGAATGTCCAACTGACAACTTAAGCTCAATACGTTCCAGAACTGAACTTTTAATCTCCCCCACCATGCCTTCCCCTCTTCTCAATTTCTCAACCACCATCAGCCTCCCAATCACAAAGGCCTATAATCTGGGTATAATCATTAACTCAGCCCTCTCTAGAAGTATACACCTAGGCCATGTCTATCCCCATATTTCAAAGATTCAGCTTTTTCTGTCTGTCCAGAGAACCAAAGCTCTTTTTCAGACCCTCATCACTTATACCTTAACAAGAATAATCTCCGTGGAAAATTTTTTCAAAAGTACTCAAGTGCCTTAGGACCCGAAGCCCACTTACTTTCAGTGGGACTTCAGCTTCTGAATCACTTATATAACATTTTTTTACTCCTCCTTTCTCTGCCCTTGATGCCAAACACATTGCAACCTCATCTCTACCCCCTTAAATCCTCCTGCCAGGATCATCTTCCTGACTTGTCACTCTGACCACCTCACGTCCCCCTTTGTATCACTCCATGGGCTGTATCCACCACTGCATCAAACACAAATTTCCTGTTTTGCCTTTGAAGCCTTACCATTTAGCTTCACCAGCTTTCTGAGCCATCAGATGGCATTCACTGTGCCAATGATGTCAGCCCTGATTGCCGACTTGGACACTTCTCTGTACTGTCCCCCATGCTGCCCATGCACATGAAAACCTCCTAGTCAAAATCCCTATAGCTACCACCTTATCCTCCTTTATGTCCCTTTGCAAAACTGGCCTCTTCCATAATTCATACAGTAAACTACAACTTGATAACAGGTAGGGAGGTGGCAAGCTGTGATTACTGCTTTTTACTGGCTATGAATTGCCTACCCTCTATTTTTGTCACTCTTACCCACCCTGAACTCGTTTGTCTTATTGACCTACTGTATACTGTCTTTTTACTCTTTGGGAGGAGGGACTGCCATTTTCTATGTCTGTAGAGTGCTTAGCACAATGGTGCCCCAACTTGGCACTATAGCAATATAATTGTTCATAATAAAGCTGAGTGCCATCCCCCCAAGCCACAAAGGGTACTTTTCACATCTATTTGAACTGAAGAACATCATGGGGAAAGAGAATCAGCTTCTAAATTCCATCATCTTAACCAAAAGTATTTTAAAAAATCATTAAAGTAAAATAATAAATCAGAAACTTTTCAGCCTAAACTTAATGCAACTTTTAAAAAGCAACTTACAGTGAGACTTGTGCATCTAATATGATGTGGGGGAAAGAGATAAGTTTGTTCCATTACTACTCCAGATGACAAACAAAGGAATTCAGTAGTTGCATAGGACGGGGGTTTCACAAGGTCCATCTATGGGATGTAGGGCTCTAGGAACTTACGTACCCACATAATTGACAATTATTACTTTAAAAGTTTCCATGGCTAGGCATGTTGGACTCTGTGGAGGCAACATCATGAAGAAAAAAGAAATATTGACAGAGCACTATTACTGTTAGTATCAGTAGCTGATTAGTTAGCGCAATACGAATATGACCTGAGGATTTATTGAGGACTTGCAGGTTTGGAGAATCTCTCATTCTCCATGTATAATTTAGGGCATCTTTTCACTGCAAAACCATTGATCTGAATGTGGCAAGACAGGACTGGAGGAAATATATACAGAGTAGATCTGACCTGATTTATTAATCTGCTATATAATTTCTCTGACAAGACATTTTAGGAGAAAACAGGCTGAACAGTAATATATCATCATGCAGTAATGCATGCTTCAGGAATGACCTTAGAACTCCATCTTCCCAAACTGCGAGAGAAAAGGCATGCCCTCTAACTGACATGCTTGGTACTGCTATCTAGCCTGAGAGGAAATAAGCTGCCCCATTTCTAAGACCACGTGCTGGAGAACTGAAGAAGCAATATAGAAATAAGTTGAGGCTGTGTATCTTGCTTTCATTAATGGCCAGGCTGACAGCTACAAGAGGAGAGTAGATGGCCAATATTCAATTACCCAGTGAGTCATCCAAAAATAAAAAAGAAAGACTTTTGTTTTGAGCCCTAGGATTAGAAATTATATTTTTATATATGTGACCCAAGAGCTTCTTACTGCCAAATGACAAGAGAATGTGGTGGGGTTACAGGAATTTCCTGATTCTGGTTCACCAAAAAATGTCATGTGAGGTCTCAAATGAAAGCTGGTGTCACACTCATCATCAATATCATTGTAAAATATATAGATACTATGTAAGGAGTCATGTATCTATACTAAAAAATATGATCTTAAGCATGTAAAGTGAAAACAAGTCACCAGAAGGTGACATGTCTCAGGCTGGTTCCTTCAGACAGGAGTTAAGAAACATGTATCTCTCTGTTGAGATGTAAATTAAGCAGTGTAAGCTAACACAATTGATGTCCAATTGATGTCCATTTACATATGAAGTAAAATTTGAAGAAATATGAAGTCAACAGGAAGAGCACACAGGAAAAAACAAGCCACTGGAGTTATCCTGTCCATGAGTAAAGATAATGAACTTTGGAGGTATTTCTAGAAGGCAAAGAAGACATCCTGTTATCCTGTACCTACAAAGTAAAGGACAGCATGTTTGCATTCATGAAAGTGGAGTCTCAGCCAGCCTTGGTTGAAAATTCTGCAGAGAACTTTGGGTGAGATAAATTTATTTTGGCGGGAGGTTAACCTGATAGTTAGTCTCTAGAAAGTGTGTTATGATTTTGTTTTATATGTAACCATTTGCTTCCAATATTCTTACTCTCTATTTCTTGAATCTCAACTCTTTTATAGTGAAAACAAGAATAGGTTTATTATCAAGATATTTACATGCTATGATGTTAAGCAAAGTGCTGATCCTGAGCTGAAACTTACAAGCCGATGCCTACTTTCCTTTGGGACCCACAGGATAAGGGGCAAGATATTACAAATAGGTCTCCAAGGACTTGAGGGTTGGTGTGTGCCTAGCACTACCTACACAGAGAGATTGAGACCTGCAAAGGCCTGGCAGCTAGTGCTTGTGCTACCAGAAGCTGTTCATTTCAGGGAGCTGACCCATAGCAAACACAGAAAAGCCTCCTTCAGGCTAAGGGCAGGTAGTGGTGAAGTGCCTCACAAACTTGGGGAGCACCACAAAGTAATCTTTAAATCACAGACTAGAAACTGTGTGTTGCTAATCGTCTTCTGGGATTTTAGAAGTTTGCATGATCTATTTGGAGTGGAGTATACTCCCCTGCATACATGAACACTCTTCTTCTTTGCTGGTACTGCTACAAGCAATTAACACCTGCCAGTGACAAAGTGTTAGCTGCTGGTTGTCCATATAGTCATCATGTGCTAGGCAAGTGATACAGCTTTAGTGTAGATCAGCCCTCAGTCTGAGTAAGTCGACCTAAATTATGCTACCTCACTTACATAAGTTACGTAGGTGACGTTGACATAACTTAGGTTGGCTTACAGCAGTGTCTACACTGTGCTGTGTTGATGGGAGATGCTCTCCTGCCGACTTACCATACGCTTCTCGGGGAGGTGGAGTACAGAAGTTGGTGGGAGAGCGCTCTGCCATTGACTTAGCTTGTTTTCACCAGACCTGCTAAATCGATACCGCTGCATCTATCGCAGCAGTGCAGATTTAGCCGTAAGTATAGACAAGCCCTGAGGCTTGCGAATATGGCTCTTTAATGTGTCTCCTGAGACTCTTTGCAGCACATGACATTAAAACACTGTGATTTCATTATTAACCAATCAGAATGCTTTTACTATGTTATTACCCAATTGTAGTTGATAAAATAATAATAGTTGGTCAGTCATTTTGATGTGAGAATAATTCATATATATAAAAATAGAAAATGAAACATTTAATTCACACTACTGTGGCTCTTCTGGGTAATGTTGGCCGCTAATTTGGCTCCTGAACCACTGAGGTCTCAGTGTGACTGTGCTAGGCACAGAATTAGACCATGTCACAGCAGATTTTTCTGTTACAAGAGAGCACGTTAACCCACATATGTCACCAGAGAGAATCACAACCTCCTTGGCTAAGTTGAGGTAAATTAGATACACTTTTCTTTTTGGGTAGGAATCAAAAAACCAAGAGCTGGGCAAAACCCAATATGTTTTTAACGGCTGTAAAATGGATTTTATAAAAGCTGAAGAATCTGAGTCACTTGGTAATAAGATCAAGTATCATTAAACGTGTTACTGGAATTCCTCAACAGTTGCAGCTCTCTTGTGCTGCATTTTGTCTGAATGAATTGTTTTTCTGCTAAGCAAATCACCTGAACATTATTTTTTTTCCCAGTTAGTAACATACTGGTAGATTTAGAAAATGTCATTCTGAGCAGCTTAGGATTCTTGATTTTTCTCTCTGGTTTCCTTCTTTCTCTCCCTCATTCTACTACTGAAGTATTTAACCATCAATTAAAGTTTTTTGAGTTTTTACTGTTCTGCTCTTGCTTGATGACCTACTTGATAGGTGACAATGTTTCAAAACTTTCCACCATCAGTTCTAAATTATAAACCACTAGCTTAGATTCTCTGAAGGACTGATTATGTTCAGTTGATTAAAGACTGAATTTGACTCCAAGCACGAACTATCAGATTTGAATGGTAAAAGTTTTGACCTACAGATTCTGTTGCTGGTTTTTTATTTGTATTATTGTATCACCTAGGAGCCTCAGTCATGGATCAAGATCCAATTGGGCTAGGCACTGTACAAACAAAACAAAACAGAACAATTCTTAGCACAAACATAATCTAAGTACAAGACAAGAGGTGACAACAGATGGATACAGACTGATGGGGAAGTACAGGAAAATGAGACAATATCGATCAGCATAATAGGCCCTGGTTGCTTCTGTGTTTGAACTTTTCCATGATGTTTTCAAAATGCTGTAAGTGAGTAGTCAAAATGGACATTGTTTGACTAAATGGATGCTGACAAACTTGAGCTTTGTGGGAAGGAATCTTCATGCTACCTGGAATAGTCAAGGGCTTTGAGAATCACCTAATTTAAATTGTGATGATGGGTCAGTTGGAAGATGCCATTGTAAAGGTTGAGTTTAATTTTGCACTTAAAGCAGAGGTTCTCAGAAAATTTAATCAGGCCTCAAGGTGCTGTAATTTTGAAGGAAAATAGAGTATATGTTATACTGAATAATCTTTGAGAATTTCCAGGTAAATTAATTGGTTGTATATATACTCTCAACCTTAACTCCATTTTAACATAGGTTTTGTAGGGAAGTTTTACTAAATGGAATGAAGTTCAGTTAGAACTTTCTATGTTTTCTGGATTAAGAAATGAGGGAGACATTGTCCAAAACGCAGTGGAATCAGAGGTAATAAGTACATTCTCGCTAATCTCTGTTTTCCATCTAGTCCAAGGGTAGGCAAACCTTTTGGCCAGAGGGCCACATCGGTGTTGCGAAACTGTATGGAGGGCCAGGTAGGGAAGCCTGTGCCTCCTCAAACAGCCTGGCCCCAGCCCACTCCCACTTCCTGCCCCCTGACTGCCCCACTCAGAACCCTCCACACATCCAACCCCCCCTGCTCCTTGTCCCTTGACCGCACCCTCCCAGGACCTCCTGCCCCTAACCGCCCTCAGCGCCCCCCCCATTCAACCCCTCACTGCTCCCTGTCCCCTGACTGCTCAACCCCTATCCACACCCCCACCCCCTGATAGGCCCCCTAGGATTCCCAGGCCTATCCAACCCCTCCGTGGTCCCCATCCCCTGACAGCCCCTCCTCCCGCCCCGCATAACCTCCGCCCCATCCAACCACCCCCTGCTCCCTGATCATCCCCTCCCAGGACCCCCTGCCCCTTTTCCAACCCCCCTGCACCTCGCCCCCTTACCATGCCGCTCAGAGCAGCATGTCTGGCAGCCGCACCACGAAGGCTGTTAAGGCTTCCCATATAATATTCATTACTGTCTCAAATTTTACTTAAATCAAAACATTGGTGAATATATCCTGGAAGGTACTTTTGAGACTTCAGGTCGACCAAAAAATAGGCAGAGAATCTCTGCAGGCATTGCCCAGAGATTCCTACATCCATCTCAGACTAAGTAAAGACCACATGACAGTGCGTGTTCAGATATAGAAGTAACTCCTATTGGACCTGCCAAACTGCTAACTAATGATTTTGCCAGAATATAAATTCTACAAAGAATTGACAACAGTCAAGCTGGGGAGGTTATGCACTTTATTAACCTCCCTACCCAAAAAGCGCTGAGATGTCATAAACAGCTCAGACAAAAAGTTCAGTCTCATCTAGCGGAGTACGGACAGTCCAGATATTGCAATTGATCACATGCACAAATACCAAGAAGACTATATAACATTCGGGTCAGTTACTGGGGAAAGGGAAGCTTCTTGTGCACTAAAGCTGGAATTACCTTGAAGAGCAATGGTATAATTCTGCACAGATTGTCCCACCCAAACTCTTTGTAACCTGGCACGCTCAGCCTACTCAAGCCATGTCTCTAATTGGACTACTCACATAGGTAAAATTAATCATGTGCACATATGCAGGATTTGCCCTTTCGTTCTGATGTCTCTCTAGAAAGGGACAGAGGGTTTTATTATTATTATTTTTATTTGTACAGTTCTGGGAAACCCAATGGCATTTAACACAAAACAGTTGGCTTTAAATTTAAAGTGCAGTTTTATTAATCATTTCATCAACTAGTTGCAAAAACAGTTATCCATAGAAACGTGATTGACTAAAATAAAATAATTTAGATGATCTCATTTAAAAATCATTGACATAAAACTTCTATGAAAATACTGTGTATACCTACTTTATAATACAGAGATAAAGATGAGATACTCAAAAAACAGAGAGAGAGATTATGAAACTGTTTGATTTAACTTTCAGATAGAGAGAGGTATAATGATGATTTCACAAAAAAGCAATATATTTGCTTTACTATTCATTACCATTCACTTTTCTGTTACTTTCTTTCAATAATCTTTAAAAAAATAAACCAGAAAAATTATTTACACACACTTCACACAAACAGAGAGTGGACATGCTGAAGCTTCTAAAAAGCAGCAGTTGGGACACAAAGTAAATAATTGTTTATGTATCCAGAACATTTTATAATTCCAGCTTATTCTCGCTGTGATATTTTGCTCAAAATGAATTTTTTTTATTGCTTTGCCTTTGCATTGAGCCCCAGATGGAGCATGCAAATTGTTATTTGTGCCCATGCAAGCCTTTGAAAATTGCATCATAAAAAAAGGAGTAATCCCTTAGAAGCATAGGTGGGATGTATGTTTGGGTACAGCTTGCAGGCTCTCTTTTAATTGCAATCACTTTTTTTTTTTAAACAGATGGAATCACAGAAACAGTATCTCTATCAATAGACAGGGAGATTTTGATAGCATGAGTGACCACTGCCAAATCTACTCTGAGTAAGGTCTCCCGCACCCAAAAAGGAGCCATATCAAAAGGGAAAGGGCACAGTTTATGTAGACCTCAGGGTTATCCTGTTGTTTCCCAGATTAGTTTTTGCAATTAACAGATAAGAAAGGTCTTAACCAGCTTCCTCAGCTAGGTAAGTTTTCTAAGAGCTATTCAGATTCTTTTTAAGGGAGTTAGGGGGAAAAGAACAGCTCCTAGACAAATAACTCAGATCCTTTGTATTAAGCTTACGGGTACATACAGTCTCATCCCCTACTAGGTCTCCCATAGAGGAAAGACATATTACTATATTCAGAGGTTGACTCATCAATTGCCATTAAAAAAAACTTGCCTGTTTTACCTTAGTTGACCATTAAACATTATCTTAGTTCTACAGTATTTGTGCTTTTCTATACTTATAGAAAGAAATATATTGAATGCTGTAAATATTGAAGTAAAATTTGCTACTTAAGAAGTTATAAATCAATTGGCAAGTTTTTACCGGGGAACATGGCATACTAGGCTATGAGATTAATTGGATGAAAGCCTTCAGCACAGACACAAATATTATTATAAAAAAATAGGAAACACTTGTGTTTTGCATTCAAGTTGTTTTCATCATGCCAATTAACTCCTTTCGCTTTAATGGAAATTAAGGAAAGGGTTTAAAAAATATCTAAATTAGTTCTAAATACCACTTCTGTTATGACTATGAAAATTAAATTGTTTTATTTATTTTCTTTCACCATCTAATATGTATCATATTGTTGGTACATTTGCAGTATCAGAAAGAAGTTGGGCTTTATGAACTATGATAAAACATTTGAAAATCTTCTGAAATACCTCAGAGCAGAGGTTCTCAAACTGTGGTCCGTGGACCACCCGTGGTCTGTGAGCTCCATTCAGGTGGTCCATGGATGCTTCCCTCTAAGGTGCGCGCTTGGGTGGCCGCACATGAGAGAATGAAGGGCAACCCACCTAATTAGTAGAGCCGCGCAGGCATGGCTCCACTAATTAGGTGCCTGGACCCTGGAGAAGACGCACATGTAAGGTGAGGTGGTGGCCTTAGGGGGAATAGGGAGTAGGTGGGAGAGGGCAGTGGGGTGAGAAGAGGGAGTGGGGGGAATTTGGGATATGCAGAGCTGTGGCGGCTAGAGAAAGAGGCAACTTTCCCCAGCTCCAGGGCTGCGGCTGCCGAGGAGAGACCCCCTCCTTCCCAGCCCCAGATCTGTGGCTGCTGTGGTAGGGGAGAGAACCCCCAAGCTGGGCTGGGAAGGAAGGGGTGTCACAGCAGGAGAGAGAGGGCACATCCATTGCATTAGCAAGTAAGACTACTGATATAAAAATATGAGTTGTGTGCTTTTATTTGTAGAACAAAAAAGTTATTATTATTATTATTAAGGGTTTTTTTATATAGTGCTTTTATCCAAAGCGCTTTACAATAGTTAGCTAATGGTACAAACAATATTTGGAAAGATCATTAAGTGGTCTGCCGAGACCCTCAGCAATTTTCAATTGGTCCACGAAAAAAAAAAGTTTAAGAATCACTGCCGTAGAGAAGACAATGACAGATACTGATCTAGTAATATTCTATAAAAGCTACTGTCAATTTAAATACTGAAAGCATAAAATGATTTTTATCTTGATGAATTAACTTTAAATACATATTTCAAGACCCAACAGGATTTATATATCATATAAAGTAAGGCGGAATTATATAACCAATAGATGCTGAAAAAGGAGCTAGGCTTCTGGGGAAAAAACAGAGTAACATGCAACAGACAGGTAAAGAGGGATCAAAGAAATGGAATGGGGTTATAAAGGATATGGTAAAATATTTAAAGTTGCTCATTTTGAGTCATTAAACAAAATGAGTATTTTCTTTAGGTCTATTTTAATGCAAGCTTACACCTCGTAACAAAGGGGCCAATCCTGTAAAGTGCCAAGTATCCTTAACTCCCATTGATTTAAATGAGATTTAAGAGCTCTCAGTATCTTACAGGGTCAGAGCCCACAATAACAGTATCTATATGAAAAAAAAAAACAACCACAAAACAAGTGGTGTACCCACCTCTTTCTGACTACCATAAACTACAAAGAACTTACGTTTCAATATGGTACACTTCAGCTTTCTGGGTGCTTTCTTCTCTAGCCCCGAGGATAAGAACAGCCATACAGGGTCTCACCAATGGTCCATCTAGCCCCGTATCCTATCTCTGACAGCAGACAGTACCAGAACTTCAGGGGGAGTGTACAAAACAGGGCAATTCTTTAGAGATCCACCCCGTCTTCCCCTCCTGGCTACTGGCAGTCAGCGGTTTAGGCTGCCCCGAGTATGAGATTACATCCCTGACCATCTTGGATAACAGCCCTTGATAGACTTATCCTCCATGAATTTAATCTAGTTCTTTTTCAAAACCAGTTATACCTTTGGCCTTCACAACATCCCATGGCTATGTGCTCCACATGTTAATATTGTGTTGTGTGCAAGAAGTACTTCCTCTTGTTTGCATTAAACCTGCTGACTATTAATTTCATTGGGTGATCCCTGGTTTTTGTATTGTGGGAAAGGGTAAACACCACTTCTCCATTCATTTCTTCCATAACACTAATGATTGTATATAGAACTCTATCATATCTTCCTTAACTGAGTCTTTTCAGAGATGAATAGTCCTCATCTTTGTAGTCTGTCCTTGTTTGGTAATTGTTCCATACCCTTGCTCATCTTTGTTGCCCTTCTATGAACTTTTTCCAGTTCCACTATATTTTTTTGAGGTAGAACAACCCGAATTGGACACAATATTCAAGGTCTGGGAGCAGAATGGATTTATATAGTGGCATTATATTTTCTGGCCCTTTCTTAATAGTTCCTAACACTCTTTAGCCTTTTTGACCGCTGCTGTGGATTGAGTTGAAGTTTTCAGAGAACTATCCATGACGACTCCAAGATCTCTTTCTTAAGCAGTAACAGCTAATTAAGAACCCATCATTATAGGGGTGTGTGTGGGGGCGGGGGTGTTGAATTTCATCTGCCATTTTGTCGCCGTTTCACCCAGTTTTGTGAGAGCCCGCTCTAACTCTTTGCAGTCAGCTCTGGATTTAACTATCTTAAATAATTTTGTATCATCCACTTCACTGTTCACTCTCTTTCCCAGTATCAGCTGGGTAGCCGTGTTAGTCTGGATCTGTAAAAGCAGCATGTACTTTCATGGGTGAGTACATGCATCTGACGAAGTGGGTATTCACCTACGGAAGCTCATGCTCCAATACGTCTGTTAGTCTATAAGGTGCCACAGGACTCTTTGCTTCTCTTTCCCAGATCATTAATAAATATGTTGAAGAGCACAGCTCCCAGTGCAGCTTCTTAGGGGTTGGGGACCCAACTGTTTACCTCTCTCCATTGTGAAAATGGACAGCTGATAGCTGCCTCAAACAACTGAGTCCTATCTACTAAGTACTAAAACCAAACTGTAGACTTCCAGACTAACAATTAAACAAGTTTGCTGCAACACTAAACCAAAGTGATATTTGTTTTGCTAGTTTTTTACGACATGACAGATTAGTCATATTTTTCCTTCATTACATATGTTACTATAGTCATGCCAAAAAATTATAGAGCTCTGATAAATGTTTCAAAAGGAAGGCCTCAGTTGTCAAATATCCAAATTATTAGGAAAGTTAGATTTAAAAAGTTTTAAGGGAAAAGTCTAGCAAAGAAGACAGGTGAGCTACCTTTTAAATTAAAAAAGCATTGCAGACATACAGTGTAAAGACCTTTTACACAGCACAATTACCAATCAGCAAATAAAACAGGTGCTGTATGATTATGACTAAAAGACAATAGAAGGCTTAGATTTAAAAAAAAAATCTTCACTTTATAACCCCTAGGGATGGGATCCAATGAAGACTTTCCAGATGGAATTACACAAAATCTTGGATGTGAGACTCAAACAGAGATATCACAATGCTAATAGCTGGCTTCCTTTATAAGGGACATCTGTTGAAAAGTTGTTTACATTCCTAGCAAAATACAAAAGGCTATAACTAATCCTCCAGTGAAGCTAACATTGTCTGGGGGTAAGAAAGTCATTTCCTAGTGCTATTATTTAATATTAACCTGCTTGCTTAAATTCAGAGATCTCCTGTAGATTTTTGTTTGTCTGCAATAACTAACAATTTATTAGATAGTGATGTCAGTTTTGAAATACTGAACACTTTCAGTCTGGAAAAACAATGAGCCAAGTTCTTCACTGACACTTACATAAATCACTGAGATTACACAGGATATAAATCTGCACAATAATCTGGTCCAATTACTTCAAAGTAAAATCACAAAATGTTACTGGAAGTATAAATATTTTTCACTCTTAACAACCGCAGTAGTAATAGTTGAATTAACCAATCATTTGGACAAAACACTATTTTGCTGATTTGGCAGCACTAATTTAAACATTAAAAACAAACGTGGTGTGGCATAAAGAGCATCCTGAAATTACCATTCACAGCCACAAGATGGAGTCTGATAGGACTGTATTTATTTCCGTAGAATTTACCATGGGGCCAATCCTGCTTCTATGCAAGAAAATGGGGGTGAGGGGAGTTGGGGGAAATAATTGACGTGAATGCAAGCAGAATCAGTCCTGTATTTGTATTTGACAGTGGTACTGAACTGGCTGCTCAATCAATGGATTTGTTTGGAAGAAAATGATTTTAAAATTGTACTTCTAACTTTTCTAAGACAAAGCTAAATGAACACCAGTATTTCATGTTTGTAAGGTATTTCTGCAGATATAGGATATGCTGCATACAAGTTGTGCCTAAGCTTTTCACTCTGCAGACCAAACATAATATTAAAATAGGTCCTGGGCAACAGTTAAAACCTGGGGGCAGATTTTCTGCCATGTTCTAGTCCTTTTCCCTGCTCAGATAACACAAAGAAAGCAGAACCTACTCGCAAGGTCCCTGCTGGGGATCATCCAAGAGAAGGGGAACCTCCAATGGGTTTAAAGCTGGAGCACTGTCTCCAATGCATCCCACCTTGCAGCCCATAGTATAGGGGATGAAGAGGGGTATATGTAGACCATGCTTTAACCTGTGCTGCAGCAGAAAATCGGGGAGCCAATGCAGGTTGTAGTTCTCATCTGAGCTGCTGCTGGCAGCAGCGCTGCCTTCAGAGCTGGGTGCCCAGCCAGTAGCTGCTGCTCTCTGCTCTGCTTTGAGAACTGAGCGCTGGCTGCTGGCCAGATGCCTGGGGGAAAGGGGCGCATAAACTACTAGACACAAAGAAGGATGGCACCATCAAATACATTTGAGAACCACTGCCCTACAGCACCTGCTTTCAGCAGGCTGCAGCACAAGTGCATCTGCCTCAGTTTCCTCCAACTCCCCAGTAACTCTATGCCAGGTCCTCCAGCCCTCTGGTCTCCAACAGCTCCCACCTGATTTTCTCACAGGCAGTTCTGCTTCATCAGGTCTCTCTCTCTCTGACTCCCTGATCCTTTATAGCCCCAAGTGGTGCCCTGCCCTCTTAACTGCCCAAAGTGGGAACAAAGATCCAGTTTCCCTGTGCCAGAACTGATGTCATTTGCTGGGGTCAGAAACACTGCGATGTATCTATTTTAGTCAATCATCCTTTTATAGGCCATCACCATTGATGAGAGATCTGTTTTACTATCTGATGCTTGTTGTGTTGTAACAATGCAGTCATAAGTGTAACTTAGTTGATGTTCCTATTTAGAATGGCTCAGTGTAAAATTCATTTGAGTTTTTGTTTTTTAATTTTCATTTCATTTGTGCCAAAACACTGAGTTTGATCTCACATTGGTGCAAATCAGAAATGATTCCACTGAAGTCATGGAGTTAGTTATGCCAGGTTAAAATTTAGTTAAGTGAGATCAGAATCAGGCCCTCCTTGTTCAAAACCACATTTTTTATAATGTCACACTTGAGCACCAACTCCCAGCAGTGTACAGCTGGGACTTCATCACTGAAAACAAACACAAAATAAAGTAAGTGGAATTACCACAAAGAAGAATTTGATCTATTCTGTTAAATGGCAGGGGAAGAGTGAAGGTGGAGGTAGACACAAAGAAGTAGTCAGCATGGGATTGAACAGAGGCAGTTTAAGGGGAGAGACGCGCTGGAATAAAAACTGTCCCCTGCCCCCACAATGCCAAGCACCTATTTCAGTAGCACTTTGTTGACCTCCAGCCACTTTAATGCACTTTGGCTTCATATTGAAATTATTCAGTATTCTGTTTCTTTCAAAAGTGTTTTAAGAGCATTAGTTGTGCCTTTGATATTGCTGAATGGACAGCTGGACTTGATGGGTAATCAGAAGAGGGACAGGCGGTCCAAATGCTATAGGTAAACAAGAGAAAAATGGCTAGGAAAAAACAAACATTAAATGTATTCAAAATAGGAGAAGAAATGTATTTATAAACTATTCCCTGCCTCTGTATTTTCTATCTTTCTACTGTTATTTTTAGAAGAAGGCCATATGCCTAACCTAGTTCTACTACAGCCTTATTTTCCTTTTACTCACACCAAAAATAGTTTTCTACAAAGGTTATTTCTCTTAAAATGACATTTAACAGGTTCATGCCTCACAAGGCACTAGAGGCATCACAAGGCTACCAATGTGCACCTTCTTGTAGCTTTTTCCTATACCAAAATGTGTAGCACACTATTCTACTGTGCATATGAAGTGTCTGCATTTACCCACTAAACCAGATTAATAGCTCAGGAGAAGCCATTTTGGTTTAAATGATTGATTAATGAGTAAATGTTTACATAAATCTTAACACAAAAGGATCTGATGACTGCATGAGTTGTATCCAGCCATTCAGCTGACTGTTAACTTTTAACCAATAGTACCTCTGTGGTCTGGGTTATCCAGCTACAAACATTGCTCCTGATTCTGAGAGGGAGTCTTCCTCTTGCTAGTGACTGTGTAGTGGTTTTTGGGGTTTTTTTGGTCCCAATCTCCCTGTGCCCAGGAGGTATCCCTTTGCCTTCAGTGGAACTCTTCTCATAGGTGAAAGTCCATGCTACTGTGTGCAAATACAGGATTGGTGCCGTAGATATTTCACAGCTGCCTATGGCCACCTTCTTCCCAGAGGTGAAGAACTCCGTCCAAGCAGACTGCCATAAAACAATCAAGACAGGGAGAATGACCCACATTCTGTGTCCCGCAGCATCTTAGGATGAAAGGCAAGGCATTTCTCATGTGACATTTGGTTGGATAGAGAATGTTTTTAAAGGCCAAAGACTATAGCATCTCTGTGTGGCTGGGTTCGAGACTTCTGTTACGAAGAAAAAGAGGGGGTCCACAGCGTGGAAGATTGAGAAAAACAAAAATCCAAACCCATCCTCCCCCTTTTTAAAAAAGTTATGAACATGCTTAAATATACACAAGATCAGTACCTAATTTTAAACATGCTGCGATGAATAAGAGCAATAAACAAGGGAGAAGAGAGTAAGAGCATGTAGCTACTCAGAGTTCATGTACATCCTGAAGGTTCCATTATTTTTTTTTTAATTTATAAATATTTCTAAATATTTAGAGGATTGCGGGGGAAGAGGTTTCAAATTTACATTTCAGGCTATCAAAATTATATTGTTTTTGAAAAAATCTGACACTATGCATTTTAAAAATACATGCATTTAAATTGACAAGTTTCAGAGTAGCAGCCGTGTTAGTCTGTATCTGCAAAAAAGAACAGGAGTACTTGTGGCATCTTAGGCCTGGTCTACACTAAGGCGGGGGGGGTCGAACTAAGGTACGCAAGTTCAGGTACGCGAATAGCGTAGCTGAACTCGAACTACCTTAGTTCGAAGTACTCACCCGTCCAGACGCCGCGGGATCGAAGTCTGCAGCTCCCCCGTCGACTCCGCCACCGCCGTTCGCAGTGGTGGAGTTCCGGAGTCAACGGGAGCACGTTCGGAGTTCGATATATCGCGTCTAGATTAGACGCGATATACCGAACTCCGAGAAGTCGAACGCTAGCCGCCGACCCGGACGGTAAGTATAGACATACCCTTAGAGACTAACAAATTTATTTGAGCATAAGCTTTCGTGGGCTACAGCCCACTTCATCGGATGCATAGACTGGAACATCAGCAGGAGAAAAAAAAACTTTTGAAGTGATAATCAAGATGACCATGTTAAGTAACCTCACACCTTCTATTGGCCTCTTACAGTTGGTATGGCTACTTCCACCTTTTCATGTTCTCTGTATGTACAGGGGCGGCTTCAGGCCCCAGCACGCCAAGCGCGTGCTTGGGGCGGCATGCCGCTGGGGGCGCTCTGCCGGTCGCCGGGAGGGCGGCAGGCGGCTCCGGTGGACCTCCTGCAGGCGTGCCTGTGGAGGGTCCGCTGGTCCTGCAGCTTCGGTGGAGCATCCACAGGCGTGCCTGCGGGAGGTCCACCAGAGCCGCAGGACCAGCGACCGGCAGAGCGCCCCCCGCGGCGTGCCACCGTGCTTGGGGCGGCGAAATTACTATAGCCGCCCCTGTGTATGTATAAATATCTTCTTGCTGTATGTTCCAGTCTATGCATCCGATGAAGTGGGCTGTAGCCCACAAAAGCTTATGCTCAAATGAATTTGTTAGTCTCTAAGGTGCCACAAGTACTCCTGTTCTTTTTAAATTGAAAAGTGTTCTTATGCTTAGCTCCACTTTGTAACAAAATCTCTCCCCCAACCCCCTTCCTACACAAATTAGAGTTTGTAGAGAATACTTTACTACTGTCACAGCACCTTGATTACAAAAGGCAATTACTAATTCTGAAGTACATTAAAAAGACATGACCTGATTAGGGCATGATGATTAACATACAGATATAGATTAAGATTAGGATGCACTGATATGACCTACAAAATAAAATTAAAACCACCGTTGGAAAAAGCCAACAATTTACAAAAGGTCTTATTCTTTGCATGGCTCTAGTTAAACAGGAATGCATTAACATTTAGTTTTGACCCTGCAAGCATTTACATATGTATTTAACTTTACACATGAGTAGTCTCACTGAACTCAATGAGACTACTATGTGTAGTTAAGCATGTGCATGTTTGCAGAACTGAGGCCCAAGTCACAGCTACCAAGTTGAACTCTAAAGACTATTTCACTTCCCCCATCCTGAATTTCAAGACTTCTTTAACAGAGCTGTAAAATGCACTATAGTTGGATTCTGGCTTCCTCTCTTATGAAGAACAGTTCCTTTCCCATAATTTGAGACTGGAGCCCCGCCACAAAGAGCAGCTCTTCTAATATCCAGGTTATAGTCAGGAGCAGAGGAATGAGAAATATAATGTAAGGGCCGGATCAGATGATGAACAGTCACATAAAAAAGAATCTGGCACATCAGAAAAAGGCAGGCTAATAAACAGGGACAAGTTTTTAAAGTGCTTGTACACAAATGCCAGAAGTCTAAATAATAAGATGGGTGAACTAGAGTGCCTTGTGATAAAGGAGGATATTGATATAATAGGCATCACAGAAACCTGGTGGACTGAGAGCAATCAATGGGACACAATCATTCCGGGGTACAAAATATATCGGAAGGACAGAACAGGCCGTGCAGGGGGAGGAGTGGCACTATATGTTAAAGAAAGTGTAGATTCAAATGAAGTAAAAATCTTAAGCGAATCCACAGGTTCCATAGAGTCTCTATGGATAGAAATGTCATGCTCTAGTAAAAATATAACATTAGGGATCTATTATCGACCACCTGACCAGGACAGTAATAGTGATGATGAAATGCTAAGGGAAATTAGAGAGGCTATCAAAATTAAGAACCCAATAATAGTGGGGGATTTCAATTATCCCCATATTGACTGGGAACACTTCACTTCAGGACGAAATGCAGAGATAAAATTTCTCGATACTTTAAATGACTGCTTCATGGAGCAGCTGGTACGGGAACCCACAAGGGGCGAGGCGACTCTAGATTTAATCCTGAGTGGAGCGCAGGAGCTGGTCCAAGAGGTAACTATAGCAGGACCGCTTGGAAATAGTGACCATAATACAATAGCATTCAAAATCCCTGTGGTGGGAAGAACATCCCAACTGCCCACCACTGTGGCCTTTAATTTCAAAAGGGGGAACTATACAAAAATGAGGGGGTTAGACAGACAAAAGTTAAAAGGTACATTGACTAAAGTGAAATCCCTGCAAGTTGCGTGGGCCCTTTTTAAAGACACCATAATAGAGGCCCAACTTCAATGTATACCCCAAATTAAGAAAAACTGTAAAAGAACTAAAAAAGAGCCACCGTGGCTTAACCACCATGTAAAAGAAGCAGTGAAAGATAAAAAGACTTCCTTTAAAAAGTGGAAGTCAAATCCTAGTGAGGCAAATAGAAAGGAGCACAAACGCTGCCAACTTAAGTGCAAGAGTGTAATAAGAAAAGCCAAAGAGGAGTTTGAAGAACGGCTAGCCAAAAACTCTAAAGGTAATAACAAAATGTTTTTTAAGTACATCAGAAGCAGGAAGCCTGCTAAACAACCAGTGGGGCCCCTTGACGATGAAAATACAAAAGGAGCGCTTAAAGATGATAAAGTCATTGCGGAGAAACTAAATGGATTCTTTGCCTCAGTCTTCACGGCTGAGGATGTTAGGGAGATTCCCAAACCTGAGCTGGCTTTTGTAGGTGACAAATCTGAGGAACTGTCACAGATAGAAGTATCAGTAGAGGAGGTTTTGGAATTAATTGATAAACTCAACATTAACAAGTCACCGGGACCAGATGGCATTCACCCAAGAGTTCTGAAAGAACTCAAATGTGAGAACTATTAACTAAGGTTTGTAACCTGTCCTTTAAATCGCTTCGTACCCAATGACTGGAAGTTAGCTAATGTAACGCCAATATTTAAAAAGGGCTCTAGGGGTGATCGGCAATTACAGACCGGTAAGTCTAACGTCGGTACCGGGCAAATTAGTTGAAACAATAGTAAAGAATAAAATTGTCAGACACATAGAAAAACAAACTCTTGAGCAATAGTCAACATGGTTTCTGTAAAGGGAAATCGTGTCTTACTAATCTATTAGAGTTCTTTGAAGGGTCAACAAACATGTGGACAAGGGGATCCGTGGACATAGTGTACTTAGATTTCCAGAAAGCCTTTGACAAGGTCCTCACCAAAGGCTCTTACGTAAATTAAGCTGTCATGGGATAAAAGGAAAGGTCCTTTCATGGATTGAGAACTGGTTAAAGGACAGGGAACAAAGGGTAGGAATTAATGGTAAATTCTCAGAATGGAGAGGGGTAACTAGTGGTGTTCCCAAGGGTCAGTCCTAGGACCAATCCTATTCAATTTATTCATAAATGATCTGGAGAAAGGGGTAAACAGTGAGGTGGCAAAGTTTGCAGATGATACTAAACTACTCAAGATAGTTAAGACTAAAGCAGATTGTGAAGAACTTCAAAAGATCTCACAAAACTAAGTGATTGGGCAACAAAATGGCAAATGAAATTTAATGTGGATAAATGTAAAGTAATGCACATTGGAAAAAATAACCCCAACTATACATACAACATGATGGGGCTAATTTAGCTACAACGAGTCAGGAAAAGATCTTGGAGTTATCGTGGATAGTTCTCTGAAGATGTCCACGCAGTGCAGAGGCGGTCAAAAAGCAAACAGGATGTTAGGAATCATTAAAAAGGGGATAGAGAATAAGACTGAGAATATATTATTGCCCTTATATAAATCCATGGTACGCCCACATCTCGAATACTGTGTACAGATGTGGTCTCTCACCTCAAAAAGATATTCTAGCACTAGAAAAGGTTCAGAAAAGAGCAACTAAAATGATTAGGGGTTTAGAGAAGGTCCCATATGAGGAAAGATTAAAGAGGCTAGGACTCTTCAGTTTGGAAAAGAGAAGACTAAGGGGGGACATGATAGAGGTATATAAAATCATGAGTGATGTTGAGAAAGTGGATAAGGAAAAGTTATTTACTTATTCACATAATACAAGAACTAGGGGTCACCAAATGAAATTAATAGGCAGCAGGTTTAAAACAAATAAAAGGAAGTTCTTCTTCACGCAGCGCACAGTCAACTTGTGGAACTCCTTACCTGAGGAGGTTGTGAAGGCTAGGACTATAACAATGTTTAAAAGGGGACTGGATAAATTCATGGTGGCTAAGTCCATAAATGGCTATTAGCCAGGATGGGTAAGAATGGTGTCCCTAGCCTCTGTTCGTCAGAGGATGGAGATGGATGGCAGGAGAGAGATCATTTGATCATTGCCTGTTAGGTTCACTCCCTCAGGGGCACCTGGCATTGGCCACTGTCGGTAGACAGATACTGGGCTAGATGGACCTTTGGTCTGACCCGGTACGGCCTTTCTTATGTTCTTATGTTCTTATGTGACACAGAACACCATCCTGGCATACAGCAGCTTTCTCACAGTTTGAAACATGAAAGCCCCTGTTGCAACTATAGCAGTAAAGTCTTGAAAACTTCAAAGAATGGTTTTCATTTTATTTTTGCCTTTATCCCAAGATATTGTAGTTCTTTTTCTTGAATTTTTATAAAATGACTTGTTCACTCACAGGCTCAGGTAAGAAATAGCTATCTGAATTGTCAAAAGTTCTCCATTTCACTAATAGTTTCCATTTTTCCTTTGGCCTTTGGTTAGGAAGCTTCACTACTAAAACACTTTCCTAAATTCACCTTTGTGAACTCTTCCCTCTGTTTCACTTTGTGCCAATTTAAAAATAAAATCATTTCAGTTTTACATAAGATGGGTCAGTTTCATGTTTTCAAGTTTCATCAGAGCCTTATTTTGTTTAACAGTAGCTTGACTATAATATAACATTTTGCTGAAGTTGTTTCATCCCGTTAACTCTGAAACATTGTACGAGGACTACCACCCCTTCCTCTATGTGTTAAGATTACCCTCTGCCCCACCCCAATCCAATCTTCTCCACCAGCAGACCCCCCGCTACCTCCCACGCTCTCTCCATCCAGTCCCTGTTCCCTCTGCTGCCCCCCAAAACCACCAGCCTCTTCTACTGCTGGGATCATCTTTTCCCACCTCTCAACCCAGCTTCCTTCCTCTGCTCTAACCTCAGGCTTCCCCGCCTGACGGGCTGGTTCTGGGGCTTCTCCTCGGCTGCACAAACCTCTCTGGAGGGACTGTTCCTGCAGCCACCGGTCGGGAGGTAGAGGGGCAGGAACTGAGGTGGCCAGGCGGGAGGGGGGGTAGATGTGAGGGACCGAGCACAAGGCTGCTGCTAAAGGGGAGGAGTCAGGCTCAGTGAAGAGCTCCCTACCCCCCTGTGAGGGGCCTCTGAAGTGGTGAATAAGTCTCCCAGGGACAGGGAAATAACCCCAAGTCCTGCCCCCCCCCACCCCAGGAGACAGAAATGAGCCTGGACTCCCTGTTCCAGCAAATTCTCCTCACAGAGCAGCAAGCGGAGGAGAAGCGGCGCCTCATGCACCAAGGTCAGCCACCAGGGGCAGCTCTAGAAATTCCGCCGCCCCAAGCAGGGCGGCGCGCCGTGCCGCTTGCGCCGCCCTTCCCCGATCCCGCGGCTGGGGCAGAAGTGCCTGCGGACAGTCCCGTGGTCCCGCGGCTCCGGTGGAGCATCCGCAGGCATGACTGCGGAAGGTCCGCCGGAGCCAAATGCCGCCCTGCCACAACAATGCCGCCCCACGCACCTGCTTGGCGCGCTGGGGTCTGGAGCCGGCCCTGTCAGCCACACAGCCGCCATCTCGTGCCTGATGCAGCGAGGATGGCCGGGGTGCCTGTGGTCACACCAGGGGTGGCTCTAGGCATTTTGCCGCCCCAAGAACGGCAGGCAGAATGCCTTCGGCGGCTTGCCTGTGGGAGGTCCCTGGTCCCGCAAATTCGGCGGCAGCCTGTGGGAGGTCCGCCGAAGCCACGGGACCAGCGGACCCTCCGAAGGCATGCTGCCGAAGGCAGCCTGCCTGCCGCCCTTGCGGCGACCGGCAGAGCGCCCCTCATGGCTTGCCGCCCCAGGCATGCGCTTGGGGTGCTGGTGCCTGGAGCCGTCCCTGGGTCACACGACTCCATGGTTCCCAGAGAGCCCTGAATGGCAGTGAGGTTTTTCCTCCATCTTGTGGTGGGGGTGGTGTTTTCAAGCAAGGTCAGTAAATGCTGACTGAGCCTTTCCCCTGGAGTATATCGACTCCTAGATTATAAGGCTGGAAGGGACCTCCAGAGTCTTTAGCCTCACCTGTATAACACAGGCCACAGAGTTACCCTGTCACTCCTGTACTGAGCCCAATAACTCGAGTTCCTGCCTCCCTCACCATCTTCTGTTTCAATAGTTCTAGTGAATTCCATAGGGACTCAGGGCAGCCCTGCAATAGACACACGTGGGCTGACTTTGAAAGAGCCTATCTCCCTTCTCCTGTGTGTGAATACAGCAGAGTCAGGCTTGTATCATCCTCACGCACAGCTTTGCCAACATATAATTTTTTTTATCATGAGATTCATGATATTTGTTGTTATTCCTAAAGCCCCAATTCCTGGAATCATGTTATTACAAGCAAATCTCAGTGCTCGCTCACTCTTTTTTTTTTTTTTTTTTTAATACGAGTACATTTCTACCCTCCCGATGGTGGAGGAAAGATGAAAAACAAACCCAAAGGCTCTAAACCAGAAGGCGAATAAAAAGGATCTACTATTTTTTTAATCTCATGATTTTTAAGCTGACCTCATAATATTGGGGGGGCTAAGTCATGATTTTCTGAATGCTTGGGTCTGGCAATACTGCAGTCTAGACCTGTAGTTTGAACTCTACAAAATCTGCTTTCAGGAAATGTAATTGCCTGGAGTGCAGTGGGAACTTTAGGAAGTTTGTCCAAGATTACATCGAAAACTGCCAGCAGATTTAGAAACAGAACCCCTGTATCTTGTCTCCTTGCCTGTTGTTTTAATCCCTTGGTCATGGTATAGCAGAGTATCAACAAGGTACTTTATTATACAGTAAAACAGGTGACCCTTACTTTAAATCAAATTTCCAAAGCTAGCTATCTGAATTATCTATGCAAATGTCATGTTTGTCCACACTAAAGTAGTAATTAGGCACTTGTTTGTTCGCAATTGAATGTCAATTTCCACTTCTAGTAACTGATGACAGTGACAATAGCTGTTATAGGAAAACCAATGTGATTAGAAGTCTAGCAATTATATGTCTCTACTGAAGTCATCTTTCTACACCACTATCTTGCAAGCAGCAAATTGTTAAAAGAATCTCACTTTCACCAATTGATTTCATGTGTTTAAAGGTTCCTTTTGTATTTCAGTTAAATTAGACATAAACAGAAGTCATGAAAAAATTAAGCAAATAACAGAAGAGCTGAATGAAGCAAAAATAAAATTAGAAACTAAGGTAGAGTAGTAATACTTATAGTATGTTAATTATTGTTATAAATAAATGGGCTCTTATTTTAATACATTGTTCATGAACACTTTGAAGCAGTATACTTCATGTAGTGTTTATATTAATTATCATAGTGTTTGCTTTATGTATGTATTTGTATGCATTTCTATAATGCTCATCGCCATAGTATCTGAACACTTCACAAGAACATCGGCCTGCCGTTTTGATCCCAGTCCTATAAGCCTCACCATTCAGACTGACCCCTGAGATTGCAGGGAGCCCCAGGGGCCTCAGTAAGATTCCATATGGTCTCAGAGGTATACCAATCTGGTTATTTTTATACGCTTGGGGTCTTGATGTAGAAGGTAGAACACTCCTTCCTTCTCCTTTATCAACACTCTAAGATACATGGAGTTTGTTCACATACGCGCTTCACTGCCCACTTCCATTCAATAATGGCCTTACCTAGTGTGCACTGAAGTAATTAAGAGAGTCCCAGAATTGACTTTAGTGAGCTTTGGATCAGGCCTTAAGAGTTCCCACCTCATCCACACATCAGCAATTCTATTTGTGTTACTCACTGTCTAGCATGTACAAAGATTGCACTTATAGTTTGGCTAGTGCCATTGTAGACAGAACCACCTTTCTAGCCAGACCAGTTAGTGTTCAGCCACTCACTTTTACATTTTCTAATCTCTTTTTCCATATAGTAGATGTGGAGCCTTGTTTTGAGACGTACTCCCTTTTTATACTCTCAGTTTTGTCAGTACTAATAATTGTGGGTGAAACTGATGTAAGAAACCCACTTGTTTGTGCCTGCAAATGAGGTCTAAATGATATCACCTGTGCTCTTAAATATCTGCACCCACAAAATTGTAGGTGCATAGTAAGCAGGCAGACAGAGGCTCCTTTTAGAGTCAGGCCTATGTTATCTCTAGTATTTTACCTATAAAATAACAAATAGGTTATAGATAAATCTTGCAGTCTTCTGGATTGTGCTTTGTGCCCCTTTTGACTTTTACTGCCAGACTCCTATACTGTACTCTAGTGGTGGGGGTTTAGACTGTGTTTGTGGGGACACAGGGGGTGTGGCGTGGAGCCTGCCCCCTGGTCCATCTGTGTCCCCCCCACAACCCCCATCACCACCGCTGCCCCCTCCACCACTCCCGCGGGCCACTTACCATCTGCCTCGGTTCCTGCCTCTGGGACTCAGCTGCTCGCCTGGCCTGCCACGTCCTATTGCCACCGTTTGGGCCTCTAGCAGCAGCCAGCCAGCTATTGACTTTGCACAAGTGCTTGTGGGTGCACGCACCCCCCCCCTCCCCCGGACTGACCCCTTCCCCTCTGCAACAGGCCCCCTAGCTTTGCCCCTTGTTGCCTGCCCCGTTTGCCCCTCGCAGCCTTCCCCCCCCCCCTCCAAAAAGACTCCTATTTTTACCAACACTTATTATACTACTAATTCATTTGGTGAGGTGAATGAATGGTTTGGTGGCGATACTGATCTCTCAAAAAATATAGGCTGTTGTGTGGTTTGCCAGTGGTATGCACTTCAATGCTATTGTGACAGGTGCTATAAAACCCCCTAAAATAGATTAAGGTATGTTTGGGGGGGGGAAGAATCCACATACTTGTTTAGAAACGTTTACTAGTTACAAATTTAGACCTTGATTCGGCAAACAGTTACACATATGCATGTCAACAGCCCGACTGACTTCAATGAAACTAATGTGCATAACTGTTTCAAAGATCAGAACCCAATATGGATCTACAATAGGAACTGGTCTTTAATCAATACAAGGTTGGAATGTGTGATATTTGCTAGGTAACCAACCCCCTGTAGTCCTGCTTATAAAATTAATTTATGAGAATCACAATTTTATTTGTATACCCCTAATTTCTTATTGATTCATTCTGGTTTATAATTGTGGTTTGTATGGTAGGTATCAGAGGACTCAAAAGTAAAACAATTGCTGTACATGACTGGGGGAGAAAGGTGAAGATGCATTCCTAATTGAGTCCAGTGTCTTTTATACATTAATTAATTATATTCTTACCAATGTGTACAACAGTAGATTTTATTTGCTTGTTTAGTTTGAAATGGATTCATTTATCAAAAGGAAATGATGCAGGCAATAAAGGAAATGCCAAAATGCATTATTTCAATCAAATAATATTTCAATACAAAGATTATAAATTGACTAGTGAGATTACTTACATTGTCAATTATTTTTCAATATCTAAAATTTAGCTTATTCTACAAATTCTCAATGTATCTACTGCAATTAATATAATCAAACTACTACTAAGTAATAATATAATACTAAAGTCCTCCTCCAAATAACTGTATGTCATTTCTTCCCTCTACCCCTCCCCCATCCCAACCCAAGCCTGAATAAGTAGATGAGCCTTAGAGTTCAAAAATGTTTTGACATCTATTTCACAGAGACTGCTTGTGGTCAAGAGAACGCACCTAGGAAATATTAATTTTTTTCTGTTCTGTAAAACCAGCTAGCATGTAATTAGAACTTGATTTATAGCATTTTGCCTTTCATGGCTCAATGATTTCTTGACAAAAAATTATTGCAAAGTAATAGATTATGAAGGCACTTTGGGGCCGAAGAAACTACAGTAAGCCTGGTTATATTCAGTAATATAAATACAGAAGCACAATATTAGTAACTTCCTTTGAATCAGTACATAACAATAAATTATCCCAAAGCTCTTGATATTGGAGGAACAAGCTCCCTGACACCTTCACTAAACTATGGTTGGTATGTGAGGAGAAAATCTGGCCCATTGTTTTCTTTTCCAAATTCTCCTCATTTTGCCCGAGCGTCATTACTATTGATACTATCACCATTCTCTTTGTTATTCAGGCATATCAACTTGACTGTACCCTCTCTCAACTCGCATATGTAGACAGTTTCCAAATCTTGTTGCTTCTTCTTCCATAATATCTCTAATATTTGGCCTTTTCTTGCCATCCACACCACTAAAACTACCATATAGACTCTCACCGTATTTCCTCTTGACTAGTGCAATCTCATCCTCTGTGGGCTTCCTGACAGCCACTTTGCTCCCTTGTCATCAGTTCAAAACACTGCTAAGATCACTTTCCTTAACCAGTGTTTTGACTGTTTCAACCCTCTCTTTGAGTCCCTTCATTGGTTCCCACTCACCATCACATCAGATGCTTCTGGTGCTTGCCATTAAAATCCTTCAATAATTTAGCTGCTCCCTACTTATCTGCTCTTGTATCTTATCATATTCTGTTCCTCTATGTTTGCTTAGTTTTAAACCTCCAGCCATGGTTGTGCTACAAAATCATGAAGAATTCTCCTTGAGTGCATACTTCATGATTTTGTAGCACAACCATGGCTGGAGGTTTAAAACTAAGCAAACAGAACAGAATATGATAAGATACAAGAGCAGATAAGTAGGGAGCAGCTAAGTTATTGAAGGATTTTAATGGCAAGCACCAGAAGCATCTGATGTGATGGTGAGTGGGAACCAATGAAGGGACTCAAAGAGAGGGTTGAAACAGTATGCACAAATTAGTTGAGCAGCCTACCTCATCAGTTGAAGTACTGTTTAAAAAATTAAATCTGAAAATACAAATGTGTGCAGAAGGAAGGTTTTTAGTTTATTTGGTGTTTTATAGTAGAACTATCTTCAGCCCAAAGCTTGGTCCCTTCATTACCCTTCCCTGGCTGATAGTTCTCACAGTTATACTGGGAAAATGTATGAGACCATCAATCCCTACTTCCTCGTCTGTAGTAGAAGAGGCATAGCATAAATAGTTCTCTATGGCTAACCACAGACATTCAGAGAAGAGCACAATAACTTTGGATTTTTGTCCCTTTGAAGTTAATCTATGCCTGACTTGATGATATCTGGTTAGATGAAGAAAAACTCACCCCTATGTTAAGCTATCTAAAAGATTGTATGCTCTGTTGAGTCTCTCTCCATTCCAGATGAAACGTTTTCTGGCTAAAAATGAGAGTTAAGGACTCCATTCTCTATATTGGGAACAGCACTGATCTTAGCCTCTGAAGAGGGGATACTGCTGCAAAGAATTGTGATTACATTGAAGCTAATGAGAAAAGGAGACCCAATAAGCTTCCATGGTCCAGCAGCTATGCAGACTATTTTTTTTCTGGATAAGGTTCTTTATGTGCAAAACCTATACATCATGTGTACTTATTTTTATCACCTATAATCTTTTGTTCTCTTTGAAGGTTCAACAGCTGTCTGAAAAGCTCTTCTACTTACAGCTTTTGAAGAACCGTGAAGACATCTTAGAGAAAAAGAAAGTTGAACTTATGAATCAAAGGAGTATTTTTCTCAAAATCTTTGTATGTTTCCAGTTATACTATTTAGGAGAGTTCAGTTTTACAAAATACTGTATGACTACAGTCAGTTTTATATTTAGAAAAAAATTGGACACTATTTAATTATGAAAATCTGAATGATTAAAATTTGTTTTGGTTCTAACAAATTAAAACACAAAGAAATTCAGAATCTCACTCCAAACTTTAATCCATGATTTTAGATAATCTACCTGCTGGATTACCTTTAAAAACTTTTCAGTTGTCTTTATAATTTAGTAGTATTACTGCAGTGTCTAGCATAGTCTAAATTATAAAGACAACTGAAAAGGACAGAATAAGGAATACTGTAAATATTATTATATTAAGGCTACTTAGCTATAAAGGCAAAATTGCTGTCCTCTGATGGAATGTGAATTTGCTATCAACTGTATCCAATCAGATTTATCAGGTTATCTTTTCTTGTTTACAAGGTAAATAACTTTTTATTTAAATTAGTATTCAGATAAGAGCTTTGAATGGAATTTAATCTTGTCATTGACTTTATGAATGTATTTTTCTATAAATGAAAGATTTTCTTTAAAAAATAAATACTTTAAATTTGGGACCTACTCTAAAAGGCACTGAGAAACCCCATATTCCTTAACAGGGTCAGCTCTCTTAGGCTATATTTTGGGAGCTTAAATAGTGCAGTGGCCTTGTCCTGAACTTCTGCAGAGGAGTGAATTTCACCCTTAATGAGCAATTTAAAGAACCAAAAAGAATGACCACTTTGTGCCATTGATTTTAAGCAAAACTCTCCATTGATTTCAACACATGCTTAAAAATTGATAGCATAATGTGGCCTCTAACACTAATGATACAGCACTATTATTATAGAACACGCTCCTTTCATTTTGTCACAGGAGCGAAACAGTAAGATTAATGCAACAGAAGTAATGATGGAGATCTAGACCATTTCCCTGTTTTTCCAGGTTACAAAACAGAATACATACTGATTTTACATAGTTATAAGGGGGTAAAGCTGTATTTCAGCTTGATTATTTTAACAAGGATTCTATTTTCCTCTATGTATTTTCTTTCCACCTTTCTAGTCAGATACAAAGAGCAAAATGATTGAAGAAGAGGAGAATTTTATTAAGGAAATCACAGATTTTAACAATGAGTATGGACTAACATGTAACAGAGAGCTTTTGATTAGAAAAAAAGCCAAGACTGAAATATGTGACTTGGAAACTAAGGCAAATATTTTGAAAAATGGTACGTCTTATGTTAAACTATTTTATCTTGGATTGCTAGAGAATACAAATGACTAAAACTTAACTGAGTAAAGCAATAGTTTAAAACTGATTGCCTTCCTAGCTGGATATTTCTCTTAGGGCTAGATTGTGAGATCATAATCTGCCCTGAATAAGGGGCAGTGTGTTGGTGTAGCTATATTGCCCAGTACACTCTCTCCCACTCACTTGTGCTATGCAGGGAAGTACAAGCTCTGCGGTCCCTGCATCTACTCCTGCACAACTGTCCAGGAGGTCATAGCCAACACAGAGGCATGGGGGGGGTGCACATTGCATTACAACGTTACATGGACCACAATTAAGCCCTCAATGATTATTGACCACCTAGCTTTGAGTCCTACAAGCCCTCTAAATTCAGTGGGAGTTACATGCACAGGTGCCTCATGGGATTGGTCCTTTATAGTTATTGTCTGAAACAGGATCCTATGACCTTTTGAGCTAAAATACAGAATATAAGATTATCATAGCAGGTAGTCTAACCATGGCATTTCTTGTTCCTCTTCCTTGCTGACTGGGCAATCATTCTTTGTGCTAGCCATAGACCACACTAGTAACAAAGGCAATGGCTACTTGGACCATTTCAGTTCCTATTTCTCCAGGTGAACCCAACTCATCCATCTGGCAATAAAGTCCAGAGTCCCAGCAACATGAATAGCCAACAGAGGTAAAAAATTTCTCATTGCAGACAATTTGACTTGACAGACTTAATTCATCATGCACCTGTTCCTTGTATTCCCTGTTTGTAGATACAGATAATTCTAATAGAATTGTCTATATGTAATTTTTGTACACCAGGCTTTATAAGTATAAATGTATTTTTAGCCTAATGTCCTTTTAGAATATCCGAAGATGGTTAGAAGTAATTAAAGAGTATTTAAGATTATACCATGAAGATTAAAAGTGTAATACATTTTAACTTAAAATATATTTCTTCTTAGAAATGGAGTCAATGGAACGTGAAAATGCTCAGTTAAATGCACTCCAGCTGCAGAAGAATGAATTAAAGCAGGATTTATTTACTCTCCAGAGCAAACTCAAAGGTATTTAATGTGTTTGATAATCACTTATTATGATAATCATTTGTGATTTGACAAACATATTTGACAAATAGTTCCCCTCAGATATTTTTCACAGAAGTAAAAATGTTCCAATGACTATTCATTGTCTTAATGAAAGATATGAATTGTTACTTAGAATGACAATGGATAGTCACTGGGACAGGGAAAGAGAGTTAGAATGGATGTATAGCTTGTATTTAGGGACTCACCTGGGGGGCGGGATACCCAAGTTGCTGCTCCAGTGATATTTTTTTAGAAGTAGAACACAGCTTCAAGAGAAGAGATTGAAAAAGACACATACTAGAATATCCATAGCCCAGTGATAGTAGTGCACTACTCTTCTGAAATGTGGGAGACCCCAACTAACATCTCTTCTCCACATCAGGCAATGGGAAGAATTGAACCTAGGTCTCCCACATCCCAGGTGAGCGCCCTTATCACTGGGGTAAAACTCATACATTTATAAACATTTTCAAACTTAGATTCACCAAACAATTTTTTTAAATGTCATTTTTGGTTTGACCAAAAACTTTTTCTTGAAAACCAAAAAAAGCCATTGTCCATCTAGCTTTAATGATGAGCTGTTGTTTATCCTGCTAATCTTTTCATATATAATACAGCACTGATTTAGAATGAGGACATGAGAAATATATATGTGTGACTTGATTTACGAAAGAACCAACAAAAGGTGACAAAGTAAAAGTTTTTGTCAGTGTGCCACTGGTGCATATCTGGAATAAAATAAAGCAGGAACATCGGCTAACTCAGGATAATCTGGGGTCTGAACCTGCTCTCACTGAAGTCAAAACAGTAGGTGTTACCATTGTCTTCTGTGGAAGCAGGATAGGGGCCATAAAAGACAAAGATGCTTATAAAATTGAACCAGTAGTGTCACTCACTTCTAGACTATTTTTATCATTTATGGATAGATTGATAGTAATTTAGTTATCTACCCTCTCCCTCATTTCCTTTCACTTCCTGTTTCCATCATTCCTTTCTCCAACCTCACCTTCCTTTTCACCTCTTCTCTCTTTATAATACTGAAACAATCTCCCTCCAAAATACTTTTGTGTTTGAAATACAGCTCTGATCCATGTATACTGTAACACCTCTTGATAGCCCATCATCTAGATTATTATATACAAGGATCTAGTAATAAAATGGGTTTATTTGTGTGACACTTCAAATAGTGCAGAGTTCACTGGGTCCAACTTTTGTCCCATTTTGTTTAACACTGCCGTCCATTCACCATCATAATTATTTACTGTACTACAGTAGTGCTTAGGAGAGCTAGTCATAGACTAGGGAGGCCACTGTGGTAAGTGCTGTGCAAATTCAGAACTAAGAGATGACGTCTGTCCCAAAGAACTTACAACATAAGAGTATTTGTATTCTGCCATGCAGAGGTGTGATTGAAGTATATACAGACATATATGAAATCAAAGCTAGCTTGAGTAACAGCAGCAGCACTGGTGTCTGCACAGGCTACTCCTGCCTGCCAGAACCCTGCATACATACTCGAGCAGTCACCGACCATGCTGCCGCAGCTTCGCTAGTACCATTGCTCAAGCTATCTTTGTTGAGTTTTAAGGAGGGTTTTGGAGGAAGACAATGATGTAGATTTGCAAATGGTAGATTTGCCCCTCCCAACTGCAAGGAACTGCATGTGATAAGGAATGAAGGGCTTGTTTAAAAATTGTACAAGTGGGTGATGGCATCATGGGCCAACTGGAGGTGGGAGTCAACATCTCAATACTGAAAGAGATAACTAGGGTGGAGATAGGCCATGAAGGGCCTTGAAAATGAAGACAGGCATCTTATGTTTCATGTAATAGAGAAGGGGGAGCCAGAAGAGGGATGCAAAGACAGGAATGATAGGGTCAAAGTGACAGGACAGAAAAATGAACTTGGCAGCAGCATTTGGAATGGATACAAGCCGGGCAAGACTACATTTGTCAAGGCCAGATAAAAATCTGAAAGAATCAGCAATATTTAGTCAGCCTGGAGGTGAGGACCTACAAAGAAGTCCAAGTCAAAGATGATACCCATGACATGGGTCTGAGTGACAGGAAGGATAGCTGTATTGTCCACAGTGATTGAGAAAATAGGTATTGAGGAAGGCTTGGGGGAATGGGCAGGAGATAAGAAGCTGAGTTTTAGCCATGTTCATCTTGAGCTAATGACTAGACATAGGTGAGCATGTGTCAGAGAGACGGGCCAAGATTTTAGTTTGGACAAAGGGAGTTAGGCCTGGAGCCAAAAGATAGATCTGAGAGTCATCAACATAGAGATGGTTGAATTTGTATTTACAGATGAGATTAGTGTGTAGGTGTAGAGGAGGAGGAAAATCAGGAGACGAGAGTTGTGGAAAGAAAAGAAAAAAAAACCAGTTGACTGTGTCAAAGGCAGCTGACATGTCAAGGAGAATGAGGATGAAGTACTGGTTCTGAGATTTGGCTAAAATAGTATAATAAAGCCAATCTTTTATTTTTATTAAATCTACAAAGCTTTGGGTATAAAATGGAAATAACCAGAACGTATGTATATTGTTTAAATAATACATACGTAATAGTAGTTGAACTAGGAAAGAAATGCCATAAATTGTTCTTTATGAGGTTAAAATTTTAATGTACAGATACTATAAGCATCCTGCAGATTTTGCAATTGCTTGAAAGATTACAGTTGCATGGTAACTACACCTGTAAAATATTTTAATTTTATGTACTGTGATCTAATATATTCACCTTCATAGCAGTTTCCACAATAATTAGAATGTGTGAACTTATAAAATGCAGGCTGTATGTGAATACAGATGATTAATATATATTAGTAAGGACATTGTTATTTTACTTTTAGATACTGAAGAACAACTACGTGAAGCTGAAGACATTACAAAATGTTTAGAAGCAGAAAAAGTCAAAGTTAGTGAAAAGCCTCAGACTGACATTGAATGTTTAAGGTAATGATCATCAGTTGTATAGTTTAGTTTTCAAAATTAAAATTTGCCTTTATGATTTTGGACCATTCCTGTAATGTCATGGTAGCTACATTGGGCCTAATTTTAGCTTTTTCTGCATAGTATTCCCTTTGAAGTCCAAAAAAATAATTAGTGTGTGTTACAGAACAAATCCTGTTGCCCTTACTTATGACATCCAGTTAAGTCAAAGACTTTGCTCCTTATTGTCTGGCTATACCAAAAGGAGGACAGAAGACACTTGATATGGATTTAATCAGGCCGCAACTTTATTATTAGATGTCCGGGACTACCCAGCAGATAAAAGTGTACAGTGCAGGTAACCTCGTTTATTCCGTAATTACCCGGGGGCTTCCAACAGCTCCTCCTCTTTTTCCAGCCAGGTCCCTCCAGCACATCCTTTGCCAGGACCATACCATCCACCCTCCCCCCTCACAAGAGGGTTGAGGTGGGCTATAAGAAAAGGGGGCCGTTCCAACCATAGGAGCCCCCAAACTCCCTGCCCTGTTCCGTTCCTTTAACCAGCACTTCCTTTTTATGTCCTTTACCAGGCCATTTATCCGGTCACTGGATGTCTTCCCTATCGAATACCTGCACTGGACATCTGCCCCACACTTACAAAATAAGTTGTGACATATAGCCTACTACCTTTTCTACTCACCATAATAGGCCTTCTCTGACACCCGCTGTGGGGAAGGCCAAAATCCCCCACTCCACTGAAGCCAATATAGTGGTGAGGGAAAAATTGCTTCCCAGGCCCCCTAAAAAGGAGCAACTAGCGCAATGCCCACAGCAGCTTCGAACTCCACCTGATCATCACACTTCAAAGGGAAGTGGGGGGTGCTGCCTTGCCTGCTGTGCTGTTTCAGCCTATAGAATGGAATAGTGATCCTAGTCCCTCTGCACCCACTGTGCAGTGATCTGAGGACACTGGATTCACATACATTTAGATTTGATCTACTTTCCCTGATCACTCCCACCCTCCCCAAGTGTGACTGTCTTCAAATGAAGCTACTGTGGAGTCACTCCTCTGGTGCACAAAAGGTGCATCAGCAACCCCGTATGGCTAGTTCTCTCATGGACGTAAGTAAAATGCAGGACCATGTACTCAGTCTCTGCTCTATGTGAGTACTTGATCTTCCATCTTACTCACTTTCTGAAAAACAAAAAACAAACAAACAAAAAAAGGACTTCCCAGTCCTGGAAATTGACATCTATCTTAGTTTGCCTAAATGTGACATTTCCCCTTCTATACAAATGTAAATTCTGAAATATCTTTCAAGGAGAATCCATAACTTTTCAATACAAAAATATTGAAGACATGTTAATATCCTGTTTTCTGAGCTTGGTGAAATTGTCCTTGGATTTAAGAACTCTTTAACCAAGCCAGGGCTGGTTGCAGGCACCAGCGAAGAAAGCAGGTGCCTGGGGTGGCCAATAGAAAGGGGCGGCGCTCCATCCAGTATTGGGGCAGCACCTCGGCTTCGGTGGCAATTCAGCGGCGGGTCCTTCACTGCTTGGGGCAGCAAAAAAGCTGGAGCCGGCCTTGAACCAAGCAAAGGAAAAGACTTCTTCGTAGCAGAGGTCATCTGAAGTTCTCTTTTCCCCATGGAAATTTTTGATGAAAATGAAGTAACATTTGTCATCATCTAAATCTTCCATGGAAATTTGACTTTTCAGCTGAAAACTGAAAGATTGTAGCTATATTCTTTCAATTAAAACAGCTCCCAGGAAAATTTTGCTTCTCAAAACCCCAATTTTCTGTTGAAAAACTGTTTTCATAGAAAATCAACCACGAACCCTATTTCCCAACTCTTTATACAGAGCTGAAGCCTGGCCAAAATTCCCTCCAAATGAGAATTAATTAATTTGGAAATCTGCATACAGGGGCAAAAGACTTTTGTACAACATGTACACACAAGATACAATGTAAATAATAATAGTAGCTGCTGATCCATAAGGGAATGTGTTAGAATTCATTCTTTTACATTATTAATTCCATGGTGATGCATTAGCTTTTCTGATGTATGAGGTTGTCATCTTCCTTCTAAATAATACACTTCTCAGAGTAATTTAGTGCTGTAACATCACTTAATAGTCAGCCTGGCATAATTAGTTTTCTTGGAAAGACAGTCTGCTTAGAAAGTAGGGAACCACCAAGAATTAGGGCTATTTTCAATCCCCAGATTTGCCACTGACTCACTGAAAGACACTGTGCAAATAAATTAACCCGTGCCTCAGTTTCCCCATTTGTAAATAATGATAAGCAAGTGAGGGGTCTTCTGAGGTTCAATCATGTTTCTAAAGTGTTCTAAGAACTTTGGATGGAAGGCACTATAGAAGATAAAATATATTTAAGTCATGAATACTAATCAATGAAGCATCCTACAGAAATAAAAATCAACAGGAAATATGAGGAGATTTGCTGATTAATTGATCATAGATTTTTATTTTATGTTGCAATAAGTTTATATTAATTAGCTACTGGCAGCATAGTGTTTAGAAGATGTATGAAGTGCTACTACTACTAAAATAGTAAACATTTCCTTTTCTGTGACTTAGGAAATTCTTTTAAAAACCTACTACATTCACATAAAATCTGTTTTAGCATTTCACACTTTGGGCCAAATTCAGAGTGGCGTTTAAGTAAGTCCAAAGTTGTTTAAGATAGTTTGGCTTACACCTTCATCTTGGCTCTTTAGCATGTAAGTTGCAACAACTTAGACTCAGACTCATACACCTTTACCAGTGTGTTTCTTACAACCCTGACATATTACAACTTAATTGGGCCAACTGAGCTAAGATAGAGAGGGAATCAAAGATGGTTTAATTTACATTCTATTAATATAAATATGGAGCCATAAGAGAGCAGTGTTGAAAGAAAAGCAACTAACAGGAGGGTGTAAAAGAGTAAATTACTTTAGCTTACGCTGTCTTGGATTCACCCACTCACCTCTGCATTTGGAAGGAGAAAAAAGAGTGGATGTTCTAGCTCAAGTTATGAATTATTGGCTAAGTTGCTAATTATTAAGCTACCCTTGATTACTTGCTTTCTATTCTATAGTTGCATGTTAAGAATGAACATGGCTATGGCTCTTCCTTCAAAATAAATAAGCTATTTTAGATTAACAACTCTTAATACCGAATGAAGGAAGTATAATTTCAATACACCTGACACAAAGCTGACTCAGCAAGAAAATAAACACACTTCCACATTAGTTGATAGACTGACTAAAACCTGACATTTTGTTGTCATTGTGCAATTTACAAGAAAAATACTAATTAAAAACTTCTTGTCTTGGAAATAATTTACTATAAAGGCTTAGAAAAAGATTAACTAAATGACCTATTATATTTCTTAGTTCATTATTGAAATGTAACTTGTATATTCCTTGTGGAAGACTTCAAATGTTGCTTCAGACAAAATCTGTTAAGTGTCATTCTGATACAGCGGTACTCTTTACACGAGGTAGACTATTTTTTCCCCCAAACACAGGCAGTCAAAAATTTCTGACTACAGGTATTGGTTCTGTATCATTTTCAAATGAAATATTTTGTAAAGAGGTCATTGTCTTGCTAAAGTCAATCCTACAACTCCCAGGCAGGCATGCCTTTGCACCTGCATGGAACCCTACTGATGTCAAATGCCCAGAAAGTGTGTTTTTCTGTCACGTTAGTTCAGCCAAGTGAGCTTAACATGACTGAAAAGCCCTGTTAAGATACTAACATTTCTGAAGCTGTGTTATTTGGCTTCAAACGTGCTAGTCTACATCTTAGAGATTTTCAGTAATGTTAAGCTAATGTGATTTAACTAATATGATTGGGGAAAAAAACCACACTTTTTTGGCCTTCAGGCTAGGGCTAATATGGTTATGCTTAAAAACAGGGTGCTGCCTATGCAAAATCCATTGTAGGAATGGAGCCTTTGTTTCTAAATAGCATTTAGAAACAATATTTAGTATACAAAGGATGATATTTTGACAAGAATCATGGATAATATACATAGATTTGCCTAAAAAATGAAAGAATCAAAACATTTTGGTTTACTTTTTATAGACAGAAAAACTACATTACCCTGTAAATGGTAAAAATACAGATGTTTTTAGTGCCTCATTAGAAAAGAAAAAAAAAAAGGAGACACAGACGGCATCAATAAACTTGATATATGTAGCTCCCAGACTGCCCTCTAAGTCTGTTATTGTATCACATACTTAGGCCCGGCTCAAAAATCAATATTAAAAGTAGCTGGCAAAGGAAGACTCTTCATCACAATTAAGTATATATCTTAAAGTATATTGCATTACAGCTGAAAAAGGCTTAAAAGTATAGCAAGGTAATTCAAATTACAGTGACTGACCTTGGAGCTGAGCAAAATGCTCTGTAACATGTCTATGGTTTAATAAAATCCCTCCAAAATCCCTCCAATTATCACTCACGGTCAGGAAAAAACCCCACTCATTGGTGATTCAAACAGCTGATGGAGCTGATGTAGATGAGCAGATGCTCCACAATATGCCCCAGATATAGGAATCAGCCACACGCAATTTAAATAAAAAGCACTGATATAGTTATAGCTAAATAGTAGCTTCCAACACTTACAAGTTTTCCCAAAAACAGATGGAATTTCTCATGCTCAAAGATAAATTTGGGGAAAATTTGTTAAAGTTTCTTTTGGCTTTTTCTGAGAAATAGGAACACTGAAACAAAATAGTGTTCTCCAAATGCAGTATTTTCATGGATCCTCACCCATGGATACGTGCCTCGAAGGAATGCCTCTGACTCAGAATTCAAAAATCATTAATACACATTGGGGGCAGGAGGCACTCAATTACCTGTTGATTAGATACAACTATCAGAATTGCCAACAATAGTCTTTTCATTGTGCACCACCGATGGTAGCGGGTCTGTTGCCAGATACTGCTGCTGCTACAGTCTGCTTACTGTTTATCTCCAATAAATATTATTTGTCTCAGCCTTCAGAAACTGAAGCATGTATCATGTACGTGCATTAAATTGCTTCTGTCATACACCTCAATCACCTCACCTGCACTCTGCCCATCAATTAACCTCCACAGGAACTACTGTGAACATTCAAAACTCTTCAGTAGCTTCTGGTGGACAAGAAATTTACAGGCTTCAAGAAATGCCTTGAGTGTTGCTGGAAGATCTAGATCACTGACTGGCAACGCTCTTGGTCTAATGTGCCCCAGAGTAAGAATTGGTTGAAATTTCTCAACTGAAATTTTCCTGCTGAAAAACAGTGTTTCATCAAAAATGAAGTTTTTTTGGCAAAATATCTTTTGATTAAATATTTCATTTTTTCTATGTGAAATTTCAAAATGAAATTAAACAATTGTTTTTTCTTGAATGGAATTTTAGATTTGTTTAATTTTTTTCAAAATCTAATAATTTTCAGTTATTGTTTTTCCCATTTTCTCTCCCTTTTTTTGCTACTAGAGGCAACAGAATGAAGAAGTTTAGGGTTTTGGTTTGGGGGGTTTTTTTTCTTCCACAATTTTTAAAAAATGTATCCTTTTTCCATTCTAAACTTTCCAAAATGTCCTCCACTTTGGAAAATTACATGCAGCAAAAGGAAAAATGAAACATTTACTTTGCTACTTAGTAACTTTTTCAAAGTGGATGAAGTTTTCAAGAGTTGCAGAGTGGAAAAAGGAAAATGAATGGGCAGGGCCGCCCAGAGGATTCCGGGGGCCTGGGGTCTTCGGTGGCGGGGGATCCTTCCATTCCAGGACCCGCCACCAAAGTGTCCTGAAGACCCGCGGCGGGGCCCCCCCCGCCGCCGAATTACCGCCGAAGACCAAGCTGAACTTCGGCGGCGGGTCCCGCTTTGGCAGTAATTCGCCGGCGGGGGGGTCCTTCCGGCCCGGAGCAGAAGGACCCCCCGCCGGCGAAGACCGGGAGCGGAAGAAGCTCCTGGGCCTGGCCCCGCAAAAGTTTTTCGGGCCCCCCGGAGCGAGTGAAGGACCCCGCTCCAGGGCCCCCGAAAACCTCTCGTGGGGGCCCCTGTGGGGCCCGGGGCAAATTGCCCCTCTTCCCCCCGCCTCTGGGTGGCCCTGTGAATGGGTGTGAGAAGACAAATCTGGACACTATTCCTGGTACTGCACTCAGCGACAAAAAGAATAAAAAGAGAAAAGAAATGAAAATTCAAATGTTTTGAAAATTTTTACATTTTTTTTTTATAAAAAATGGTGGTAACGTGAAAAATTGTTCCATTTGAAAACTTTGCAAATTGGAAACAGCTTCAAAATTTCAAATTTTGGTAACTGGATTTCCAGTGAGCCATGACTCAGCTGGCTTCAAAGATCTTCTCCATAATGTCATCTCAAATTGTTACCATGCTAGGTTGAATGCTTCACATGCCTGTCAGCTTCCCTGGAGTCTTTCAATGACTCTGATGCAAAATTGGCCTGTCCCCACATCTTCATCACAAAAAGTCTAAAGTGACTAAAAATTGCTACAAACAATTTTAAAAAGATTTTAATTCCAAGAGTTTTAAAAGAAACAAGAATATTTTTATTAAAAAATGAGATATCAACATTTTGTTGAAAAATATTTCACATGAAAAACTTTAAGCAACTACTACAGTCTACCAATAGGAATGAGTACTGCATAAGCAACTACGACAGTATACCAATAGGAATGAGTACTGTCAGTTTCATAAGAGCTTTAACAAGGTAGCTAGGTTGTAAAGTGTGCCTTCAAAGACATATTCTGGCTTAGACAAAACTCCAATAACTTCGTGGTGTCACTCACAGATCATTACAACTAGTATGTTGCATGCCTCATAGAGTGACCACTATTCTGCTGGATATATCATCGGGTAAAAAAAAAAAAGCCTGCCTTTGCTCCTACCCCAAAAATTACTTACAACTCATGCACAGAAGTCTCTCTCTTTCTCTCCAAAGTGCCTTTCTCTGCTTCAAAGCAGCCTCAAAAAAATCAAGTCTCAGTGAATTGGATGCATATTCAAGACAGCAGTTAGAGTAAAACTGAGCTTTTTCAAAGGGGAGTTCCCTTTAAATCATGAGAGACCTAGAATGGATGATTAAAATGGGTATCTGCTACCTAAAGTTTGCATTTAACTCTCAGATGCCAAATACTCTGCTCCTCTTGTTTCTCAAACATGAAATCCTAACTCAGAGTTAAGTAGAGAGGGGCCTCTAACTGGTACTAATGAATTCTTGAGTACAGTGTTTGCCTCTGTTATATTCTATTCAATTACTTATCGTGGTAAATATTATTTAACTTGTTTTACACTTTCACTTTAGAACTATGTGTTGCCATACATCAAACAGGCTAAAAGCATTTTTAATGAAAAGGTGATTCTGAGAAGGCTGGGGCAGTTTCTAATTGAAACCAGTCCATTATACAAGAGAATGTAGAGGATAAATTGTGTCTTTGAAGCTTGAAATTCCACACTATTTAAGAAGCCTGGAAACAGAAACAAAATGCACAGTCAGTTTACATTATTTAATAGTTTGGGGCTTTGTTTACTTGCCTAATTATAAAAGAACTAGTATTGCTTCTTATGCTTCATATTACAGGAAAAGAAACCTCATTACTGAAACCATGAAGGGAGCAAATGATGCCTTCTTTCACATAAATCATACAAGAAATATGTCCACTAGAGCTGAACAAATGCTTCATATTAATAGTAGATTGCCTAAGGCCTGATTCTGGTGGTTTGGAGAAAATATTTGCAATTAAATTTTATGTTAAATTTTATAAGCAGGAAATATCAATCTCTGGAGTAATATGTGATGCAAAATGGGTTTCTTTAATGAAAATCTGCTCATTGATTTCCTAACACTTTTTTATAGCACTGCCCAGTAAGACTATTACAGTTAGAATTGTGTCATGGTTTCCATTTTGAACCCCGATTTCTGGGGTTTATAATTCAGATATAAAAATTTGCTCTAGGGTAAATGTTGACATCTAAAGTCTGCTTGGGAGCAATTTTCTTTATGCAAGTAGAAACATAGGAAATCTAGATTGAAACAACCATTGGTTCATCTATGATTTCCTCTGCCTTTCAGCAGGTATAACCAGAAATGCTATCAGTCCCCAGCTACTTATCCATTTCAGCTTTGAAGTCTGAGGCTTGTAACTTTAACCACTCCCTTGCCAGTCTCTTCCTTAAAAAGAGACCCCAATGGGAGTTAAGAAGGGTTATTTAAGTATTGGGAAGAAATGTGCCCCTCACATAGGCAGCAAATTAACTGAAATTAAACATTTGTTAAATAGTGTGTTGGTATGTGACAAACTCTTTCACCTAGCCCAGAGTTTAACCACTGGTATATTAAATTACAGTACAAATACATCAAGATTATTAATTTAATTCTTAAATCTGTGATTGTTTCTATTTGTGCAGTGCCTTAAGTACATTGGCTGGGAGCTTTATAAATACTATGGGCCAAATCTTGGGTAGGTGTAATCCGTTATAGCTCCATTAAAGTCAACTACTCAACAAGCCTTGGAGAGGGAAAGCCCATCCTGCAAACTTCTGCTTAATTGATGTCCATGAGTTGGACTATTATCCTGCAATGAAAAAAGTTATTTTGTTTATGGTCAAATTCACCAGCATGCTAAGGGCCAGCACAAAGCCAATATGTCATTTAAGACCCACTTAAGACAATCAAATTACCTGGGATGTAAGTGGTGTTTAGACCTTCTGCAGATTCTGTGAACAGAGGTGAATTTCACCCTTGTCTGACCACTGAATATTTACCTTTCAAACGCTTTTTCCCTAATGTAATATTTCTTAAAATTTTTGTCAGAGGGTATTCCAGTCATACCTAAATTACATTTTGAAACCATTCTCCAGACATTTTCTAAGAATTTAATATATTTTTAAAGATAATTGGTTGGATGCTGCTCACATATTCTGTCCTAATTAGTGCTTTATATACAATAGAACCAGCACTTAGATTCTCAAGTGACAGGCACATAACCTATCTAATCTTACGTAAGATATTTCTCTCTTTTGCTTTACATCTAATTCCCATAGTTAGGCATCCTAATATTATATTTACTTTTGTTACTGTTGATATAACCCTGTGTTTCATCTTCATATAATTTACCATCACTCCCAGATCACTTTTTAAATTTGTTTGCTCTAGTTCAATTCCGTCACACACATTTTTTAATTTATTTGTTCAACCTATGGACATGGCTTCACATTTTGTGATCCTGAATTTCATTTAGGACTCATTCGCCCTCATCCCCAGTCAAATTATAATATCCTGCAATTTATTGACTTCAACTGTATTAACAGCACTCTCTATCTTGGCGTCATCAGCAAATTGTGAACAGCCACACCTTACTACCATAGCTTTAGGATCATCTAAATAAATTTGGTTCCAGCATTGAACCTTGTAGGACTCCACACATTATCTCCATTTTGGCTTGAAACCATGAACCAGAACCCTGTCTTACTCTTTCCTTCAGACAGTTTTCAACCCAATTTTAAATCCTTCATTAATACTGCTGCTTTCCGATTAGTCACCTGTGTGACAGTTTAATAAGTGAGAAAAACCAGGTAGATCTCCTCAGCTACTTTCCGCTCAGATTTTGGGGTACTGTTTTAGAGGACTGTCAAGGCTGGTCTCATAAGCTAGATTTTTTGTAAACCCATGGTCTGTATCCACCGCATCTCTGTTATCTTCCACGCTGACTCCATTATAAGGAATTAAATGGCTAACAATTTTCTGGTGTAAATTAGAATTAAAAAGAAGGTCAAAAGCAAACAAAAGGCAAGGGGTGGGAGAGAAAAGAAGTGGAAAACATTCTACTAGCATCAACAAAGCCTCAATTTTTTCCCAACAATGTAAAAGAGCAAATGGCAGCAATTGCAATAAATTTAACAGCAGCTGAGTGATTTCCTTCTTTCCTCCCATTTATTAGAAAAAAGAAATAAAGATAATCATTCTGACTTCTGAACAAAAAGTTCTTTGCTACAGTCCACAAATACTCACTCTTAGAATGCAAGCTTTGGCCACAATATCCCTGCTCCAATAATGTGGATGAGTATTCAGAGAATTCCATTTACGGGTAACTTCATTTTCTTTGCATTTCAGTTCAATACCACCAGTTTCTATTGAATTGACACCTATTTTTCCAATTGCCTGCTGCATATACAGCTGAATTGCGAGAAGGAAGTGTATGAACCATGAAGGTCAATGATATTTAATAACTTCAGCTGCAAAAAAACCCCAAAATAAAACAAAACAAAAAAACTAATTTCAGCCTTCATCTCGTTGCCATTTCTGGCACTCAAGACTAATGGAAGAGGCATCATTGGCAGTGCAAGAACATACTAAGTAAACCTAATATTTAAAAAAAGTGAGCAAAGCTAGGAATCAGCAGTGTGCTGGTATGCCTGCTACAGCAATGTTAAGTATTACTGACTTAGGGCTCAATTCTGCCAGCCTTACTCATCTTGAGTAGCCTTGCTGAGGTCAGTGAGGCTAGTCACTTAAAGTATCTCTACACTGCAGCTGGGTGCGAGCCTCCAAGCTCAGGTAGACAGCCTTGAGCTAGCAGTGTGAACATTGTAGCTTGGGCTCTGAAGCCTAGGGGGACAGGTGAACATGAGAGCCCAAGCTGCAGCCCAACTTGCAGTGTCCACACTGCTATTTTTAGTTTGCTAGCTCAAGACTCACTAGCATTAATTTGTCTACCTGGGCTGGGAGGCTCACTCCTGGCAGTAGTGTGTAGACATACTCTTAGGGCCTGATTCAACTCCCATTTACTCCAGTGGGCAGTAGATTGGGTCCTCAGTAAGGTACCACTCAATGTGAGTAAAAGCCTGCAGAATCAGGCGCTTAGTGAGACTGAGTTGGTGATGGCTCTTTGATGATTGTCAGCATAAAATAAAACAACTGAATTGTTTTGTGTTGTGCTTACACAAATTCAGGTGAGTAAAGAAGCCATAAGTGAAGGGAGATAATAGAGCTTTATATAAATATTGGCTTATTTGGAAAGTAAGTGGTTAACCTAATAATTCTCTGAATACTCATCCACATTATTGGAGCAAGAATCTTGTGGCCCAACTTTGTATTTTGTTTTCTTTGTTTTTAAAGAACTGTTGTCATTGCTGAGGGAGGGGGAAATGTCCTATTATACCTGTTCTGGTGAGAAGTGCGCCTTACTCCATTTCTAAAAGTGACTGAGAATTGTGTCAGGATGATATAGTTCCACAGATTTGCACATCTAATTTGACAGTGAAAAGATTGGTATGAAGGTCCTTCTTATCTGATTACTAAAATGAGAAAGCTAAATCTACTTCCAGGTTAAGCATTATTTTGAATATTTCCATTGTCTCTGCATTCTTTCTGGTAAAACTTCATCATTTATTCACTAACTCAGGCGTCTCCACAGCATTGATTGTGTAGCCTATAACCTAACAGACATCTCCTCTTTTGTGAGTATAATATTCCTGGCACATACTGTAATTACTTAGTTTCTAAATAAGAAAGAAGGAAGACTTGAAAGTAGAATCAATTGATTAATGTAAAATTAACCTCTCCGTTTGAATGAGAATGACTTACCACTGTCCCCCAAACTCTGAGAAATGTAAATGTCTCCACCTGACTCTTTAAAAATTTTAGAAAAACTTTTAAAATAAAATGCATAAATAATTATTTAATTAGCCCTTGACAGTTTCAAAGCACTTCACAGAGAATTCTCATAGTAGCTCCGAGAGGCAGATAAGCAAATATGAGTGAAAATTATTGCTTGAGTCTCAGTTATTTTACCCTCAGTACTGGTGCCACAAAGTGAGTTGGGACTCCTCACATGAATCAAAGCCATGGTATCATTTGTAGCTCAAGACCCGCAACCAGACACACCAGACTATCAGACACATCAATTTCACCTGACTCCAGAAGACAAGAACAGCAATATTCACTTACAAAGCAATCAGTGTCTGCCTATTCCCACATTAAATAAACTATGCTTTTGTTTTTCTTAAACAAATTAGGCTTTTAATATCAAGCTAACAGAGGAAAATACAGAAAGTAATAAATTAGGAGCAATGAAGTTACTCTGATTTAAATCAATGTAACCAAGATCAGAATCGGAGGCTTAGACCTTTAAATGTACCACTTCTCCCTTCTAAAGGCTCTGTGAGCTATACATTAACTTTATTACAGTGCAGTGCATATTACCTCTTAGAGCAGTGCCTCCCAAACTATGAGCCTGGGCTCTCCAAAGGAGCCTTGAAGGATTCACGGGGGAGCCATGAGTGTTGGGGGCGGGAGGGGAGAGGAGGAGATATGCCCATTTTATTTTCTAATTAAGAGACTATTAAACTGAGTTTAAAAATTTCCTGTACTTTATCTATGGTTCTGCAGCTTATGCTGCTGCTCCCACTGAGGCTGGGAGCTTCTGTGCCCTCTGCTCCTTCAGGAGGCCTTCAGCAGAGAGACTTCCCGCTGAGGGAAGTGTTCAGCAGGAAGTCTCTGCTGAAGGCCTCTTGCTGGAGTGGTAGGCAAAGAGACTTCCAGTGCCAGCAGCAGCACCAGCACTACCAGATAGTGGAAGAGAGCTGCTGAGGGAGAACCCAACCAACCCCCAAGAAGACAAGAAGAGTGGTAGTGGTCAGGGACTTCCTCCTCAGGGGGACAGAGTCATCCATCTGCCATCCAGACTGGGAATCCTGAGAAGCTTGCTGCTTGCCTGAAGCTAGAATTCAGGATGTGACTGAAAGTCTGCCAAGACTCATTAAGCACTGAGAATTACCAAGAATGACCTGGAGCAGATCACTACAGACTATGTGGGCTGTGGGAAGAAGGATAAAAGAATTTGGAGTGCAAGTGGTGTTCTCATTCCTCCTCCCTATTAAAGGGAAAGGCCAGGGCAAGGATAGTTGAATCATGGAAGTAAATGCTTGGCTATGCAGGTGGTGTCGGCAAGAGGACTTTATCTTCTTTGACAACAAGCGGATGTTCCAGGAAAGAGGATTACCGTGCTGGGATGGGCTCCATTTATCAAATACTAGAAGAGCAACTTTGGACATTGTCTGGCTAACCTGATAAGGAGAACTTTAAACTAGGTCTTATGGAGGATGGTGACAAAAATCTGTCCAGTGTGGATCTAGGCAAAGACCAGGGGAAGGGGCTAATTTCTGGACAAGGGACTAGAAATCACAACTGCATTAAAAAGGCAAAAAGAAAAGCAACAAGGCAGTCTTCAAAATATCTTTGATGCCTATATACAAGTACAAGGAGTATGGGGAACATGGTATATGAAGGAGATTATGAGTTAATTGGCATCACAGACACTGTGGGGACAACTCCCATGATTGGAGTACCAGCATTGAGGGAGATAGCTTGTTCTAAAAGGATAGGTTTGGGAATAAAAGGAGTATGTGTTGCGCTATACATCAAGAATATATACACTTGCTCCAAGGTCCAATAGGAAGTGAGAGGCAGACCTACAGAAAGTCTCTAGGTGAAGATAACAAGGGAAAAGAACAGTAGCGACATTATGGTGGGGGTCTATTATAGGCCACAAAGTCAGGTGGATGAGTCATTCTACAAGCAGGTAACAAGATTAACTAATACACATGAGCTAGTATTAATGGGGGATTTAAACTTCCCTGAGATCTGTTGGAAGACTATTACAGCAAAACATTATACATCCTTCAAATTCTTACCATGTGTAGAGGATAGTTTTCTGATTCAAAAAGTTGAGGAAACAACTAGGGGGTCAGCCATTTGGATCTGGTTTTGACAAACAGGGATGAATTAGTTGTGAACATGAAGGTGGTCAGGAACTTGGGAGGAAGTGATCATGATCTGATAGAATTCAAGATCCTACAGAAAGGAGGACATGAGAACAGCAAAACAAGGACACTAGACTTCAGAAAGGCAGATTTCAACTGACTCAGAGAAATAGTAGGCAAGGTCCAATTAGGAAGAAAATCAAAGGAGGATGTCTCAACACCAAGCTATCCTGATGCCGAGGAAGGATAAAAAGAGCCACAGTCTGCACAAGGAGCTTTTTAGCTATCTAAACACCAAAAGGGATACATACCGGAAATGGAAGGAAGGAGGGGCAAGTCACCAAGGAATTATACATGGGAATAACGTGAGCACATAGGGACAAAATCAGGAAATCCAAGGCAAAGAATGAGTCACAGCTGGCAAGAAATGTTAGAGACAACAAGAAGGGGTTCTTAAAATATGCCAGGCAAAAAATAAAGACCAAGGACAGTGTGGGTCCTCTACTCAATGAAGGTGGTGAGCTCGTAACGGAAGATGATGGGAAGGCATAGCTGCTCAATGCCTACTTTTCTTCAGTCTTCTCACAAAAAATAATATGTGCCCGGACAACGAGTGATGTTACCATAGACAAAGGGGAAGGGACGCAGATTGAGATAAGTAAAGAGATTTTCTGACCAATCTGAATGAATTCAAATTAGCGGGGCACAATGCTATTCATCCGAGGGTACTAAAGAAATTAGCTGAAGAAATCTCAGAGCCACTGGCAATAATATTTACAAACTCATGGATGATAGCAGAGGTCCTGGAAGGCTGGAGAAGGGCTAATGTAATGCCCCATCTTTAAAATGGGGATAAAAGAGGAGCTGGGTAACTATAGACCAATCAGTCTGACTTCAATATCTGGGAAGCTACTAGAGCAATGTATAAAACATTCAATTTGTGAATATGTGGAAGATGAAGCAGCAGCCAGCATGGATCACTAGCAGCCAGCATGAATTTACCAAGAACAAATCATGCCAAACCAGGTTGATTTCCTTCTTTGACAGGCTAACTGATTTGGTGGATAGGGGGAAATGCGGTGGACATAATATTCCCAGACTTCAGCAAGGCTTTTGACAGAGTCCCACAAGAGATTCTGATAAGTAAGCTGGAGAAATGCAGGCTTGGTGGAACTACCATTAAACGAATACATAATTGGTTAAACAACCACGAACAAAGAGTAACTATTACTGGAATTATGTCAGATTTGAGGAAGGTCTCAAGTGGGGTTCCACAGGGATCTGTTCTGGGTCCAGTGTTATTTAACATCTTTATTAGTGACCTGGCTGTAGGTAGAGAGAGTATACTGATCAAGTTTGCAGATGACATAAAACTAGAGGGGGTTGCCAATACTTTGGAGAATAGAGCTAAAATTCAGAGGGATCTTGATAAACTGGGGTATAGACAACAAAATGAAATTCAACAAAGACAAATGTAAAGTGCTACACATAGAGAAGAAAAATCAAAGGCACAAAACCAGAACAATGGATAACGAGCTTGGTAGCCGCACTGCTGAGAAGGATCTGGGAGTTGTGGTTGATCACAACCTCACATGAGTCAGTAGTGTGATGCTGTTGCAAAAAAAGCAAATGCAAGTTTAGGTTGCATTAACAGAGGCATAGCATGCAAGTCACCGGAGGTGATAGTATCACTCTACTCGCTGCTGGTTAGGCCTCAGCTCTGGTCACCAATATATGTAGAAAGGATGTAGATAAACTGGAAAGGATCCAGAGGTGAGCAACAAAGATGATCAAAGAGATGGAATGCAAGCCATATGAGCAAAGGCTGAAGGAACTGGGTATGTTTAGTTTGGAAAAGAGGAGACTTGGTGGGATAAGACATTGGTCTTCAGATACTTGAAAAATTGCCATAAAATAGATTGAGAAAAGTTGTTGTCTCTTGCCATAGAGGCCTGGACAAGAGGCAATGGGTTCAATCTACAGCATAGCAAATTTAGATTAAATCTCAGGAAAAACTTCCTAACTGTAAGAGCAGTAGGATAAAGGAACAGACTTCCTCACGAGGTTGTGGAAGCGTATTCACTGGAGATTTTCAAAGGAGGCTGGATAGCCATCTGTCTTGGATGGTTTAGACACAACAAATCCTGCATTTTGGGAAGGGGTTAGATTAGATGACCTTTGCAGTCCTTTCTAACCCTATGGTTCTATAATTCAAGTGCATCTTATCTTTATAATGGAATGATTTTTATCAAGTGTTAAGCCTACATGTAGCAAATGTTTGGCTGAAGATGATGATGACTTTAATAAATTTAAACTGAAAAAGGAAGAAAAGTAGATAATACGATGACAATTGTATTATGTTTGGATTTTTGTGTCTTGATATTACTGTGGAGAGTCCACAGTCACAATGTGTTATTTGTTTTCAAGTGTTAATAAATGAAAATCTGAGGCCAGAGAAAATACAGAGACATTTAGAAAATAAATACCTGGAATTTGTATACAAGAGCCACAATTTTTTCTTTCGTAAACAAGAAGAATGAAAGATTTAACAAAACAAAACAAAAAAAGAATTGTGACTAAAGAAGCTTCCTCAAAAAGCCTTAGATGTGAATTGCAAAATGCAAACAAGCACACACTGTTGGCAAGAGTCTTTTTCTTCCAGCAGCCATAGATGTGTAGAATTATGATTGGGGAACGAACAGCCATGGCATTCAAAACCACTCCGATGTCAAATAATTCTATCCCTTTGCACACTGATGATCTTGCAGAAAACGGCTAGGACCAGTTGTAAGTACAAGTTAAGAAGCATAAATGTTTTACACCGAAGCTTGATGAATCCACAGACACGGCCAACATAGTTCAGTTTCTGCATTATATGAAATTTGTCACAGCAGGTACAATAGTTGAACTTTTATTTTGCAAAAAAGCCCAACTCAAACAGCAAGTGAGAAAATACTCAAGATTCTTGATTAATTCATAGTGGATGAAGGTCTTAACTGGGCTGTGAGCAGAGGAGGCTGTGTGGGGAGGGGGCTGCAGCCATGACTGGAAAGAACAGGGACATTGCAGCACGATTAAAGAAAGTGACACCAGCATCAATTTGGACACTCTGTATGATTCATCACCAAGCTTTGCCATTGAAGAATTTGCAACCTGAAGTATATAAGGCTCTCAACATTGTTATTAAAATTGTTAATTTTATAAAATCCTGGGCAGTGATCACCAGGGATCCTAGACATCCATTTACCATGGAAAAACATGGAATTTGCATTTTTATAGAGAATCTTTAGTTTTTACATTTTGTGAAAAAATAAAAACATATATAGTAGTATCCCATTTAGCTGAGTCTCCATTATCCAGCTCTCCATATTAAACACCCTGGGGCTGATGGCAGGAGCCCTGCCATCCCAGGGCTCAGCTGTTAGCCCCAGTTTGATTAATATGGAGAGCTAGATAATGGAGGCTCAGACAAACAGGGTTCTACTGTATCAATAACATGAAAGAAAAAGTGTAACCTTGATTTGATAGAATTAGCTTATATATATATTGTGGCTAGGGAAACTGAAATTCAACATTTAATTTTAATCACAGAAAAAGGTGGACTTTTATGTTTCTTATAGGAGATTTTATTTTTAATCACAGAAAACTAGGATCCTTGGTGATCACACACTCTTTTAGTATGTTATGTGAACAAATGGGCACTGACCATTCAAGTTTTGTTTCATAGCAAAGGCAGGTGGTTTTGAAGTGTGTGATGAAATCAGAATTTTCCTCCTTGGGGAAAACAGACCTTGCAGATTACATATGTAATTGGACTTCTTTACAACACTGGGTTAACCAGGGGACATACACCTGTACCTTGATATAACGCTGTTCTCGGGAACCAAAAAATCTTACCACGTTATAGGTGAAACCGCATTATATCAAACTTGCTTTGATCCACCGGAGTGTGCAGCCCCACCCCGCCGATCAGTGCTTTACTGCATTATATCCGAATTCGTGTTATATCAGGTCACGTTTGTACGGTGAGACTTTGGCAAACCAGTAAAGTGCCTAAAACCACTATGACTTATTGTTAAAGGCGGCCTAGTCAGCAAGCCATGCAGCTTGACCAAGGCAGGAGGGGAGGGGTTTTGGGGTGCCACAGCCAGGGCAGCTTGACCCCACATCCTTTCTGATAAGAATTGTGTTGAAGTTGCTGATACATGCATTTTAAAAGAACAGGATGTACCCTCAGGAATGTCTATTGGAGTCTCAAGGCTGCAGACGCTGGAAAAACCCACACCTGGTTAATCAATAATCAGAAGGAGCCTCTTGCTTGATCATTGAAATTGCTTACTTAACAAGGTTTCTTTAAGGGACATGTCATTCTATTATTAATGTATAAATAAGGGGGAAAAGCTTGAGATAGTTGGACTCGTTTGGGGACTCTTTTGGACTCTCCCTCTGGGTACATCTTGCATTCCCCACCGGCAGACGGAAGATTTGGTCACCAGAAGCCTGCTGCTGTGTCACTCGAAAGCCACACTCAGCTTTGGAATTATCAAGGGTTGGGGGTGTTTTACTAATCTTGTTGCGGGCGTGTGTAAGTGCTTGAGACTAGTAAAGTTTAGCTTTAAGTGAAAGCACTCCTGTGTTATCCTGTTTGTGCCAGCCATCTATCAGTCGGATGGCCGTGTCTCCCCTGATTTATTTCCTGACACCTCCTCGCACAGAGTAAAAGTTACCAAGAGCTTTGGGTTGAAAGAACCCCAAGTAACAGTATTATATCGGGGTAGAGGTGTATTAGCAAATTGAATGCACTGAACCTAATACGTCAAGGTTGGAATGCAAATATACTATATATGAAAGAGAAAATCAGGGGATTAATGAAGAAAGTTTGTCTTTGAAGATGCCACATTGAAAAGGGAGTTACCAAGATGTTTCCAATATTATCAGACTTTTAAAAAGAACAAAGTGAAAGTAATCAAAATGGAATTAACGACCCAATATTCACTCATTTGTCTGGACTGTATTCCCACTTTGATGAATATTTTCTTGAAGTTGAACATGAATCTCCAGATCGATTGCATTTGAAAGACATTCTTGGTAACAGCTAACTCAATTCCAACCTTAGGTATCCCAGCTCAAGAAAATCACTTAGAATTGTCAAGTGATCACATGCTAAAAATTGTCACCAAATTTTCAAATATGACAAATAAGGAATTCTGGATTTCTGCTAGGAGAGAATACAAAGAACTCAGTGATGAAGCTATGAAGGTACTGCTTCCATTTAGTTTTAGTTAATTCTGTGTGTCTGCGTTTTCAGCAATTGTTTCCAGGAAAACTAAACACAGAAATCACTTAAACTTGGAAAACAACTAATATCCAGCACTATCAGAGATCCAACCAAACATTGCACAACCATGCAGTTCAGAACAGGTCCATTCTTTTCACTAACATTTTAAGCTCTGTCCAAAGACACCAACCCCCCCTCCTCAAACCCTATAGTTTCAAATTATAGTTTTAAAAACCCAGATTAGATCAGATTATATAATTAAACAAATTGTATATAATTAAAGTCACAAAAAACATCCAAACTCTAGAGTCCATCTTGATTCTAGTATCCTGCGTCAGTTTAAAAAAAAAAAGGGGATTTGGTATGGGGAGCCACCAAATTTTAAAATATCTGCAAGGGAACTGCAGTACTAAAAAGTTTGTGGACCACACTGTAGACCATCTTTAAAACTTTCTTTAAAATCTTCCTTTTTTGTCAGAACACATGTATGTATGCAGTTTGTTTCCAAAGAAATGCTTCTGTAAGCTTCTGTAACCCTTCTCTAAACAGAGAGACCTCACACATCATATACAGCTCTAACTTATCCCTTTCTGCCATTTGCCTTTTTTGGTACCTTAATGGGAAAAAAATGAAACAAACGTCAGTCTCTGTTATTAAATACATCCATTCTAACTCTGTGTCCCGAATAAGCTAATTCTATCAAATCAAGGTTACTTTTTCTTTCATGGTTAGCAAAGCCATTTTTATGAGAAGCATCACTGCCCCATGTGGAAGAGATGCTCTGCCCATGTTAGGCTGACTAAAGAAATGTCATCTATATATACACCTCTACCCTGATATAACATGACCCGATATAACACAAATTCGGATATAACGCGGTAAAGCAGCACTCCAGGGAGGTGGGGGGTTGCGTGCTCTGGTGGATCAAAGCAAGTTTGATATAATGCGATTTCACCTATAACGCGGTATGATTTTTTGGCTCCCAAGGACAGCGTTATATGAGTTAGAGGTGTACATACTAGGCTAACTCACTAGTATCCCAATATATGAAACACTTAAAGGTTGTCAGTTTCTCTCTCTACATCAGCAGTGCACAGGGCTACTGCTGTAAGGGAATGGCTGGCATATTTCAGTAGCACAGAATATACCTCTTCCCTTTTTGTCTGCCTATATAGTAGGCCCAAAATATCCAGTGTGACCCTTTGAAATTGTTCTTCTGTTATAGGAAGTGGACTTAACCTAACTTTGCAGTTCTCTTCTGTTTCTCTAACTGCTAGCACCCATGACAGGGCTCACTATATAATTTTACTGCTTGATATACTTCAGGCCACTAAAAGTTTGGGGTTAGCTTTTCCCTTGGTCCATTAAATGTCTAACTAAGTAAATATAATGGGTGATGCACAGTAATTTGGACTGGTACCTTTGACAGCACTAATTGCCTGCTTGTTTCCTAAACTTTAATATTCCCCATGGGAACCCGCCCTCTTTAGAGAGGGTTATTCATTTGTGAATAGCTCTCTTTGCTTCTGTGAGAGTTGCACAGACTTTAGTTATCTGATGAACAGGGCATCTGTTGTTCTGGTCGTGGCCTCTGAGGCCACTCTGGAGACAGTATTAGGTAAGTCAATCCCTCTCAATGGCTCTATCCAGTCTCCATTAACATTTGGAGGGGGCATTTCCTCTGTCTCAGGATCTGCCACAATTCAGAATTTTGACGACAAGAAGCTGCTGTATGAACTGCTTCCGTGCCAGAGGTTAACTCAGTCACAGGTTCTGTGTTTGTAGGGGCTGCTTTCTGAGCTTGGTACCGAGTGACAATTAGAAAGTTTTGTCCTTGTGACCAATTTCATTCTCCATAACATCCCTCCTGGAAACTCAATGTGAAGACCTAGAGCCCTTCAGTTTAAGAAAGATTTAACACGGAGGTTCCCAGACTCTGAACCATTGTTGGCTTGCAGAGCACTTTCTGGTGGTTCACACAGTGAGGTGGCTGGTCACAAAGTGCTGGCACCTCCTTATTTCCAGCTGCTAATGCATATTCCAATTTAGCTACAAACACTTTTAAAAATTAAAGATACTTTTAATACTACTATTTTTCCAGGTAAACAATTACTACAGTTGCCATAGGGTTGTCATGTGACATTGAATGGAAGGAGAAATGGGGTACAGCACAAGGAACAGGAGGGGAGGTTTAATCAGAGAATCACTCTATTGAAATTGATCCACACCATGAAGAAGTTTGAGAACCCCGACACAGGCTATTGGTATTGCAAAGGAGAGGACAGCAACAGCATGGAACAAACATAACAGCAGTGGAGAGACAGCAGCGATAACTATGGAGGCAAAGTAGTGGGAGCCTGTGGAAGGCCTGGATCAATGATTCAAATCCATGTATTAGTAGAAAGGCAAATTTTGAATTATGAGGTTATAATCCTCTCATAGTTTATGATATCACCTCAACCCAGCAATAGAATTATAGCCCTATAATTCACATTTGTCTGTTACAGCACTTATTCTAGATATATTTTCTTCAAACCCAGAGATTGTCATTTTCTAAAGTTCTCCTCGTCACTACCACAACTGCCAGTGATGAATAATCTCCAGGAGTTATGCAGTTATGCAGGTCTGTCATAACTGCAAATCTAGCTCTTGATCATGCAATCAGATCTGTGCAGGTAGGATATCAGGGTCTGCCCACGCTGATCAGATTGCAGGCTTAGGCCAAATTTGAATGAAACAATAATTGACTAACCTTGGATATCACTTTTTTTTTAAATTGAAACAGGATTAAAAAAGAACTGGACATTTACAAAGAAGATGACTTGGAAAATGTTTGTGAAGCTCTTCAAACAGAAATTGAATTTCTGCAGATGGTATGCTATTTTTATTGAGCGCTCCTAATTTCCATTAATTTTAGGCCCACCATTTGCAAACTGCCTAGAGCCCCATTCTTCATTGAAAAGGGAACGTCAGAAAGACATTACCTGTTAAGACTGAGAAATTTTCAGGAAAAGATGCAGGGATTTAGTTGTAGGGCCACCATTAATATTAGCCTCTTGAATGCTGAACCACTTGAATGCAGATCTTGCAGTAGGAGCTACACTGATCCTAGAGAGCAACCTTTATTTAAATAGACGTGTAGCAATTGGGCCACAGGGGAGTACAGCTCTCAGGTACTTATTGAATGTTGTAAGTTCATAGGGTTCTTTATGGAAACTGATTAGAGAAGACTGCACATTTTCTGCTAAATATCAACCTTTTCTTCAATTTTCATAACTGTTGTGTCACATTAGCTTTATTTATTCAACACTTGTGAATTTATAAATTTTACTGCTCTTAATATTAATTTTTAAAAAGGAGGGGACAAACACATTGCAGGAAAACACTTTAAAGGTCTCATTTTCAGAGTGAAGGGTTTTTGCTGATGTTTTCGAGTCTCTGGTCTAGCTACTGTTTGATGATACAACTGCCACTAGGGAAAAAAAATGTGGGATCAGTGACAGGATATGACTTATTTGGATTTATATACATTGGTTTCAATGAACAGTTAAAATGTTTGTGGCAGAGTAATTTATTGCATAACCCTTTATTTAGAGGGATGGTAACCTTGAACCTCATTCATTAACTTTATCATGAGCACATAAAACAAAGTTTTGCAAAATGGAAACGTCTACTTTTTTGATTTCTCTGAGGTCTAAAACATCTAAAATATACACTTCAAGCAAGGCCGGAAATAATAATGCTGGGAGAGGCTCATATATTATGAGGACAGGGGCCATATAAATACACAGAGTGAGATTAAACTCCCCAAATGAGATGCTTAATGGAAATGCTCAACTTTAAATATAGCAATGTAGCTATATTGATCTTAAAGCTGATTGAGGTGGTTTGGGAAAGTTACATACTTCACTATGTACAGGATGTTGTATATGATGTGTAAACAAACTAAATTTCATTTGGTATACTGTACATTACATATGTTTAAAATTTATTGTAAAAACAGTATAAGTACAAAGAAATTCAGTCTTCTTAAAATTCAAGGGCTAGATTTTGGCATTAAGCCACTGTGGGTATGTCAACACTGAAGTTAAACAACCCTGGCTGTCCCGTGTCAGCTGCCTTCGGCTTAGGCTACAGAACTGTTTAATTACAGTGTATATGTTAGGCTTGGGTTGGAGCCTGGACTCTGGGACCCCATTAGGGGGCATCCTTCTGGGGCCCCGTAGCCTAAGCCAGTTGACACAGGACAGCCACAGGTGTTTAGTTGCAATGTAGACATACCCATGTGTTGGGGACAAGGGAGCAGGAGCTGTGCAAAGACAGTAGTTCCCAAAGGTACTGTACCCAAGACTGGCACGTTGTTTTTGACTCCTGTGAAGGAGTACACACAGTAACAATATCTAACATACCTCTTTAAAGAGAGTGGTGAATACTCCTGGCCACATACTAGCCCAAGTCAGCTGACATATGGTGGAGGTTGTGACCATGTCCTTGCCCTTTTAAGTTCTTTATAAATAATAGTGTCACAATTAGGACTTGTTTCATGTATTTCAAATTAACATGCATGTATCTTTCTTTTTTGTAGAAATTATCACAAAAGTCTTCAGGCAAATAAATACCATAATATACAGAAGACTGATTGAAATGTCACAGAAACAGGTCTTTGCAGTACTTTAACTACACACATTTTAGTAAGCCTTTGTTGTTAAGCTCTCATCCTTCATATTTCTTGTTGGGAAAACAAAGATTCTGTTTCTCAGTAGATTTTGTAACTTCTCCTTTTGCTGTTTATTAATGTGGGCATTTGGTTACCTCAAAAATATTTTTGCTGTGTTGGCAGTGATCCCATTCCCATATTCAACAGGCATCCCTGTCTAGGCTGTTCCTTTACCATCTCTGAATCTGGCACACAAGCTAGTACAGATACAGTAGAGTCTATAACTCCATTCTGAGTGTACCATTTTCCCTGTGTATCCACTTTCATCATATTCCTCCTCTTACTAGGAAAGGTAATAGCCTAGGTCTCCTCTGAGAGACACCTATGCTGCCAGCAGGAGATATTTCCATACCATATGGTTATTTATACCTTAAAAGCTCAATTGTGCAAGCTTCATAAAGCAGACCATAACCCAGAAGTACAAAAGTGAAAGTCCAGAATAACTTCTATGGAGTGGCAGCAACCACAAAGCCACTCTGCTAGTTAGTACATGGTTTCTAATTACACCCCCACTCTCCCCAAAAATTCTCATCAGTTAACATTAGAGACTAAATCCTATTCTCAGTGCACAGTACAAGTAACTAGGCTGTTTGATGAGGATTTCCTTGGGTTTTAGATTTAAGGAATCCTCCCCCACTCAATTCTGTATGATCCATGATTGCCACTTCAGCCTCAGGGCTGCAGGTCCATTGCCCAGCGCACTCCACAGGTGTGGAGGAAGATAGGGGGATGAAAGGTGGTGTGGATCTATTTGTCCCCAGTGAAATACTGTATCCAAGCTCCACAAAGCATATTTTCTTACAGTTTTTGGAAACTGACCACCCCCTTGTATCTGAAATGGAGAGAGAGAGTTTATCCCTGTAAGGAGCTAATGCTGCAGTTCAAAAATCCAGCAAATTCTCATTGACTTTAAAAGCAGTTTTGTCCATGTATGGATTGAAGAGTTGGTCTCAAAGCATACTGTAAAACCACCTAGTCATATAAAGTAGGAATTATTACCATTACCGATAACTATTGCTGTTAAAGTTGATGATGACAGTTGACTTCATAATTAATATTAAAGTGTTTTTTCATGAGAGTTCTTTTAGGCCTTATGGATTGAAGAGTTGGTCTCAAAGCATACTCTAAAACCACCTAGTCATATAAAGTAGGAATTATTACCATTACCAATAACTATTGCTGTTAAAGTTGATGATGACAGTTGACTTCATAATTAATATTAAAGTGTTTTTTCATGAGAGTTCTTTTAGGCCTTGATTCAGCACAGCACTTAAGTATAAGCTTAACTTTAAGCATATCAGAAGTCTCAGTGACTTCAATAATACTAGTTGCCTACTTAAAGTTACACGAGTGCTCAAGTCCTTTGCTGAACTGACTCAAATTCAGAGGTGGTGTATAAGGAGATACAAGTTATGTCAGAGAACCTCAAGGTGGCTAAACTGGTGTAATTTACATGCTGTGGGACTGGAAGAGAGCGAAAATCACATAAATATGGGCCTTCCTGTACTGGGATTAGGATTTTCCTGCCTTGTTTATTCAGATGATGTCATTGACATTGATTGTCCTAGCCATGAGAATTAACTGACTAGGATTTGACTCCTAATCTGGTGAAAACCTGTTATTAATATTCAATCTCCATATGCATGTGTTTAAACTGTTCATTTACAAGTCGTCTTTGTGTCTCTTTTCCAATGGTATTATTTATGGTAGCTATGCAGCTCAAACACATAAAGTATACATGTAATAGATGCTAAATATAAACAGTACTTGAATAGTGAATGTATAAAATTTAAATGAGTGATATGAGAAATATTATCCAATTAAAAATATTAGCAAAAGTTGGATTTTTTGGTCTATGTGAACCTGAGAACATGGTCAGGCCTTTCGTGCCAGTACTAACTAAAGAAAAGCTGGAGTGAAGATTTCCTAGTTTGACAGCAAGGTCTAACATGTGAAATAATTTTGCTGTTAGTTCAGCTAAAGACAATTAGAGATACAGACAACTATTCTACAGCCTTTACTCAGGCAAAACACTTCAGGGTGTTTTCCCTTAGGAACGACTGTAGGATTATGCAGTTAAAAGACATTCAGTGTCCCCATTTCCATTAGATGACAATGGAATAAACAAAACAAAACAAATCACAGCCAAAAAAGAGAGTCAACAATAGAGGCTCTCCATCTTGTGCCCATTGAAGTGGATGGTGATAATTGACTACACTCTGTGCAGGATCAGGTAGAAAGTCTAATCATTCATGGCAAGTGTGAAGGGGTACACTCACCACAGGTAGCACCTCCTTATGGCTACATTTGGAGATCAGCTTTTACCCACTCTGGCCTCCCCCTTCTGTCGGTTATTCATGCTGGGACCCCCCCGCCCCCACACACACACCAATTCAGAATGCTCTCTCTTCCTGACTCGGCCCTCTGGCCAGGCCACTATGGGTATGTCTACACAGTAATTACAAACCCGCGGCTGGCCCTGTATACCTTTGGGCTTGGGCTGGACCCCAGGCCCTAGAACCCCGCGAGATGCTAGGGCCCCAGAGCTAGGGCTGCAGCCTGAGCCCAAACATCTACACTACAAATAAACAACCCCACAGCCCAACCCCCATGAGCCTGACCCAGCTGGCACAGGCCAGCTGCGGGTGTCTAACTGTAGTGCAGACATACACTGGAAGGGGAGGACTATTGAGGGTAACTATGTCCCTCTGGACCAGCTAGTGTTTCCAACAATCCTGTGCCACTTCCCAGTGGCTGGTAAGGGAATCCAGGCCCATCTTCTACACTGGGTTCTAGCCCAGGGACCCTATAACAAGCAGCTAAGTCCTGCTCAGTCCTACTCCTTGCTACTGTTTCCCTGGGCTTCTTCCTACTCAGTGCTCTCAGGCTCTCTTTCCCCCACAATTCTTTTGGGATTGATCCTTCTTCCAAGTCTTATTCTCCCTTGTGGGTTTTCTTCTCCCTACCTCTCTGCTCCCAGGGAATGATCAGACTCTCCCTGCAGCCTCCTTCTGCTTTAAATTTCCTGGCTTTATACTAACGAGCCTGCTCCTACCTAGCTGGGCTTCATGTTCAGTTAAGCCTGGTTCTCCCTCCAGGTGCAGCCAGATAACATCACTGACCCCTCAAGCCCGCATTAACCCTTTCAGGGCCTGTGTGGGGGACACACCCCCATCACACCATGTTTGGCAATAATATAAATAGCAGTAGTTCTACTTTTTGTTATCGGCATGCTCTAGCATATTCTCAGTTAAAATACAAATGGCAGCTGGTCAGCTAACCAAATTCCTATTAATCTCATCGCATTAGTTGGGGATTTGCCTGCCTCTCATTAGTGGGATATTATACATTGCATTTTGTTTGTTTTTTTCTAAATTGCTAATTCCTTTTTTATTTTAGATGTAAGGCCAAGGCAAATAGCCTTCTCTGTGGCAATATATGCAATATATCATACACAGAAAAACAATTAAGATTAATATCACTTTCTGCTGTCAAAAGGTAACTGGTCACCTGGCCCAGAAATAAAAGTTCTGAGGCCCAAATAGTCAAACATAGCCACTGATTCTTGGAGCCTCAGTTTTGGAGTTGCTAACTTGAGATGCCTTGGGTCTGATTCTCAGAGATGCTGAAACACCACATTTGCATCCATTGATTTCAACTGGAATTATGGGTCCTACTTTTACACGTGAGCTAGCAATGCTATTTTCATCGATAAAGTGGGCATTGTCAAAAACAATAAAATTTCACTTATGTTCTTTTTAATAGGTATTAAATGCATCACATTTCATTAATTTTAATTTTTATAAAAATATCAAACAGGTTCAGGGGAATATTTACAATCCACACTCACTTACGATTTTTCATCCATTCCTATACATTGATTACCAGTTACCAGCAGTCTCCACTGTTGCTATAATCTCACCGATAGGGCAAACCTGTCATTCACTCATGCTTCAAAAGTAGGCTGGGTTGTTCAAACTTTATTTAAAAACCTGATGTGGGAGATGGTTCATTTCTTCCAATCCATTGTCTTAAGTGTTTAAAGTCCTAAGCAACTTATTTGGAAAAGGGTGTTATAATAGTGCTCTATGTCTTTATCTATGTAAAAAATAATAGAAAAAAATCTAGAAGATGATATTTAAAAATTTTGTTTCTGGGTTTTGCAGAACCAATAAAACTTCTTGATGTTGGGCACTGCAAATGGGTTCCACTATGCAGTTCTTTACATCACCTCTTAACATAGGGCAAGGGGGCTGCAGACTTTGTTTGCCTTTACAGTTCAAAAATCCTGTAATTTACTTAACAAAGATTAGTAAAAAAAATAGGAGAAAAGGGTAGATCAAAGCACACTAATAAACTGTAGTGTGCTTCAGCAGTGTCCACATGGACAGTGGGTAGCAGGGTGGTACAGGATAGATTTACACCCAACGTTGCTGAAAACTAAATGTTTGTGTAAACAGGCCCACAGCTTCCAAACAGGATGGAATGTATAAAGATATTTCAGACAAATCATAAACTAAATACAGTAAACAGACACACTGAAAATGAGGCTTGTTCTTGTTTGAGATCAGGATTTCATAGCTACTAAATTCTTCTTTCTATGGTTGATAAATTCTTGTTTGTCTAGAGTAGAAACTGTGGGCAATCCTGGCTATCATTCACAATAGGAGGTTTTGTAAAAGGAATACTTTAGTGCCATCTGCTGGGCTGTACGCTACAACACAACTTTAAACAGGATATCAAATAGGTTTAATTTATTACATTTTTTCATTTAATATAAAATGTTTTCTCTCTCTCATACAATCATTTTCATTTCATCAGTTTTTATCAGATACCTCATTAAAACTTGTACATCTTTAATTTACCTTTCTAAATTTTACAGGCACTGATATTATATGTATTTCCTGGAATAATGTAAAACAGTATATAGTAGGTGTGTTCTAGCAACATTCTGTCCCTATGAAGAATGGGCATTAGTATTTTATAAGAAAATGATCATAGACTATATGAAGATTAAGTTCATATCAACCATATTCCAAAATATATCACACTGCATTCATGATTTTGCACAATGAAACAAAGCCAAGGGACATATTGAATAGGGTGTAGGCAGTCTAATAACATCTCTTGAGCTAATGGTTCCATTCCAGAGACCAGAGAAGGCAAAAAAAAAAAAATCACCCTCCATATCTTCCCCCAAAACTAAACAGAAAGCCTCCCTCACCTAAATCGCAGTGGGTCCTGTGAAACTGCAGATGATCATCTGCATACACACTGTACTTTTTAAAGCCGGTTCAGACTTGTCCATTCCTCTGCATTCAACTGGGAATGGGAATGATTCCAGTCTTCGATCCATAATAAGATCCCTGGCAGTGAATGAAGACTAGTCATGGCTAGGAATGTGAGAATTCAGTTATAAGAACTTTCCTCCTCACTTCAAGTGGCTTTCAAGCTCTCTGGTGCAAAGAGTTACGTTTCTTTTTTGTGACCTGCAGAAGGCTGGCTTTCCTCCTGAAAAATCTTACTGCAAAGCCTGGTCTTCATGGGCTTGTGATCCTCAGAAAGACAGACTGAGCTCTTCTGATTTATCAGCACAATTTGATGTTTCCATTAGTGAAAAAAGCCTGTCTTTATGCACAGGAAGTAGTATTTCAAATAAATCTTTAAAAATCAGATCACAGTAATGAACACTAAAATGTTGCTCTTGTATAAAAAAAAAGGTAGATTTTTCTTGAAATATTCATTTTCCTGTAACTATTCTTCCCATGATTAAGCCAATATGAGACCGTTTTGACTCTGTGTGTGATGAGAGAGATTACACAAACTATTTGCAGTTTTTTCCATTTACTGCTACATGACATTTACATGTTGAAAAACTTCATTAATGGCCTGATCCTGCATTCCTTTCTTAGGCATAACTTTCATAGACTGTAATGAGGGTACTGAGTGAGTTAGAGCTGCAGGATCTGTCCTTCACTATGTCTGTACTATATATGGAGTAATGTCTTTCTGAAATTAAACTGAAAATACAATAAATATCAGCTAAGCCATAACTTTTCGCTGACCATCTGCAGACTGCTACATTCACGTACTTGAAATACACCATGCTGTCATCACCATTTAATCAGTTAGAGCACATGTCACATATTTCAAGATAAACTACAGCACAATGCTATTACTGTAATTTCCAGTTTAAAGGACAAATTCCTCACAACATGCAGATTTTAAGTGCACCTCAGCTGTAGTACTCCACAGTCAGTTCAATTAATAGGATGCTGCACTTGAAACGTGTATGGTGACGCGTTGCTCAGAACCTGGTAGAATCCTGATGGACATTTCCAGGAATTTGATACTGATGTTTGTTGATAATAAGAGTTCACTGTATCATAGCAGGTAACTGTACAGTTTGTCTGTTAACTCTCTGCAAGCTCACTGAAATTCATGGAATCACACAGGTTGCACATCAGTAGTGGACTTGGCCCTACATACCTTGTGTTCCAAACCATGAATATTTACAGGTTTTACTATCTTAGTATTCTTCTCAAGCAGGGCTGGCTCCAGACCCCAGCGCGCCAAGCGCAAGCTTGGGGCGGCATGCCGCCGGGAGGGCGGCAGGCGGCTCCGGTGGACCTCCCACAGGCCGCGGGACCAGCGGACCCTCCGCAGGCACGTCTGCAAGAGGTCCCCGGAGCCGCGGGACCGGCGACCGCCAGTGCTTGGGGCGGTGGAATTCCTAGAGCCGCCCCTGTTCTCAAGTAGCATTGGCAAAGACAGCTCATCTTTTTCCTACTTGCCTGTTAAAGGTCTATGGGCTGGATCATCTTCTCTGCCTCCACAGGTCAGGTGGCTCTAATTGAGGGGTATATAGGAAGGGCTAGGTCTGGGAGACTGTTGAACTCTTCCTAAAGTGCACTGCTGAGACTGAGCTCTCCCTAAGGTGCACTGGTGAGAAGGTGCAGAGAAGACAAGCAGGAGGCAGGGCCAGCTCCAGGGTTCCTCCCGCCCCAAGTGGCACAAAAAAAAAGCGCCATGATCGCGATCGGCGTCTGCTCCACTGCGCCACTTTCTTCTTCGGCGGCAATTCAGCGGCTGGTCCTTCGCTCCGAGAGGGACCGAGGGACCCGTCGCCGAATTGCCACCAAAGAACCCGACGTGCCGCCCCTTCCCCTTGGCCACCCCAAGCACCTGCTTGCTGAGCTGGTGCCTGGAGTCAGCCCTGGCAGGAGGTAGGAGAGCAGAGAGTACAGTTGATATCTGTGGCATTGTATTTCATGGGAATTCATTGAGATAAGAACAGCAGAAGAAAACACCACCCCATCCCTGGAAGATAAGAATGGACGTACTGGGTAGGACCAATGGTCCATCTAGCCCAGTATTCTCTCTTCCAACAGTGGCCAATGGCAGATGCTTCAAAGAGAATGAACAGAACTTGGCAATTATCAAGTGATCCACTCCTGTTGTCCAGTCCCAGCATCTGGCAGTTAGAGGTTTAGGGACACACAGAGAATGGGGTTGCATTCCTGACCATCTTGGCTAATAGCCAATGATGGACCTATCCTCCATGAACTTCTCATTCTTTTTTGAATCCAGTTATGCTTTTGGCCTTCACAACATCCCCTGGCAGCAACTTCCACAGGTGGACTGTGTGTTGTGTGAAGAAGCACTTTCTTTTGCTTGTTTTTAAACCTCCTGCCTATCAATTTCATTGGGTGACCTTTGCTTCTTGTGTTATGTGAAGGGGTAAATAACACTTTCTTATTCACCTTCTCCCCATCATTCAAGGTTTTATTGACCTTTATCATATTCCTCCTTGGTTGTCTCCTTTCCGAGCAGAACAGCCCCAGTCTTTTTAATCTCTCCTCATATGGAAGCTGTTTCATATCCTTAATCATTTTTGTGGCCCTTCTCTGTGCCTTTTCCATTTCTAACATATCATTTTTGAGATGGGGCAACCAGGACTACACAGTATTCACAGTATTCAAGGTGTGGATGTACCATGGATTTATATAGTGTGGTATTATGATATTTACTGTTTTATTATCTATCCTTTTCCTAGTGGTTCCTAATATTGTCTTAGGTTTTTTGACTGCTGCTGCACATTGAGAGGATTTTTCAGAGAGCTATCCACAATGACAGCAGGATCTCTTTCTTGAGTGGTAACAATTAATTTAGACCCCCATCATTTTGTATGCATAGTTGGGATTATGTTTTCCAATCCACATTAGTTTGCATTTATCAACACTGAATTTCATCTGCCATGTTGTTGCCCAGTCACTCGGTTTTGTGAGATCCCTTTGTAACTCTTCGCAACCTGCTTTGGACTTAACTATCTTGAGTAATTTTGTATCATCTGCAAAGTCCTCACTGTTTATGCCTTTTTCCAGATCATTTATGAATATGTTGAACAGAACTGGTCCCAGTACAGATTTCCTGGGGGATACCGCTATTTACCCTCTACATTCTGAAAACGTACTATTTATTCCTAATTGTTGTTTCCCATCATTTCTGATTTATGAGAGGATCATCTCTCTTATCCCAATACTGCTTAGTTTTCTGAAGAGCCCTTTGTGAGGGACTCTTTATCAAAGGCCTTCTGAAAGCCCAAGTACATCATATCAGCTTGCTCACCCTTGTCCATGTTTGTTGACCCTCTCAAAGAATTTTAATAGATTGGTGAGGCAAGATTTCCCTTTACAAAAGCCATGTTGACTCTTCCTCAACAAATCATGTTCATCTATGCATCTGATAATTCTGTTCTTTACCATAGTTTCAAATAATTTGCTGGTACTGAAGTTAGGCTTAGCAGCCTGTAACTGCCAGGATCACTTCTAGAGCCTTTTTAAAAAAATTGATGTCACATTAGATATCCCTTACACATCCACTTGGTAGAGAAGCTGATTTAAGTGATAGGTTATATACCACACAGTTAGTAGTTCTACAGTTTCATATTTGAGTTCCTTCAGAATTTGAACTCTTGGGTGAATATCATCTGGTCCTGGTGACTTATTACTATTTAATTTATGAATTTGAACCTAAACCTCCTCTACTGTTACCTCAATCTGGGACAGTTCCTCAGATTTGTCACCTAAAAAGAATGGCTCAGATGTGGGAACCTCCCTCACGTCATCTGCAGTGAAGACCGATGCAAAGAATTCATGTATCTGCTTCGCAATGGCCTTCTTTTCACTGAGTGCTCCTTTAGGCCCTCAATTGTCCAGTGGCCCCACGGATTGTTTGGCAGGCTTCCTGCTTCTGATGTACTTCATGTTGTTGTTATTGTTTTGGGGTTTTTTGCTGTTAGTTTGAGTTTTTTGTTAAGTGCAGGTCAAAAAAGAATTAGAAAAGCAATTTTACACTTCATGTGCCAGAGTTTATTCACCTTTCTATTTTCCTCATTAGGATTCGAATTCCAATTTTTAAGGGATGCCATTTTACCTCTAGCTGCCCCCCTTTTACTCTGTTTAGCCATGGTGGCACTTACTTTGTTTTTTTTAAATATTATTATTTGGGGTATACATTTAATCTGAGCCTCTATTATGGTGTTTTTAAAAAGTTTCCATGCAATTTGATTAGCTCACAATGAGTTAGGTGGGAGGTGGAGTACAATGAAATTTCTCCACTGTAGACATCAATTGTCAATTCACATGTGTACTGTGGCCAGTGGGGAGCACATACAGTACTTCTACTTGCAGCACGTAGGGTATAATCAAGACAAACAGATGCAAAGAAATTAATACAAACATTATAAAAGAGACTGTGGACCTCATGCCAGTCATTGCAAGAGAACAAAAGTATAGGTCAATAGAGTCCTGAACATGACCCCATAAGAAATCAGAGTACATAACTAAAATGCTGCCATACACAATATCATCACTAAACTATTGAGCACTAAATCAGTGTCACATTCACAAGCCATTATGGCTTTCCCATGAACTATCGACTCAGACTTATCCTGTAATAGGATTTGGAGACTTGTATAGTTTATAGTAGCATTAGGCAAAGGATATATTGGTTGTATAGACAACCCATGAAAGGTTTGGTGGTATCTCATTGAATAACCTCTACTCCTATTCAAGATTCCCCTGTTTATGCATCCAAGAATCACATTAGCCCTTTGGCCACACTGTCATGTCTGGGAGCTCACGTTCAGCTGACTCGCAACCACAACCCCAAACCTTTTTTAGACACACTGCTTCTCAGGAGAGTCCCCAATCCTGTAAGTATGGCCAATATTCTTTGTTCCTTGAGGTATACATTTACATTTAGTCATATTAAATGTGTATTGTTTGCTTGTACCCAGCTTATCAAAAGATCCAGATCCCTCTGAATCAGGGACCAGTCCTCTTCATTATTTACCACTCCCCCAACTTGTGTGTTGTCTGCAAACTTTATCAGTGATGATGTTATGTTTTTTTTCTTAGTCACTGATGAATATTAAATACCATAGGGCCAAAAACCATATCCCTGTGGGATCCCAGCAGACATACTCCCTCTCAATGAGGATTCTCCATTTATAATTTAATTTTGAAACCTATCAGCTATCTAGTTTTTAATCCATTTAGTGCATGCCATGTAAATTTTGTATCATTCTAGGTTGTTGTTTTTTTGATCAAAATGTCATGTGGTACCTTACAGATGTCCCAGTATATTACATTATTACCGTTATCAACCAAACATGTAATCTCGTCAAAAAGAGATATCAAGTTAGTTTGACAGGATCTGTTTTCCATAAAACCACGTTGATTGGCATGAATTATATTACACTCCTTTAAGTCTTCATCAATTGAGCATGTATCAGCTGCTCCATTATCTTGACCAGGATCAATGTCAGACTGACAGACCTATAATTACCTAAGTCTTCCTGTTTTCTCTTTTTAAATATTGGCAAAACATAAGGTTTTTTCCAGTCTCTTCAAACTTCCCCAGACTTACTGAAGATCAAAATTAATGATCTACTGAGCGCCTCATCCAGCTATTTTAAAGCTCTTGCATAAAAGTTATCCTGACCTGTTGATTTTAAAATGTCTAATTTAAGTAGCTGCTGTTATAACATCCTTCTAGGAGGAGAGGATGTCGGGGACCAGAGATAGGTGAAGGAGGTGAGGGAAACTCAATAGGAGAGCCAAAGAGAGGGGGGGAGGGGAAAGTCAAGAGTGGGGAAATGATGGATTTTAAAGAGAGGAGTAAGAAATTGAAAGATTAAATTGTGAAGTACTTATGTAAATAAAGTGACGCATATTCAGTGAATATGAAAATTGCACAATTTTTCATACAATCTGCAGCTGTTTCAACCTACAGCTTTATGAGGTATGCCCGCCTACACTCTATGCAGTGAGGAAAATACAGCAGTCATGTGCAGTAGATCACTGAGTTTTCATAGTGAAACATTCACTGATTTCCAGAAAGCTTAGATATGCCACTGTATGCACAAAATGCATTTCCAGTTGTACATCTAGTATATATTTGCAATTAGTGAGATTGTGTATGCAGATCAAGAATTGTATGTGCAAATAGCTATTTAGACACATTTTTATGCAGTTAGTTGACTGAAATTTTAATGGCTATGTGCAAGATATTTTGCATAAATAATTGTATGCCAACCTCACTGAAAACCTGACCTTCAGTCTGCTAGCCAGAATACGGTATTAGCAATCATATGCCAAATTACACTCTTTATAGAGGAAATTGATAACATTGACCTGATCCACATAAGCTGCCAATTTCCTCATCTCTGGCAGAAACACATATTGGATGATAGGAAGATGACTTATTTTAAATATGTTCAAAGGCAAGGATATGGTGAATACTATTTCCAGACAGTGTCTGGACAGATGGGTGGTTTGCGTAATTCTGCTGCACAGTAATCAGATTTTGAGTATTTAACAGGCAGAAGAGTTCTGGATTTTTGCACATGAAGATTCAGTAGATGACTTTGTCCCCAAAAGAACCTGAAAATGCTCCTCTGATCCCATCCCCTTCTCTAAAACAGCAGACACTCAACTCATAAGTGATAGAGTGACAGTGCTGCTGGTATTACAATGGCTCAGTACATCTATTTCTATGCTGATATGTTTGACAGCTTAAAATAGTCCTCCCTGCTGGATATTATTCCATTGCTAGTAGGTAAAAGGGAGTAGATATCTCCAACTCCCGCCCCGAAGACTGCAGAGTGAGAGAATCTGCAGGCAATGTTGGAAGACCATCAGAGGAGCATTCTTAGGGTCAGTGGAGAATGTGGCATATGGACCAGCCTGTAGTTAAATACCTACAAATCACAGAACCATCAAATCATATTGACCTCTTTCCCCCAATGTTATTTTTAAAGACATGGTGTCACAAAACTCAACTGTTCAAAGTAACTTTACTTCCATTGCTGTCATAGGAAAGAGGTTTCTTATCATCTCTGTTGATAATACTTGCATGAGGATCACAAACACCACTACTTTTTTTATTCAAGATTGGAAGTAGCTACACTCTAAGACTAGAGAAACCACCACAGTACACACACACAGTTGCAATGTGTATAAGAACAAAGGCATGTTTCATTATAGAAACATTTTTTAAACACTTGATGAACTTTACAGTATCTTTAAAAAAAAACAAACTGGCTGAATGGAGATCACCAGACTACACTGCAAATATAAAAGCACAAAAGAAGCTCAGAATTACGAACACCAGAATTTCGAACTGACCGGTCCACCACACACCTCATTTGGAACCAGAAGTATGCAATCAGTCAGCAGAGACCAAAAAAGGCAAATACTCTACAGTACAGTGTTAAATGTAAACTTAAAAATAGAGGGAAAGTTTAAAAAAAAAGATTTGACAAGGTAAGGAAACTGCTTCTGTGCTTGCTTCATTTAAATTAAGATGATTAAAAGCAGCATTTTTCTTCTGCATAGTAAGGTTTCGAAGTAGGGATGTAAAAGGTTAAATGATTAACTGGTAAGCATTACGCTTATCGTTAACCGACCTTAATCGTTAACTCCGGTGGCCCTGCACCAGGCTGTCCAGAGCAACCTCAGTTAACAGTTAATCGATATAATTTTAATCATTTAACCAGAAAAAATTTTAATCGATGTTTACATCCCTATTTCAAAGCTGTTATTAAGTCAATGTTCAGTTGTAAACTTTTGAAAGAACAACCATAATGTTTTGTTCAGAGTTATGAACAACCTCTATTCCCAAAGTATTCATAACTCTTAACATAATTCATAGCTACTTATCAGTGATGAGCAATATCCCATGCTTGCCCCACACCACTTCGTCCAGTATGGTCAGAATGCCAGAAACTGTTTGATCCCACAAAATTATTATCCTATTACTTAAAATCAATTTGCTGCACACTACACAGGACCAAGACAAAGATGAGCTACTACTAAATAGCCATCCTCCCTTTCCACAACACACTAAAAGTACTGATAGGGTACGTGACAGGTTGGATCACAGAAACCCCCTTAGAGCTCCTGCCTGATGTGCCAAGACTACTTCTGCCCCTGCTTTCCTGCCCTAGCAGCTTGGGACTTCAGTGCCCTGCCTCGTTTGAGCCAGACCTACTAGCCTGCTGCAAATCCAGACCCAGAGTCTGGACCATGTCTCCTAACAGCTGTAGACTTAAACTGAAAGCAGCTTAAGAAGTGTTCCTGACTTTAACACACAGATGCCCAACTCCCAATGGGGTCCAAACCCCAAATAAATCCATTTTACCCTGTATAAAGTTTATACAGGGTAAACTCATCAATTGTTTGCCCTCTATAACACTGATAGAGAGATATGCACAGCTGTTTGCCCCTCCCCCCAAGTATTAATACATACTCTGGGTTAATTAATAAGTAAAACGTGATTTTATTAAATACAGAAAGTAGGATTTAAGTGGTTCCAAGTAGTGACAGACAGAACAAAGTGAATTACCAAGTAAAATAAAATTGAACATGCAGCTCTATGTCTAATACAGTAAGGAAACTAAATACAGATAAAACCTCACCCTTAGAGGTGCTCCAGTGAGCTTCCTTTTACAGACTAGCCTCCTTCTAGTCTGGGTCCAGCAATCACTCATTGTCAAGGTTCCTTCCCCACTCTGAACTTTAGGGTACAGATGTGGGGACCTGCATGGACACTTCTAAGCTTAATTACCAGCTTAGATCTGGTATTGCTGCCCCCCCCCCCAGCACTACTTTTCTTCCCTGGGTAGTCTTGAGAGACTTCACCAATTTCCTGGTGAACACAGATCCAAACCCCTTGGATCTTAAAACAAGGAGAAATTAACCATCCCCCCTCCTTTCTCCCACCAACTCCTGGTGGATCCAGATCCAACCCCCTTGGATCTAAAAAACAAGGAAAAAAATCAATCAGGTATTTAAAAAGAAGGCTTTTAATTAAAGAAAAGAAAGGTAAAAGAAAACCCTCTGGGAGAGATTAGCATACCAGCTACTCTCACAGACAACAGATTCAAAACACAGAGGATGTTCCCCTGGGCAAAAATCTCAATACACACAAGAATACCCAAATTTGATAATTCCCTTAATGGCACCAAGACAAGTTACAAAGAAAACAAACATAAACCTATTTATCCCTTTCTAAAACTTACTACTCTGATAAGAGGCTGGTTCCTTGATCTTTTTCACTCCGGCTGAAACTGAAAACTGACTAACAAAGGAAAACTTCCCTCCTTCCTTTTGAAACATCTTGTTCCCCCATTGGTTCCTCTGGTCAGGTGTCAGCTAGGCTAGGTGAACTTCTTAACCCTTTACAGGTAAAAGAGGCATTAACCCTTAACTATCTGTTTATGACACTCATATCCCCTATAGTTACTGTCCTTTGTTCCAGTTTCTCTCAGGAGTACTTGGGGGTGGAGAGGCTATCTCTTGAGCCAGCTGAAGACAAAATGGAGGGGTCTCCCAGGGGTTTAAATAGACTTTCTCTTGTGGGTGGAGACCCCCTCCTCTCTCCTATGCAGAATCCAGCTCCAAGATGCAGTTTTGGAGTCACTTGGGCAAGTCACATGTCCATGCATGACTCAGTTTTTACATGGCATAATTGTGGCTCTTCCCCTTGTGAACCAGAGGGCGTACACACTTCTACCACATTCTGTTCTGTTTCGGAAGGTGCCATGCTTTTCTGGCTGTTGAGTGGCATACGTCTGCAATCCTGTCCGAGCCAAACACCATGCAGTATCTGTAGATTGACAACAAATTGCACGACATTTGGCTCTCCAATACTTTTAGTCACAACAAATCACAAGAAATGTTGTAGCCTAGCACTATTGGAGCAAGACCATTAAGTCAGTGGCTGCAGGGCAGTCAGCAGTCACGTGTGAAGGAAGCAAAATATCATCAGGTCAATGCTGGAAGCTAGGTGTGCCAATGTTATTGTGATGAAGTACTGAGGATGTGAGTGATGCAAACTGGCATTTCCTCTGTAATTATTTATATAAAGCCTCAAAGTCTTTTAAGCACTGACCAAACACACACGAAGAAATATTGCTGCCCCAAAATACTAAAAAGCTAAATAGACAATGGGTTGCAGCCCAAGATTTTTTTCCCTTTAGCTCAGTTTTGAACCCTTTAAATGTTCCCTTTTTTACTTTACCTATTTATTTGATTAGCCTTTGTCTGTTAGTTGTTTAATTCATCTGTCTAGGTACTCACGTGTCTCACTTCACCATAGTATCTCTGAGCACCTCTCATATGCTCCTGGTAACTGCTAAAGTTATTAGGTCACTCATGTAACTCAGATTCCTCCATTTCTAATTTACCAACAAATTCAGGAGTCCATTGGCTTGTGTGAGTCTAAAGACTCAGTGAAATAGCACAGATTTGCCTCTCCCTGTTAGCTACTTCCTCCATTCTGCAATCATTGGCTTATCTGCAGTAGCCATAGATTCTGGCACTGCGGCAGAAGTAGGGGGAATCCTGAGTTGTGAGGTTACACTAGAAGCAGGAAGCATCTTCTCCATCTCCCCTAGTAATTAAACCCATGACTTACTCTGTAAACATCTAGGCTATCGATATTGATAACTGTGCCACTGAATTCTAGGTGTGATTGATAGAGCTGTGATTATTACTGAGTCAACTGTAAAAAGGCTGACATATGAACAAACTTGTCGGGTGTTGGTCACCACAGTGCTGGAAGTCTGCTGATAGGACAACGTGGGAACTGGTTCTTGTCAGGTATCCATCACCACACTATGTTATGTATGCACCTTTCTACAATGCACATAGGTGGTACTACGGTGTATTGTTACAATTCTAAAAGGGTGTGGTGAAATGAATCATACAGCTTAACAGCTTAATATGAAGCTGTACAATGATTTTTTAAAAATCCCTTTGCCTATGTTATAACCCCTACTACTATACAAAAGACCATAGTATCTCATCAGAAAGCATCCAGGGGATATTCCGCTAATGAAGGAAGTCAAGACACATGTTGCTCTCACAGGATTTTACATTCACTTTCTTCAGGAGGATGCTTACCAGGAGATTGATCATCTGCATCAGTCTCATGGCCAGCAGTAAGCATGCGTGCTTGAGCTCCAGGTAACCTTCATGCAAATACTCTATACGAGGGGTTCCTAACCTTTTTCTTTCCGCTCCACCCCTAAAAACTCCATGGCCCATCTGTGTCACAGTAACTGGTTTTCTGCATATAAAAGCCAGGGCTGGCTTAGGGGGTATCAAGCAGGGCAACTGCCAGGGCCTCATGCCACAGAGGCCCCTGCAAAGCTACATTGCTCAGACTTCATCTTCAGCCCCAGGTGAAGACGCTCAGGCGCCGGGCTTCAACCCCATGCAGCAGGGCTTTTTGGCTTTCGGCCCTGGGCCCCAGCAAGTTTAATGCTGGCCCTGCTTGGCAACTCTCCTGAAACCTGCTTGCAGCCCCCCAGGGGGCCTTGGACCCCTGGTTGAGACCCACTTCTCTATACTATCCCATACACAAGAAGGGAAGGCAACTAATCTTGTTATCCAATGTGCACCAAACAAGCAATATAAGGCTGGTAGACATAGCAATAATCCCCATATAAAAAAATCTGTAAATTAAGGTCATTCAGCAGCACTCAAAAGTGAGCTAGTGCCTCATAGGACATATAAGATGACCTACCTGCTTTAAAGAGCTTACAGTCTAATTTCAGGCAACAAAGGGAGGCAAGTACACTGCAGGGTGGGAATGAAGGAGGAAGGACAAGAGTTACACCAGTAAGAATATATGGTTCCTCAGAGAAGGCACATGCACAGCGTGGTGGCACTTAAAATACAGATTAAAATTGAGAAATGTTTTGCAGGTGTCATGATAGAAGTGGGTCTGTAGGAGCAAGTTGGAGGAGGTTGTAAAGTCGTGGATCCACTTAGGATGGGTATTCTGTGCTTAGGAATGATGTGGGAGAAGGCACAGAGACAGCTGGAGAAAGAAGTACGTGAACAGATCAAGGCTACTATCATTAGCTCAGCGGTCACACTATGAGCCTAGCCAGAAAAGTACGCAGGCCGAGCAGAGTTATGCTAATCTGTTCCCCACTTATTTAACAGGTCGGAAACAAAACTAGGAGCATGAAGATCTTAGAGAATATTGATGAATATTAATTGTCATTCATTTCTCATACCCAAAAGTTAACCCTTAAAAAGTAAATCATATCTCTGCCAGATAAAGCCACTGAGAACAAATACTTTTCAACATGCAGATATTCTCATTTACACTGCCATTCATGCAGTTACCAAACAAAACAGCACATTTATAACAGACTTGAGTGCAGTAGGAACATTCCTCCTCAAGTTTCCAGGGAAACTGCCTTAACCAACAGAGATTAGTCTAAATCCTCTTAGTATACCTCTACCCCGATATAACGCTGTCCTCGGGAGCCAAAAAATCTTACCGTGTTATAGGTGAAACCGTGTTATATAGAACTTGCTTTGATCCGCCGGAGTGTGCAGCCCCCCCGGAGCACTGCATTACCGCGTTATATCCGAATTCGTGTTATATCGGGTTGCGTTATATTGGGGTAGAGGTGTCCTCAATTGTATTCAATTGCCTCTCCAGTACAAATATTCAAACCAAATATTCCATGCATGCTTTTTTCTGAAAATATTCAATTTTTAGCTGGAAAAATAAAAATATAAAATGAGATATATTTAAAGATCACATCACATGGGTCCAGATTTATCCCTGGTGAATTGAATGCACACTGGTAGAAATTTTCAAAGCAGTCTAGGAGATTCAGACATATCTTCCATTAATTGTAATCTTCCACTTTAATGGACAATACATGTCTAGATTGCTACACTGCTTTGAAAATCTCAACAATTAAGTTTATTTATACTATAGTTATCCATGAGTTTACAGTCCTGGCCCTTTAAAACATCATTCTCCTGTGAAAGATTTTTTCTACCACAGAGTGAATTCTCCTAAGTAATAATGAATTGGTTTGGTTTGATTTTTTTTTTGTTTGTTTGTTTGTTTTTTAAGCACTCCAAGCATTTCTCTTCACTGCCAAAAAAGGCAGCAGCCGATAGTCACGGTGTAAAATCCTAGTAGAGACACGGCACCTGTAGTTTTACTGTGAGGTAGCAAGGTGAGGTCACACTATATTCCCAACTCAAGATAGGTTAATTTAGGCTAATTATTCCATTCTACGAAGCATAATATTACATCGATCTGAGGCATACAAAACTTTGCAACAGATACAGAATTCAGTGGCTTTTTCTACTGGATTATGAGTACATCTGGGCTATTAATAGATTTTTCAAGTTTGGGGCAGATACAAAAAATAAAAAAAATTCTGTTTGGCTTGAAGTGGTAGTATCATTTTTCCCTCATGACCTTTAGCCCACTGATGTGGGATGTGGGAGATCCAGGTTTGAATCCCTGCTTTGGAACAGAGATTTGAATCCTGATCTCCCCCTTGGGCTATATAGTATTCTCAGGTAAATCACTCAATTGCTCCCGTTGAACCTGTTCGTCCAACATTAACTCCTCCTCTCACCATTTTGTGAATGGCACTTAAGTCCACCTGTGAATCTAGAAATTTTGGGCTGAACCTACTCAGCAAATTTATGTAAAATTCATCAATTGTTTTGAGCTGACTGAAGCTGCGGCAAGTACATCCCTCACCCGCACCGCTTCCTGCCACCCCCATTGGCCTGGAATGGCAAACCGTGGCCAGTGGGAGCCGTGGTCAGCCGAACCTGCTGATGCGGCAGGTAAACAAACTGGCCTGGCCTGCCAGGGTGCTTACCCTGGCGAGCTGCATGCCAGAGGTTGCTGACCCCTGAAATAAACTATTGATCAAAAAAATTTCACCCAGCTCAATTTATTAGTGGGAACATCATATTCAGTAATTACACTACAATTATTTCTCAGCACTACTTGTGCTTTCAGTTGAAACATTACATGCCTTTTCACTTATATTTTTTGGAGGGGAGGGAAGAAGAAGATTAGGCAAAAGAGGAAATAGGCTTTTTTTACTGAACAAAATATTAAGATGATCATGGAATCAGTGGACCAAATTTGGATCATATTTTTGATAGTGCAAAAGTATTCTAATTCTATTGAACAGAATTGCTCCATATTTACACCAGTGTAAATGAGCCCAGAAACTGTCCCATGGAATCTAAAGATGGAAATATCTTCTTAGGCCATAGTCCATTTCCATGGATTATTCCCTATTGTATGTTTAATAGTCTATTCTAGTTTTAAATGTGTCAAGCTGTCATATTTAGCTAGCAGAACATATACAATTACCTATAAATATAAAATATTATATATATAATAAAGCTGGGCATTTGCTCTGCCCAATTGATGAAAATACCTAAATTTGTTATTTCAAGATACGAATCCATTCATAGTTGCAATTTTACTCTGATATTTTGTTTTTCTTTCAATTTTTTAAAAAAACACATCTAGTCACATTATTTCCTATCAAAATTCCTCTGACAAATCCCCATGCCTTAGTGTATGCTTACACTGTCCAACGTAAACATTTTAATTTCCCTTTTAATATAGTTTCAATTTTACAAGATCTTTTAATGTCCTGCCCGTAATAATAGTGTTAAGCTTTTATATCTTCAAAGAATTGTACAAATATTGCTGTAAAGCAACTTTAGGTTTACCTACACACATGTTACAAGCCTGAGCATTTAGTAAAGCAGTTGAATGAGCTAACAGACAACATTTCAAAACCACCAACCTGTTGCAGTGAAGAAAGAATTCAATTCTGGAAAACCGGGTATGACAGAGGGAGTGGAAGGCGCACTCCCTGCCTGCAGCATAACAGCTCCCCCATACATTTGATCTAGTGCACACATTGTTTCTGCCATTGTCAATCTAGGGTCTGACCCTCATTCCAGTCAATCACACAAAGAAGGAAAAGATTATGTAAGGTTTCCAAAGCACAATCTCCTACCACTATCTCTTTGCCTGTAGATTAAGTAATAACACCTGAATAATTCTTTTTGTCACTATTAGATTTGATTTTAAACAATATAAAATAAGCAAGCCCGCTATTAAAAACAAATCACACGCATGCATCAGAAATTATAATGACTAAACTCTGTGGGGCAAAGATCTGTAAACTGCTGAAGTGTCAGACATGTCCATGGTGCTGTATAAATAATTTAATTTTTTAATCTTCAAAGTGTTTCTTCAACTTAGTAAGACAAAAATAAAATCTCTTTAAGAGAGTCCAATCAAATTTTACTATGGTGCAAAAAGTGTAGCAGAGACCATCTATAAGGGGAAAAAAAGTAAGACAAATGTACCCACACTCAAAACTTCATGGTGGTGAAGCCATTGTATTTACTACAGCAGCAGCAAAATGCAAAACAAGCACTTAACTTATTTACCAGCTTTATTTTCTGCTGTAAACAGCAGATTAGGAAAAATGCCACTTTACCTGCCTGATAGGTTTCATCGGTTTTAGGTTTGTAGTGCACATTGTAAATTATTACTCTAAGAAACAATGGTGGCTGGCAAAAATAATTCCTTTGAAATCAATTTTGCAGTACAACAAATAGGAATTCTTCCAAAGAGATAAATGAGTATTATTACTAAAGTACCAGTAACAAGAGCCCCTTTGAATTCCTTGGCAACATACTACATCTCTTCTAGGGCCAGATCCAACTCCCACTGCAATGAATGGGAATATCTGGATCAGATATCTAGTGGCAAGGGATGGGGGAAATAGATCATATAGGCTCTATCTGCCATCTCTCAGCAAAGCAGATCTGGTGTAGGCTCAGTCTCGTGCTCATGTCACTAATGTAGTGATCCCCAAACTTTTCAGAGTCATGCCCCCGTTTACCTCATCCGAGGCTGGGACCGCAGCTGGGGGTGGGTTTGGGGGGAAAAGCCAGGGGCGGAGCCATGGCCAGGAGCCAAGGCTGGGGGCGAAAGCTGGGCCAGGAGCAGAGCCATGGCTGGGCCCCAGTCGGGGGCCAAGGCTGGGCGCAGGGCCAGGGGTGAAGCCCGAGCAGAGCTGGGAGTGGAGAGGGGCTGGATGGCACTCCCTCCCCGACCCCTGTGAGGGCTGGCCTGGGCCCAGCTGCGCCCCCCAAACATTCCTCCGCACCCCCTACAGGGGCATGCCCCACAGTTTGGGGACTGCTGCACTATTGGTTCAGAGGATTCTGCAGGCCTGCCTAGCTGACCATGTGTCCTTGCCCTACATTAATGCTCTATGCTTGATAGAAGGTGACTAATCACTCCCCAGTTAGCAGGTCTATTTTGCCTATGGAGAATACAGAGCTTTGTAGCTGCTTGCCTGGAAAGTTGCCTCAGCAGTGACATATTGTCAAAAAGCAGTGGGGAGAAGGAGTAGATCAGTCCAGTGATGTCAGCAGTATCATTGGCACAGGGATATCCTGGTGCAGGATGAAGGAAATAGGCCACACCTCTGCGGTGCTGCCTCTCAATTACTATGGGCTTATCTCATCTGTAGACCTGCCTCATGCAGCATTTTGCCTTTCTCGTACGGTTACCCCCAAGTAATCCCAGTTCAATTTAAGTGTCAAGATCCTAACAAGGACAGTTGAACCAAAGGTCAGAGCCGGGTTAAACCTGAGATTGGGATTAGTGGAGCTGTTCAGAGGCAGATTCCAGACCGGGGTTGATAACAAGGGTAAGAGTCCAAGTCACGTTTTAGGGTCTAGGCCACGAGGCGAAGTTCAAATCAAGCTGAGGTCAAAGCCAGGAGTTCCAGAAAAGGGAGCAGGAGTGGTCATTGCATCTACAGGAAACCTGCGCTGTTGCCTGGACCTTCTTGGAATGTCCCTTGCATTTATTTAGGGCAGGCAGCCAGTCAGGAGCCATGAGACTACTGCCTATCATACCCTTTGAGGCAGGACTTCCCACAGTCTGTGTCCACAGTGGGCCAATGGCAGTGGGACACAAAATGGCTATAGCTGGATGGCAGCCTGAAGATGCTGCTGCCTAGCAGCTCTACAGGCCTGGATTCTAGGCCTGTGGGACCTTACATTAAATGCTGGACCTTTACATCACCACCAGAGACTTAGTTTGAATAGTAATAAGGTGAAAGAGCCAGTCCATTCAATTGCTATATATAAAACTTCTCCCTGATATAGTTTGTTTTCCACATAATACTTACAAGTCATATTAAGAATCATTGTCACCTGCACCAATGCATCGCCATGGACTCCAATTGTCTTACACAGGGTTTACATCAGGTCAGAATTCAGCCCTATCAACTTAAATCTCCTCCGTTCAGCATGCAGTTCATCTAGCGAGCGGTGTAGGAGATCAATGAGATAAGGTTTAGGATTTGCTATAGTGCTATTCTGAAATATTTTAGCAATAATGCCAATGACATTTAATTTATAAATGTTTATTAGCCTGGCTTGGGTGTGTATATTTTTGTTTTGTTTTGTTTTTTGTCTGTGAATTTCAAATGCTCTGAATTGAACTTACAGCAAAATACATTCTAAATGGTATTTCCTTTTGGACAAAAAAATGGAAAACTACTGCATCAGGATGTATATTTTTCTAAATCTCATCCGATACACAGGCTTTTAGAGATAGGAAGAAAAATTGCATTAGCCTTTGAATAATGAATTTATTTTTCAGTCACCTCCACGCCCCTCAAATTTACACAAGTAAATCAGACGTTAGTCAATGTAGAAATACAGTGCTGCATCCTACTCTACTTGAAGTCAATGGCAAAATTCCCACTTGGCTTCAAGAGGAGCAGCATTGGACTCATATTACACAAGTATACAGTTATGCTTAGTAGATAACATCAGTATTGGCATTCTTTTGTACATTGCTTGCTGGGCTGATTACAACATTCCATGCCCACCTGGTTTAGATTTCAAACAGCATTGTGCTTTCTGATCCTGTCCTTATAATTCTGCTAAATTTAAAATAGCTCTTTTCTTTCAGTGTTGTATTTAAAGAATTTTCACCTAGTTCTTCATAGACTCTTCTTTCCTAATGGCAAATATGGCAGTATTAGTGAATTAAAAAATGTTTAAACCTGAAGGCATTCATTTTAAATTGCAATGCTTGGTTTTACAGAAGTAAAATCATAACCTGGAGTTGTTCCAGCCACAACTGAGCTGGTTTGCAAAATATATTTGTGACAGTGTACCCCATAAGGCTTTATGGGGGGGTGCTCATAAATGTACGTATGATATAACTGGAATAGGGTTTTGCTACATATGCCATGTAACACATCTATGTAAAGGTTATGATCTACTGGTTATGTTCATCCTAGTTGTATGCAGGCACCATTTGTGTGTTCAAAGTTATGAACATTGGCTGTATAATTGCTTTATTTCTAAGTAGCCTTAGTTAAAACAATTGGTCACTTCTTAGGAAAGGAATGTGCAAATTAAGTGCTCAATACAGAAGCACTTAACAGACAAAAGAGCTTGGAAGGCTCCAGTCCACATAAGAAGTCTTCCTGGAGACATACAAGATACCATGTGGAAATTGGCTTCTGCCTGTAAAGACTGAGTCATGCCTGGGCATGTGACTTGCCCAGGTGGCTCCAGAACTCCATCTTGGAGCTGGACATCGCTAATAAACTAAAGCTGGCCAAACTGGAAGCAAAAGAGAAAGAAAAGGAACATAAGAGACGGCTAGAATTAAAACAATTAGAAATTAGTACTTTGGAGGCAGAAAATGCAAGGGAAGAAGCTGCCCACAAGAGGGCTATGGAGGCCCAGAGGGAGGCCCAGAAACATGAACTGGCTGTTATGGAGCTGAGGAGACAAAACCCTCCGCCTGCTGGCTCCACTTCCCCAAAAATCCATAAATGGGAGCGATTATGTCCACAGTATAACGAGTCCAGCGATATCGTGGAGTATTTCATCATCTTTGAGAGACTGTGCACCCTCCATGCCATCCCTGAAGATCAGAAGATGACCACTTTGATAGCAAAATTGACTGGCAGAGCTCTGGACATATTCAATAAGATGCCTATTGATGATGCTTCAAACTATGGTAAATTTAAGGAACTGGTTTTGAAACAGTTTCAGGTTACACCTGAAACCTACAGGGTTAAATTCAGGAGTCTTAAGAGAGGATCTGGATTAAGTAATGTGGCTTATGCCAATGAAATGAGAGATTTGGTAGATAAATGGGTGCAGGGGAAAGGCGTTACAAGCTTTGAAGGGATGTGTGATCTGGTTACTTAGGAACACTTCCTGAATGTGTGCAGTGATGAGGTAAAACAGTATTTGTGGGACAAAAAGGTAAATGCAGTGGGTGAATTAGCTGGGTATGCAGACTCTTATGAGCAAGCACAAGCTGCAATCAAACATAAACCACTGACAGAGGGGTACAGGGTTGGGGGGAAAACAGAATCACCATTTTACCCCTGGGTCTGGGGAAAAAAAAGAGGCTGGGCAGTCACCTCCCCATCCCCCTGGTACTCATCCCAAATTTCCTGTGCAAGCAGAGGAGCCCAGGAGGTGCTATCATTGTGAGTCCACTGAGCACCTGAGGAGTAAGTGTCCCTTGCTGAGTGGAAACAGGCAACAAGTAACACATGAAGCTGTGGCTTCTCAGAGCCAGGCTGTGGCCTCCTTCCACACAGGATTTGTAAAGCTTGCTTCCACACAACCAAGCAATGAGCATATGCATGCTGTTAAAATTAATGGTGCAGTGCTTCGGGGATTAAGGAACACGGGTGCTGAGATTTCTGTGGTCAGGAGGGACCTGATCAAGGAGAAGGATTTGTTGCCAGGTAAAATGGCAGAATTAGAGCTGGTAGGGGGTTACAAAGTCCTTGCACCTTTAGCTAAAGTACACATGCAAACTCAGGATTTGCAGGCTGAACTGACTGTTGCAACGGTGGCACACAATTTTTTGCACCGTTTTTACTGGGGAATGATTTATTTAATGTGGCAAAATCTATCCCAGGGTTGGTTAGCAGTGAGAAGGAATCTTGTGCTAAAAGCCCCCGGGGGGGCGGGGTGAGGTCACATGGACTGCTGGTGGAATAGGAGGGTGTCTCTTGGATTCCTCTGCAGCAGTAAAGGATACAGCTTCGGGGGCAGGGCTGGTTGTAGCCAGTTCTTGTAGCCCAGGGGCTCGAGGGAAGTTCCGGAGGGAGGGGCTGGACGAAGCCAGCTCCTGTCCCGTAATCCTCTCCCCGGGGGAGGGGGATGTACCACCTCATAACAGGAGGGCCACCCCAGCTGCTGACTGCCAGGAAGTTGCAGGTCAGCAGGGGGCAGGGCCTGCCCTGGGGTGCTCAGAGGCGTATGTCCCAAAGGTGGAAGTTGGGTTCCTGGGGACCGCTGCGGCGGGAGCAGGCCCCAAGGAATCTGCAGCTGGGTGCCAGCCCAGCCTGACCCGTCACAACATTTATGGTGTTCTGCAGCTGATTTAAGCTTCATTTACAGGAAGATGTTACAAATTACATTCATTTCTCGATACAGTGTGTTGTAAAGCTAATGGCCTCCGGGATCTTCTGTCAGCATTAACTGTCTCCCGTGTCTGACCCTCTTGATGTCCCAAATGGCATTTATTTGATAGACCTGCAAGGAGTGTCCAAGGCCTGGCACTTTCGGGGATAGTAAAAGGTGGGCAACCCTGTTAAGATAATTGATTTAGCTCCAACAACGTGCTCAAAATTATTGATCTATTAGAATAAACTTGGCTAGATTGTGGCTTTAAGCCACTCTCTGTGCTGCGTTTAGGGTGGGAAGCTGTGGGAAAGCCATGCTGCTGTGAGGTCACTGGAGGGATATGAGTTGACTCTGTGAGAATTCCTCCAGCAATCGGGAAGCACGGACACTGGAGTGGCAGCTCTACCACTCTTAGCAGGGCCGGCTCCAGACCCCAGCGCGCCAAGCGCGCGCTTGGGGCGGCATTTTGCCGGCAGGGCAGCAGGCGGCTCCGGCGGACCTTCCGCAGTCATGCCTGTGGGAGGTCCACCGGAGCCGCGGGACAGGTGGACCTGGCGCAGGCATGACTGCGGAGGGTCCGCTCGTCCCGCGGCTCCGGTGGACCTCCCACAGACGTGCCTGTGGAGGCACGTCTGCAAGAGGTCCCCCAGAGCCGCGGGACTGGCGTGCTTGGGGTGGCCAAATTGCTAGAGCCGCCCCTGACTCTTAGTTAGGCTATAGCGGGCACGTCTCCTCTGCAGTTCTGCTCCACTGGCCAGCACCAGCCGATCGTGCTCTGCTCTCAACCTGTCACTCTGGGAAGGCTAGGGCTGCTAACAGCGTTAATGTGGAATATCTGTACATTTGGGGAACACAAAGGCTGTGATTGTGTCTGATCCCTATGCAGACATACAGGGGAAATGCTCGTTGCACCCTCTCTCCCCTTGTGCACAGGGCCAGACATTATCTAGTCCTTAAGCAACATAAAAGTTAAGAGTCTAAAAATAACACACACACACACACACACACACACACAAGTACACTAGTTAAATCAGAAGTCACTCACCTGAAGTTAATGGAATTATACCAGTGGAAAATTGGTGTCAGCAAAAGGAAAAACAGACCCACCCAGTCCAAATGCACCTAACTATACGGAAGTATCAAACTCCTGGTTAAGTAGATAAGAGTCTCATCTGGTGTAAATCAGCATAGATCCATTGACTTCACCATGTCTATTTACACCAGCTAAGGAACTGGCCCAACTATTACTGTCCCCATTTTAAGGATGAGGAGACAGAGGTAGGGAGAGATTAAGCGCGTTTTTAATATGGAGCTATACCTATTTCATAGAACTGGAAGGCAGTTTGTAAATGTCACATAGGAAATCTGTGAAGAGCCAAGAACAGAACTTAGATTTTCTGACTCCTGGTCTTAAGGCTATTCTTTTCAAAATACATCACATATACAGTTGGATAAAAACTTTAATCAGGGTGTGAAAAAGAGATGATACAACCATCTTATATAGCTAATATTACACATGTAACATAACATGACTCCTCTTGTTTGAAAGAACTGAAGTCATTAAACAATATACACAATCCCTTCCTAAAGGCATGATAACTATTATGTCATGAAATGGACTGATCCAAATAGCTCTTTTTTCACAATTAGCAACAAACTGAGTCAATAGGTCACACATATAATATCCAAGGTCTGCAGGCAGACCCTCCATAATGTCATTCTAAGACCACATAATAAAATCTGTCATTCATGATTACAATTCATTTGTCTTATCATCAGTCTTCTATGGAGGTCTTCTAAAATGAGTGTGATTAGAATCTCTATCCTGAAATAGCCTTACCCTTGCCCACTGATCTGCGAAATGCATCTCATACAATATTTCATTATCTATTCTCAAAATTGTTCATAACTAGCTATCGAAAATGATGGGCTAAACAATTATATAAGCGCTGCCCCTTGAGAAAAGTAAAAACAGTCATAAATCAATTGGGAGAAAAACATTATTGCTGTAACCATTTCTTTCATCCCCTTAGAGAATTCAGAATAAAGATCCAGGGTGAAATCCTGGCACCACTGAAGCAAATGGCAGTTTTGCCATTTACATCAATGAGACCAGGATTTCACCCCAATGGGTGGTTCAAAAATGTGTCTCATCTCCCTTTTGCTGTCTAGATAAACCCACCTATACCTTGAAATTTGGATTAAGATAACAAGTGTCCCTCATTCTTAAAATATTTCTGCAGCGGTGATTTAAAATCTCCTCTGCATGCGACACTCTTCAGTTCCCTAATCTGTACTTCTAACTTCCATGTTGTCTCTTGTCCTCATCGTCGGCTGTCCCTCAATACAAGGATGTTATCTGCCGGGGGAAAAAAGTCACCGAGGAGTCCAATCCGTGTGCTACAGGTTTTTCCATCTATGTGACAGGTGGTTGCTTGGAGACAGCACAACTGCTGGCTGGGATGCTGTACACTTTCCTTCCTCCTCTGCCATTTCTCAGCCTCTTGAGCAAGGCAATTCTCTACAAAATGGACTGAGGCTTGATGTATGATACGATGCCATTGCAGTCTATTGCCAGCCAACTCTTCCCAATTCGTGGGGTCTCTCTTCTTAAGATATACTTTCAGGGTGTCTTTGTAGTGTTTCCTCTGTTCCCCGTGAATCCTCTTACCATGATTAAGCTGAGAAAAGAGGACATGCTTCGGAAGACAAGTATCAGCCACAATGGCCAGCCCAGCGCAGTTAATGTTTCATAATCTTCGCCTCAACACTCGTGATGTTAGCTGCAGAGAGAACACTTGCATAGGTGCGACAACCTTTCCATCTGATAGGCAGAATCTTCCTAAGGCAGTGCTGGTGGTACCACTCCAGATGCTTAAGATGACTTTGGTATGTCACCCATGTGACCCATGTCTCACACCCATAAAGAAGAGTGGGGATGACTACTGCATTGTAGACCAGGATCTTCGTTTCAATCTGTAGATCTCTGTCAATAAAGACACAATGAAGCAACTTTCTGAAAGATGCACTGGCACAATGGATTCTATGTTCGATCTCAAAGCTTTGAGCAGCTGTAGGGATTAATGGAAAATACACCAGAGGTGGAGCTGTTAAAATCAGCAGGTTGGCTGGGGAGGCAGGAATCCTGTTTTATCTCATACTCTAATCCTGGCTATGGTTTTCAATCCATTATGAACCAGATATTGCAAAATCTAAAAGGGATCCTATGTTTTTGGATGAAATCCAAATTATTAGAGAAACAACTGTAGAAATTGGAAGCAGGAATAAGAATGAAAGACTGTGATGAAAGAACAGAAGACCAGGGGTTAATACTATAAGCAGACAAACTCTATTGGCTTCTGTGGAGAAAGCTTTCCTGGCATTAATAAACTACTATAGAGAATTCATTTCATGCTTGTCTGCTCTAGTAAATCCTCTGACTGAATTGTTAATAAATGAAGATGCTCCGGCTGGCCCCCGCTTTACCTGCAATTTGGCTCGTGATGCTTTCTGTGGTGGAGTGGGAACTGTGGAATCATACTGACTGCCGCGCAGCAGTAAGGGACTCACTGAAAAAATCATCTCATATACTCTGAGAAAAGCTGGCAGGTGTTAAGCTCCCCGCAATGAGGCTTGAGGTGTAGTATCTCGAGTATAAATTACAGGAATAACTGTACAGTATAAACCTTTGGTTTAGATCTTGGACACAAGATTGTGATATTGTCATCATAAGTGCCTTTGAAAATGTTACCCAAGTGTCTTAAGAGCCTAAGCCCCATTTGCAAAGTGTCTAAGTCACTTAGGAGCATAGCAAGAGCTGAATTTTAAAGTGCTCTAAAATCTATATGAAATCCTGAAAGAGGGCCAAGTTACAGCTACATGGACAACCCTTTGCTATGCCTTTCCTGGTTTTCAGAAGTTTGTGTTTTGCTCGATGCAATGTTCTTCAAGGGGATGATCTACCACCAACCAACCTTAACTCTGCATTAACACAGTGTTTTGCCATTGAATCTATTTGTACAGCAAGGCTCCTACCACACTTCTGGGTTCTTTAAAAATAATTAATTACTATTCACTAGGGCTTCAACATATACCCTATTTACATTTCCATATTCAAATGTTGTTCTTATCCCAAATGTATTTCTAGAGCAAACAATCTATTATACCAGCCACTTGTCAAGAGTTCAGAATAACATACAAGTTGTGGTTGCCACTATTAAAAATTCATTATTTATCCTTGGTTATCGTAGTTTCCAACCATTTGTATTATTTTCCTCTAGCTAGAACAGGAACTAGTTGGAGGATTGCAGGTGCAGTGATAAGTGTTGGTAAATGGTGAGTTTTAAATGGCAACTCCCATATACTGTCATTGTATTGCTACTATTTAAAACAACTATAGAAACTAAGGGCTAGTCTACACTTACCTGCCGGGTCGACGTGGAGAGTTCGACTTCTCGGAGTTCGAACTATCGCGTCTAATCTAGACGTGATAGTTCGAACTCCCCGCGCGCTCCGGTCGACTCCGGAACTCCACCACTGCAAACGGCGGTGGCGGAGTCGACCTTGGAGCCGCGGACTTCGATCCCGCGGCGTCTGGACGGGTGAGTAGTTCGAACTAGGGTACTTCGAATTCAGCTACGCTATTCACGTAGCTGAATTTGCGTACCTAGTTCAACCCCCCCCCCTTCTTACTGTAGACCAGGCCTAAGAGACTCTTTTTTTTTTTTAAGGAGTTCACCACTTCCCCAGGCTGTGCATCGCTTTGGGCAGTATTACTTTCACTTCACATCTTTTTGTTAATAAAAGCAGATATTTGATTTAAGATCTGGGCCAATCAGATCCTAAACCCTTCCCAATCAGGCCATTGGAACACAGGAGCTACCATACTGGATCATACCCAAGGCCCATTTAGTTCAGTATTCTGTCTCTGACAGTAGCCACTACAAGCTACCTCAAAGAAAGATGCAAGAAACCCTGCACTAAGCAATTCTGGGATAACTAGCTCCCAGGGGAGATTTCTTCCTAACCCTCATTAGTTAAAAGTTGATTTATTCTCTGATGTATGTAAGTTTATATCCCTTCCAAAACTCTCTTTAAATTCCTCACTAATGGGACTGGATATTCTTGTTATTCACATAAATTTCCTACTAAGGTCTTGGCCTCAACTGTAAACAATGAGTTCCATAAGCTAGATGTATTTCCCATTTGGCTTCTCTTCCTCTTAGACCAAAGACCCAAACCTCAGTCATCTCTAAAGAAATAACATCTAAAAATGTTGAAGGTGAAGCTCCACCAGGTTACAGTCTCTTGAGGCATCTTCAAACCTAATTCTTGTGTATGCTGACAGCACTTAAAGACCATTTCTAAATAGCCAACTAGCTTTTAGCAGACAGCAAACCAAGTTCCCCAGAGATACAAGTTCTGGTAATGGGCCCTGAATACAGAGCTGCTGGCATGGTTTGCTAAGATGTACAAATTGGTTAATTAAAAGTAGGCTCTGAAGAAGTTTATTGTTACAGTGCTGTCATCTTTAGTGATCTGCCCGGTATCAGGCACATCTAAAATGGCTAAGAATCAGTGGATGTCACAAGTTTACTGGTGAACATGCATCAACTAACGCGGCTATTCTTCTTAGGAGTTCCTTGTTAACAGTGCACTGACTAAACACCAGAAAAAGGTGTGGGCTTGTTCTGTGTCAACATGTCTACAATAAAGGGCAACTCCTGCCCCGCCTATAGGGGAGAAGAGGAACCAGTGCAATCTCAGTGCTGTGGACTCTGCCTGGCAGAGATTCTCAGGTCCTTCCCATCTCCTCCCAGATGTGGTGAGTGTGGATGATAGAGCCATGACGTCTGCTCTATCCATTACTCTTTTTTTTTCCTTAGGAACACCACTGGAGCAATTCAGAATGCTTTGGGGCTCAGTCTTACTCCCAGTGCAATCACTGTGTGGACTTCGGTGGGGTTACTAGGGGAGTATCCAACAGAAAACTGAACCCCTTTTCTCTAGAAATGGGCTCATGTGCCATTCAAATCTGATTCAACTCTTCTCAGCTCCCCTGATGTAAAGATAAGAAAATCTCTTTAATCAACTTCTTTTAAAGTGGTGGTGGCTTTGGAGGTGACATTGGCTCCTTCTGTGCAGGGTCAGCTGGGCAGGGAAAGTATGAGCCTGCTCAGATAGAGAGGCAAAGAGAGGCAGCACTGAGAGGTGGCTGGGTCAGGTTTCTGGAGCCACATGCAGTGGGAAAGGGAAGGAGGCAGCAGGGGCAACTACAGTGACAGGAGAGCAAGTGTGATAAGAGGAAGTAATGGAGCGGGAGACAGGAGGAAGCAGAAGGGGACAGCTGGAAGAGGTTTGCTGCACTGGCAGGAGGTGGGAGAAAGTGAGGTGTCTTCATTGGAAGGATAGAAAGGAGCTGGGGGATGTCCCAGTCCTGTCAATTATTTTAAGAACCAGCCAGCACTGGGTAAAATTTGTATCCAAATTCGCATCTGACCTTCTCGAGACGTTGCAGGTGTTTGGGTTGAGGGCTCTGGCTTGGGCCCATCTGTAGCATAGTGTGTACGTGCGATGCATTTGCTGGGCTGGAGACTACTTTAGTGGCAGAAGAAAAATGACTCACCAAAGAAAGCCAATCCTAACTGTGTTAAAGAGAAATCAAAATTCAAGTAATTTAATGGTTACCTGGCAATGGAAAAAATAGTGAGGTGTGTGTCTTTTTTAATTTGTTTTTTATTTTTTTATGATGCATAAAAAGACTCAAGAGATTTTTATTAGTGTTAGTTTCTAAAAATTGGGATTTTTAAAATTTTACTTTTCCTGGTTGTGTGTCACCTTAAAAACCCTTCAGGATTACCAGGTCTGGTCTTCTCTGGAGGACTTGGTGAGGGTCTCAGATATATCCTCTGACTTCTCTCAACCCCTCGCTGAAGGCATGGGGGTGTTAAGTACTTCAAGTCATCTTTTTTCCCAATCGCTTATGGAAGTATTCGAGTTTAATGAGCCATAACAAGCCACAATTAAAAAAATAATTAAAATATTGCTTCCCCTCTCAACTAATCAAATGTTACCCAGGGTCTCTGATGTGATAACTGTCAGTTTTCCAGTTGTCTAGAGAGTCTTTAAGATAAAAAAGAAACAGGGTTAGAAAGTCAGGGTCCCCTCCCACTTTTTTTTAAAGGAAAAAATAAGAAGTGAGACTGACAGGCACCCCTCCCCCATCAGCCTGAAGGTATTTCCTTTGATAATACTAGTTCTGATATGGCAGTAGATCTCAAAGCTAAGGGGAAACTAAGGGTATGGTTACACTACACATTCTGTAGCTACGCTGCTCTAGCGTAAACACTACAGTGACAGAAAGTGTTTTTCTGTTACTGTAGGAAATCCACTCTCTCCAGAAGCAGTAGCTAGGTCAACAGAAGAATTTTTCTGTTGACTTAGCTGTGTCTACACTAGGCGCTAGGTCTACCTACCTAAGTAACACACACAATGCAATTTTTCACAGCCCTGAACGATTTAGCTGAGTTTTATGCACAGACCAGACCTAAGGCACGGAGAGAGGAAGTGACTTGCCCAAGGTGCCCCAGCAGACCAGTGGGAGAGCTGGGAATAGAACCCCAGCTCCCCTGAGTCCCAGTTCCATGTGCTACTCACCAGGCCATACTGCCAGTCTACCTCCACATAAAAATACATGCCATAGTAGGATATACAGATCTTTTTCTTTTTCCTTTTCTTTCTTAATACAGGACATTTCAGCTATAAATCCCTCAACTATCATAGCTTCAAATTTCTGAACACACAGGAAAACTCCTTTCATCATAATGGATATCCCATTGGTAAGACTACGCCTAGATAACAGATACATGCAGGGTATAATACGAATACTATTTCATAGTCATTCCATTTCAACTTGAAATTTCAGCTTTCCTTTTAAAAACTATTTGGTATGTATTTTCTAGCTACAATGTACTGACTTCAAAACATGGTCAGCTCTGTTTTCTCATTAAGCTCTTTATATTCTACTCTGTACCAAAAATTTAAAAATTCTGCTCCAAAAATTTAAAAATTCTGCATATTTTATTTGTCAAAAAAATGCAATATAGTCGTGTCAGTTTCAATTATATTGGTAATTTATTTAAACTACAGTACAGAAAAAAGTCAAGAATTAGTTAACTTTCTTGTGTTTAGGAAATGCTAAGTTCCTGCATTCCAGTTATAATTCTGGCTGGTTACTTTGGAAAGTGCTTAGTTCTGACTGTCCTGACATTTTACTGACTGCTTGATAAACATTTGATTCACCCTCAAAGTCTTTTTTTTTTTTTAAATGGGTAAGTAAAATAGACCCTGAGCTGTAATTTATCCCCATTGCGCCATTCTGGCACAGGAAAAAAGTGAGAAAGCACATAGATCTTCCTGGCTGAGGATTACCTTACTGTCATTTACAATAAGACTCCTTTACACCACTCTAGCAATGTAAAAGAGCCTTAAAATGTTTACACCTGTTTTATGCTCCTTGGGGAATTCACTAAGAATGGGAACAATTAACTAACAACAATAGGAAAAACTATGCAGGCAGGCTGCTGCATTTTCTGCTCTGCCTGAGGGGACAGAGACTGCCTCACGCCTATCTCCAAACAACCCCCGAAGCCCCACTCCTTCACTCCGGGCGCACCATGATCTTTCATGTATGCTCTTCACAGTCTTTCATATATTCATCCTCGCAGCATATCTGTGAGAAGGGAAGTGCTATTATCCTCAGCGGGAGAAGGAAAATGGAGGCACAGAGAGGCTAAGTGACTTGCCCAAGGTCACACCGGAAGTCTGTGGTGCCGCAGCTACTTCAGCCCAGGTCCCCCGAGTCCTAGTGTGTCCTAACTACTGGACCATCCTTCCTCACCGTTTTGTGATGTGTTGACTCCACTAACAGGAGTAAAAAAGTACTCAAAGTTTATCTTCATTAGTCAAGTAAGCTGATGAGGCAGTTGTGTCATTATTATACTGCCACTTTTCTAAATAGAAACACACCAAGATTTGAGCTTCTGAAGGGCTATTAGAAAAATATAGGATAAAAAAATCATGTTGAAAAACAAATCTTAGCCGAGTTGCTTTACAATTATATATGCAAAAATTTTCCACATAACCTGGGGCCAAATCCTGCTCACCTTACTCACATACGGTCTCATTCTCTCCCCCTTACCGGTGATATGTATATTTCACTCTGCGTGTAGCCCACTGATCAATAGAATTACTTGCAAGATGAGGTACTCCTCAGTGGAAAAGTTGCAGAATAGTGCCCACGAGTTGCACCAGGGATTTCACTATGATTAGTCACATTAGTAACCCGAGCAGAATTTGAGGCCAATGGGGCTTTTTGCATGAGCAGACATGGGCGCCAACTTATATGGGTTCGTGGGGCTAAAGCCCCAGGAATATTGACAATCAGGGGCTCTGCTCCACCAATATTTGGAGCTAGGTTTCTCCCCTGCTTGGAGTGCAGGGGAGTCAGAGGGCTCTGGGCTGCCTGCAACCGCGGGGAGCCCAGAGCCTTTTAAATCCCAGCCGCGGCCGGGAGTCAGAGGGCTCTGGGCTGCCGGCAGCCGCGGGGAGCCCAGAGCCCTTTAAATCTCAGCCGCGGCTGGAAGTCAGAGGGCTCTGGACTGCCTGCAGCCGCGGGGAGCCCAGAGCCCTTTAAATCTCAGCCGCAGCCGGGAGTCAGAGGGCTCTGCGCTGCCCGCAGGGGCAGGGAGCCCAGGATTTAAAGGGCTCAGGGCTCCCCGCGGCTGCCAGTAGCCCAGAGCCCTTTGAATCCCAGCCCCTGGCTGCTGATTGCCCCCTCCCCAGACCCCTGTCCCAACTGCCCCACAGAACCCCCACCCCCTATCTAAGCACCACTGGTCCTTGTCCCCCGATTACCCCCTCCCGAGACCCCTGCCCCTAACTGCCCCTTGGGACCCCAGCCCCTATCTAAGCCTCCCTTCTCCTTGTCCGCAACTGCCCCCTCCTGAGACCCCACCCAACTTCCCCGCAGGACCCCACCCCCTACCTGTCCCCTGATAAACCTCCTGGACTCCCATGCCTATCCAATTGCTGCCTATCCCCTGACTGCCCCTCCGAACCTCTGCCCCATCCAACCCCCCCTGCTCCTTGTCCCTTGACTGTCCCTTGACTGCCCCCCTTCTCCAACCCCCAAACCGCTTACTGTGCCACTCAGACCAGCGTGTCCAGCTCCGTGCAGCTCCAGACAGTTGCTGCCATGCTCCCCCATGGAGCCCACAGCCCTCTCCCACCCCCAGCACCTGCCTTCCAGATTTGAACACCTCAAAATTCAGGAGTGCTCAAGCTCCGTTTGGGCAGCTTTTACTTCATTTCTCCCAAATCAGTTTCCCCTGCAAGGTGCCAACTGAAGGTGTTGGAAAACAGAGAGATCGGGTGGCCTCCTAATGCCTGGAAAAGAGACAAAGGCCAGAGGAGGGAGTGTCAGTGCCTGTGTGGACTTCTGGGAAGTGCACGGTGTGGAAGGGGATGCTGTGATGCTTTGGAACAACTCCATACAAAGCCAATCAGGACTCTGGGGGAGCCTCCTCTCTCTGAGCAGACGGTCTCCAGGGCAAGAAGCTTACACCTTCCTGGGTCTGACCTCGGAGCATTCAGCTTGCCCTTCCACATCATGCACTTTCCACAGAAAGTCTGCCCAGGTGGGTCCTGGGGCAACCAGAGGTCCCCTGCACCCCAACTCTGCAGTCAGATGTGACTCTCAGCCAGACAGTAAAACAGAAGGTTTATTAGATGACGGGAACACAGTTTAAACAGAGCTTGTTGGTACAGAAAACAGAACCCCTCTGTCAGGTCCCTCTTTGGGGGTGGGGAGCCCAGAACCAAGTTCTGGGTCTCTCCCCATTTCCCCAGCCAGCTCCAAACTGACTCCCTCCTCTGGCCTCTGTGTCTCTTCCGGACAAGGAGGCCACCTGATCTCTTTGTCCCCAACACCTTCAGTTGGCATCTTGCAGGGGAAACTGAGGCACCCACACAGTATTCAGAGAAAATATTAAGAACATTCCCACTTCATCACAACAGGTGCAACAAAATATAATATTGTATATTGAAGTAGGCAAGTGCTGCTTCTGACTTTCCACTTTTAATTGACCCTTATAATCTTGTGGCACTGACGCGTTGTAGCTTCATTTTATATCGGCTTACAGGATGGGAGGGGGGGGACCACCATTTTGGGCCCCACCAAAAATTATACAAACCTGCCACCTATGTGAGCAGATGCTTTCATAAATAAGGGCTGCAGAATCCAACCCTCAGTGACTGAGATGAGACTCTCTGCCATAGCACAATATAATCCAATCATTACTTAATTATTTAGTTCTAATAACCTGACTCCTGACTTTTAACTCATGCTGGTTTCCTTCTGTCCTCTTTTTTTCATATCAGTTCATGTTTCAAGTGGAAGAGGTGAACTGCATTATTGTAGACTAGAGAGATGGCTCAAATGCCTTGTAAACTGAAGCAGCAAACAATATCTGTGCTGTAGGATCTGAAGTGATCTATTTTGTGGACCTTCTTGAGGTAAAAATATCTTATTTAGCCACCATTCAAGGCTGTGTGGAGGTGACCCACTGACATACAGTCCATGTGATGGAGTTTACATCAGGTTTATTTTCTTTACAGACCGTAGAGCTTTTTCACATGATGGGTCTTAGAAAATACCGATGGTGTCCTTAGATCGGACTTGGCCCAGTCAGAAAGCAGGGGAATACTGAATGCAGCAGTTAATAATCACATAAATGTGGCTGCCTTGCACAGGCCCCAATCCTACAAACAGATAAAATACAGTCTTTACTCTAAGTGCCTGAGAGTCCCATTAAAGTTAAGCATGTGTTTGCAAAATCTGGGTGTCACAACTGCAGCCCTATGAAAGAGGCGGTCAATTTACCCAACAAGCCACTAGGTGGCAGTGTTTCCTCACACAAATGAAGCTGTCAGCCCCACCACTGGGAGTGAGAGGTATGGAACATGACTCTCACATTATTTTTTTAACTGTTTTTTTAACTGCTTTTAAATTACATGATGTTACTTAGTTTGCATATGAACAGAACTGGTGGAAGGGCTCAGAGTGACATCCCTGTACAATAAAGACATATTTTATCCACAGGATGGGTAAAGTGCAAACTTCCCCACCAGGCCTCACAGCCCTGACCTGAAGGACGGGGATGGGGCTTGGAGGAAGAGGGGCTCGGGGAGGGGAACCAGGGTCATTCTGCTGTCTCTGCACAGATTCTGGGAGTGGGGAGCAGGCTAGACAGTGCCTTAGAGACTATGGTAGTGTGCTTGTGCAGGGGAGGGTGAAGACATGGAAGCAATGGGGGGTCATGATGTAGCATGAGTTGGGGGTAAATTGGTCATAACGATTAACTGTTATGTAAGTGGAGTACTCCTCCTCCCAGATGAGAAGGGTCTTGGCTGGCAGCATCTGATGTGCCAATAAATGTAACCAATATTCCTACCCACCTTTGGAAAAAACATTTGTAGTGAAATATTGACTCAAGTTGGTTTTTTTTCCCCAGGTCTACATATTGTGGCAATGGAAACGTGAAATATGGAATTCCACAATTACGTACACTGTGTTAAATTAAATCCCATCAACTATAGTTGTTGTGATATCAGTCCTCTCTCTGGGGTTGTTTTCACACACAGCTATTGATAGAAAATAATTCTTAGATAGGTAGTTTTCTTTGTTTTCTCAGCTCTGTGCAAACACACTGATGGGTTTTTAAAGCAAGAAGTAATTGCTTAAGTTTATCCTAGTCCACTTCCCTTGTAAGAGACAGGGGCAGGCACTACGGAAGTACATATATAGGTGCACTGATAAATGTGGTAATATTGACACAATCTTTTCAAACAGAGTCTCACAGACAAATACAAATGTTTTCCACTGTGTTGCATTTGCAAGATTCTCTCTCTTTAATGTGTTTAGATGGCACAAAATCTCAAAACAGCCCTAAACTTACGCCGGGAGTACATGCAGAAAACCCCTATGCAGTTTACCTTGCTGTTTTAATGCACTAAAATACATCATTACACTTAACATACACAGTGTGTATGAGGTAAAAATAGACACACACAAAAACAAGTCACCATTTCAGTGAAAGTCAGAACAACCCATCAATCTCACACAAATACTTGGCAAGTAAAATATTCCCCACTTATGGAGAAACGACGGGGCTAAGCTGTAGCATTAAGCCGCAGCTCTACATTAAGGGTAGTACAGAGATGTACCAGCCTAGTAGAAGCTCCAGGAGACACTTTGGGCTCTGCCAAGCTCCTGATGGCACAGCCAGTGCACTGCTCTTAAATGGCCTGGCTAGCCCAGCTAGCGATTGTGGAGAAGAAGCAGGGCCATGACTCTGACTCCTCCCTACTCCACTAACCCTATGAAGTCCTGATGACAAAACCTGCCACCACACCAAGCTTCTACACAATGGAGTCAGTTGACAGTACAAGAGGAGGAGAACTCTGTGTGCATGATCTTCATCCCTTGCACACCAGAGCAAGGGCCCAGAATTCTGCCCCTAATTTCATTTAAATAAGAATAATTCTTTTAGCCACGTGCCTCCAAAAAAGCTGATGAGATACTGCCAAACTTGTCTAATTTAATACTGTGATAGACATGGCAATTTCTTGCAAATCCTGGACAAACCTCACTGAATTCAATTAAACCCCACCAAAGTAAGTTTAAGTGTCTTAGGAGTTCATTATATTAAACATGCAAAGGTTTCTCTGTTATGGTGGGATTGTATGTAACAGGTTTTTCTGAGCATTTGGGGCCACACCAGTACCCTGAGAATACAACCCTTAGAAAAAAAAAAAAAATTGGAAAAAAAAATTATTTCCTCCCTGTACTATTGGGTTATCCGGGAGAGGGGGCGGGCGGAAGACAGACAGACAGCAATGCGAATGAAGGAGGCACACATGACTAATTTAAACCCTATATGAGCTTCAAATGGTTATTTTAAATAATGGGCCAGATGAGAAGGAACATGTGGGATAAACAAAGTTAAGGGGGTTCCCTAGGAAATACATGGGTGGAGGGAATGCAAATTCCCCACCTCCAGACACAATCTTTGAAACTCCCCCCCTCAGGAGGGGATCTGCTCATCACCTCTTATATCAAGACAAGATTAGAGGCCCAACTGTATAAAGGAAGGACTCACAGGTCTGAGCCAACACAGTTATGAACCCTGTAACCACATAAAAACCCTTTGGTGGGGTTTGTTCACTGGCCAGAGCCCTAGTTGGAGTCGGGGTGATCTCTGATTGGCTTATTAGCAAGCATGTAGGTTCTGTTATTGCTTTGATTAAGGATAAAGGTACTTGCTGAGAAAGAGTTGTGCAGTTACTTAACTGTTAGCAATGATGCTGTTTGCAGCCTCTGAGGAAAGGCAATGCAGGCCTGCTGAGGCAATCTGATTTGTCATTCCCAGTGTAGGCAGAGAACCGTGCAGCCTGGGAACAGCCCAGTCAGGAGGGGGAGAGATGTGTGTGTCTCTACCCAAGAAAAGTGATGGTGGGGAAGCCAGAAGCCTAAGATTGGGTTCAGCCCTTGCTGGCCCATAGAGGAGGAATATGAGTGTAGTTGCCCTGAACTGTGACAATTACTACATTACCCGTAATCCCCTATTCCTGGGTAACCAAGCACGAGAGAGCAGCTCCTGGCTTTTCCTGTGGTTGTTCATGAGCATTTGGCATCACACCAGTACCTTGAGAATACAACACTTTCAAGAAAAACAGAAATGTGAATGAAGCCCTAGTACACCAAGAATTTGTGCTGGAACAATCTACCTGGGAGGCAACGAAAGCCTAAGGTGAAGGACCCTCAAAGGGGCAACCCCAAAGGGCACCCTAAATACATCACAACCTTTCCAACAAAGCCACTAAAGAACCCCAAGGTGCAATCAGCGCAGGGCAGGTGCATGCGGCACACCTGCTCCCAAACCACCCTCCTACCTGCCACAGTACAGAACCAGAGACCTAGGCACTCCCTTACCTTGGGGCACGTGTCCCTGCTGCTCAGCGTCTCCTCAGGATCCAGGGGACACAGAACAAGCCAACAGCATCTACCTCTTGCTGGGTGACACCATTTTGGAATGATGGGAGCATGGGCCTGGCCAGTGGTACAGATTTATAGCCTCATATAGCACCACATGGTGGCAGGAAGGCAGTACTACACCCTCCTACTGACGGGCAGAATGTTTCAAATACAGGCTGATGGGTGTTGAGTTTCTCTCTGTCTGCCTTGTTTTCTTACCAGGTATCTCCATGGGTGGCTGGTGTTAGTATCTCCTGGCTTCCTGCTAGGCAGTGGGGGCTAAAGCACACACACACAAAGTTATTAAAACATGTGAGAGTGGAGGAAACTGACAGGATTATCCATAAGGAGGTGGAACCAGGAGCCCACAAAGTGGGTCTACAGGACCTAAGGAAGACAGCAGAAGTAGCTAAGCAAAAACTGGGTGTCTTGTAAGGGGTTATTATTACCTGAGCTGGCAAAGGGAGTGCGGGGTGGTGGTGGCATGGTTTAGTCAATCCACTTTAACATGGCACTTTAGTAAAAACATACCTTTAAAATATCAAAAGTAGCAATCTGAGCTTTTTTCAAGCGGCAACCATCTGGTCTGTAGCAGGAGTGTTTCCTAGGTCTTTGGTCCAGGGACTCTGCATTGTGTCAGAATTGCCATGACCTGTGCTCCTTAAGATAGCCACAGCATGGTAATAATATAATTAATTCCTAATACCTGCCATGTTCACCTTATGTCCCATGCAGCCTTCCATGTGTGCCTCCTGGCTGCAGACCCCCTCAGGCCTGTATTGGAGTGCTCATACCATGCATGCCTTAGAATATACACAGCCATTGGCAAAAAGATTGCAAATTTCTCTGTTTGAATCCATTGCTGTGTTGTGCTTGATTACTAGACTGTTGTTTATTTTGTTCAGACCATATCAGTAAGGCACAGATATCCAGCTGAACACAAACACCATTTTAGAAACCCAGAATCAGCAATAAGTGTCACAGGTGTTCCTGCAAAATTTATTTTAAAATTTAAAGAAATTGCCAGGAAAAACATCTGGTTAAGCTGAGGTCAAAGTTGTGACCACTCATATTTTCCAGGAAGCCCAGAAATACTGACCTATATAGATGGCCCTCTCTCAGTATTGCCAACACACGTGATTTTATAATATTTGGTGACTTTTTTAGAGCTCAGCTGCTGAAATCCAGTTATTGAGAACCTCACCTCTCCTTTTTTCTTTAAAAGTAAATTTCTAGACATCATGATTGCAGAGAAAAGTTTTAAAATATGAAGGCTAAACATTCCGATACCAGAAAGCAAATAAAAAAAACAAGATAAATTTTAAATTTTTATTATTTAATTTTCAGATTTTCTGCATCTTGATATTTAAGACAGTCTGATGGGCCTGATTAGTTAATGCTTCGGGTTGGCAATACTGCTCTGTAGCCCAATGTTACATGAAAAACACTCCAACTTTCTAATCACCCAAAACTGAATACCCTTGCCTTGCCCCTTCTCTGAGACCCCACCCCACTCACTCCATCCCCTATCCCATATGCTCACACACTCACTCACTCATTTTCACCAGGCTGGGGAGGGTCCCTTTTTGACCGGGTGTTCATTTATGCAAGACTGTTTCTTAGGCCCCAGTCCTTCAAACATTTGCTCATGTGCAGGGGCGGCTCTAGGAATTTCGCCGCCCCAATCATGGCGGCACGCCACGGGGGGTGCGCTGGCAGTCGCCGGTCCCGCGGCTCTGGTGGACCTCCTGCAGACATGCCTGCGGAGGGTCCTCTGGCATGCCTGCGGGAGGTCCACCGGAGCCGCGGGACCAGCGGACCCTCCGCAGGCACGCCTGCGGGAGGTCCACCAGAGCTGCGGGACCGGCGGACCCTCCGCAGGCATGCCTGCGGGAGGTCCACCGGAACCGCCTGCCGCCCTCCCGGCGGCATGCCACCCCAAGCACGCGCTTGGCACGCTGGGCTCTGGAGCCGGCCCTGCTCATGTGCTTAACTTTACACACATCAGTTCTCCCATTAAAATCAATGTGACTAGTCCTGTCTCTCTAATGACTGAACTATCAAGCTATCCAGGTATTTCTATGGACCATATCACTATATAACATCTGAGCTCCCATACATAAAGTTGTGTACATAAGGGTTCGGGGGATCATGGTCTCAGTACTGCAACATCAGAGGTTCAGACACTTCATGGGAATGTTTATTTCCCCGAGGTGTCCGAGGTACATTAGATCATCTAGTTTGAACTCCTGTATAACACAGACCTTATATTTTCACACAGTTAATGTGATTTCTGTACTGAGCCCAAAAACATGTATCTTCCAGAAAGGCATCCACCCTTGGAAAAATATTTATAATGGCTTTAACTTGTATTTTAAAAACAAACAAACTTGGACAAATTGCTATTAGGCATAGGCTTTTTAAAATGTGGATTTACACATTTTAAATTAACACAGTTTTTTTAAGATCTGCACACTTTGTTATGAGTGATCAGGTTGTAGCTGTTAGAGTTCAAGGCAGTGGAGCTTTTTTAAGCAAAGTAAATAAACTGCTAAAGTACACAGTATAAATCCCAAACATATTAATCTTTTACCTGTTCCCATCATTTTCTTACACCTGGTAAATGACCTGCAGGCATTTAGTTATTTATAGCTAATAGTTAGTTATTTATAGCTCATAGTTATTTATTGCTATTGGATAGCAATCAAAATGATGCATTTCAAACCTTTTGGGATTGATGGGGAAAAATGTAAGTAAAATGATTTTTTTTAAAATAAAGCCAGTACCCTAAACTAAAGTCCATTAACAAAGACCAGTTTACGAAGGCCCATGTTCAGGAGTGCTACAAATCAGAGTTTAACAGGAGTGCAAAGGAAAGCAAAACACTGCCGATGTAGTTCCTCTGGTGAGTGCTAAAGCGTGGAACCCTCTCACATCCATTTCAGCCCATCATGGCCCTCCCTCCCTCCCCCCCCACCCCCCATCTCTCCCACTTTTGAACAACATCTTTAGAACTTTTCTTTCTTTTAAAATTTTGATTATGGCTGGTCCTGCATTTGTGCCCTTCCTCCTCAAAAACTTCCCACAGTTCCCTACTGCTATTTTTTAGGTCTCCCCAACATTGATCTGATTTCTCTGACTTTTTTTTGAGAATGGTCTTTTTTTTTTATGTTTCTTGAAGTGTCGTTCTACTCTGGAAATCCCCTCTGTCACCATAGCTCCTTCTACTCTCTGAGTGTAGGAGTGGAAAATGGGAGGGATCAGCAAAGAAACCTACCTTATTGAGGTCAGAGGGTGTAGGGAAGCAGTGAGAAAGGCAAAGAGCCGGGTGGAGATGGACCTAGCGAAGGGGATTAAAACCAATAGCAAAAGGTTTTTTAGCCATATAAATAGGAAGAAAACCAAGAAGGAAGAAGTGGGACCGCTTAAAACTTTAAACGGAGTGGAGATTAGGGATAATCTTGGCATGGCACAATATCTGAACGAATATTTTGCCTCGGTCTTTAATGAGGCTAATGAAGGGCTAAGGAATAGTGATAGAGGGACTGATGGGAATGAAGATATGGGGGTAGACATTACGGTATCTGAGGTGGAAGCCAAACTTGAACAGCTTAACGGAAGTAAATCGGGGGGCCCGGATCATCTTCATCCTAGAATATTAAGGGAATTGGCGAGTGAAATTGCAAGCCCGTTAGCGATGATTTTCAATAAATCTCTAAACTCGGGGGTTGTACCGTTTGACTGGAGATTAGCTAATACAGTTCCTATATTCAAGAAGGGGAAAAAAAGTGACCTGGGTAACTACATGCCTGTTAGTTTAACATCTGTAGTATGCAAAGTCATGGAAAAAAATTTAAAGGAGAGAGTGGTTACGGACCCTGAGGCCAATGGCAACTGGGACAAATTACAGTATGGTTTTACGAAAGGTAGATCATGCCAAACCAACCTGATCTCCTTCTTTGAGAAAGTAACAGATTTTTTAGACAAGGGAAATGCGGTGGATCTAATATATCTTGATTTCAGTAAGGTGTTTGATACGGTACCGCATGAGGAATTACTGGTTAAATTGGAAAAGATGGGGATTGAAATGAAAATCCAGAGGTGGATAAGGAGCTGGTTAAAGGGGAGACTGCAGAGGGTCGTATTGAAGGGTGATCTGTCGGGTTGGAGGGGGGTTACCAGTGGAGTTCCTCAAGGTTCAGTTTTGGGTCCGATTTTATTCAATCTATTTATCGCTGACCTCGGAACCAAAAGTAGGAGTGGGCTGATAAAGTTTGCGGATGACACCAAGTTGGGAGGTATTGCCAATTCGGAAAAGGATCGGGATATCCTCCAGGGAGATTTGGATGACCTTGTAAACTGGAGTATTAGTAACAGGATGAAATACAATAGTGAGAAGTGTTTCACTATTGTATTTCATTTATGGGATGACTAACAAGAATTTAGGGATGACTAACAAGAATTTTAGTTATAAGCTGGGGATGCACCAGTTGGAAGTAACGGAGGAGGAGAAGGACCTAGGAGTCCTGGTTGATTGTAGGATGACTATGAGTAGGCAATGTGATGTGGCCGCTAAAAAAGCTAATGCGGTCTTGGGATGCATTAGGCGAGGTATTTCTAGTAGAGATAAGGAGGTGCTAGTCCCGTTATATAAGGCGTTGGTGAGACCTCATTTGGAGTATTGTGTGCAGTTTTGGTCTCCCATGTTTAAGAAGGATGAATTCAAACTGGAACGGGTACAAAGAAGGGCCACTAGAATGATCCGAGGAATGGAAAGCCTGTCGTATGAAAGGAGACTTGAGGAGCTCGGTTTGTTTTCCTTAACCAAAAGAAGGATAAGAGGAGATATGATTGCACTCTTTAAATATATCAAAGGGATAAATACCAGGGAAGGAGAGGAATTATTTCAGCTCAGTGCTAATGTGGACACGAGGACAAACGGATATAAATTGTCAGTCAGGAAATTTAGGCTTGAAATTAGATGAAGGTTTCTAACCATCAGAGGAGTGCAATTCTGGAACAGCCTACCGAGGGAAACAGTGGGGGCGAAGGACCTCCATGACTTTAAGATTAAGCTAGATAAGTTTATGGAGGGGATGGTATGATAGGATAACGGGTTTAGTCAATAGGTCAATAACGTGCCACAATGGTAATTAGTACAAAGGGTCAATGATAGGATATTGTTAGCCTTTTTCCAGAGGGTCTGGCTGGAGAGTCTTGCCCGCATGCTCGGGGTTCAGCTGATCGCCATATTTGGGGTCGGGAAGGAATTTTCCTCCAGGGTAGATTGGCAGTGGCCCTGGAGGTTTTTTGCCTTCCTCCGAAGCATGGGGCAGGGGTCGCTTGCTGGTGGATTATCTGCTACTAGAAGTCTTTAAATCATGATTTGGAGCATTCAACAGCAGAGTCAAGAGAGAGAATTATTTCAGGAGTGGGTGGATCGGCTTATGTGGCCTGCATCTTGCAGGAGGTCAGACTAGATGATCATAATGGTCCCTTCTGATCTTGAATTCTATGATTCTATGATTCTATGAAATCAGATCCGCTTACAATAATAACAAAAAATATACTTTTACAACTTTTTTAATCCTGTTAGCTCTGCAGGACTACAAGGTGATGGGAGTGTGATCTGAAGTCTGTTCTGGCTCATGCATCAGTAGCAGACTGGTTAGCTAAGACTTTCTACTCTAAGAGTGCTTTGCCAGTATAGCTATAGTGGTGTACTGTACTAGAAAAGCACCCCTAGTATGGACACAATTTGTACCAATAAAACTGCCCTACCAAGAAAAATAAGCTATAATGACAAAAGTGCAGTATTGAGGGCATAACTGTGTCTACACTAGGCTCACAACACTAGGATCTTCACATCTCTTACAAACATAGCTATGCTGGCAAAATGCTGGAGTGTAGACCTGGCCTTAGACAATCACACCTCTTAACTTTACACACAGGAATAGTCCTAGTGAGGTCAAGGGAACTGCTTACACACTGAAATGTAAGCATATATAAGTCTTTGCAGCTCAGAATAAGTTTCAAGATGGGGGTTGAAAAGGAGTCACTGAGGGCAGAATCTGAAGGCAATGAGATTGCTCACGCATTAAGAGCAAAGTTTAAAAATAAAAAGTGGTTACACAGGTAAAAACTAAAGGCAGAATTTGGCCTGAAGAATCTGTATTACTGAGGATGAGGTAAGAACAATGTTGGCATGGCTCAGAGCCCAGAGTGGGCTTCTCAAGCTCCTGATTAGGAGTAACACCAGAGTTTAACTTGTTCTTTGAGGTTGCAGACCACCCCAAGTGCCTGGGCAGATGTTTACAAGTTATGTAAATAAAATTATTATTTTCTCATTGTTATTTTCATGAGCACTAAGTTCTCTCCAAGATTATTCTACAAACAAAACATTAACATAAACTTGTAGTGACCCATAGTGTCTTGATGAGAATGTACTGAGACTTTAAAGGGCTGCTGCAGCTAAACACAGTAACCCAAATCATCAGCCAAGCCACACATATTCAAAACAGTTTGGGGGAAGAGAGGCAGGGTAAGAAGATTCTAAAGCTACCTTTATCCTGTCTCAAGAACCAAAACAGTTCCCAATGTAACTTAGAGCCACCTCAGAGCTGCTTTAATTTGAGCCAGCTAGAGTGGTCTCATAGGGACAACTCCTCCAACCAAGGCTCATCCAGATTCCATTGTATTCCAGCCCCCAAAACACCTCCTGCATGGAGGGTGGATGAGCAGCTTGAACCTGCCTGAACTTGGGCCAAGTAGATTAGGATGGTTATTCAGAATGGGAGAATCAGACCAATTAAAATAAGAATCAAGCTGCATGTTCTCTCACTGATTCATAAAATAGATGGGAGGGGCTATCGCTCCCTCTTATCATTCATGTGACCATTTAATAGGGACTTGCACAAGTCCCAACAGCTCTCCGCATCTGAAACCTCTCCCTTACCACCCATATGGGCCTACTTACAGAGTGTGGTATTACTCAGAGTAAGACTGGCAGAATCAAGTCCTGAATGAAGTCCAAATGTCATTAAAAAACACACCTCTCACTTCTGTGGTTGTTGTCAGCTTGATACGTACATGCACAGCTGGTGTCCTTTCATTCCTTCTCACAGGTAGAGATTGGGGGATATCAGCTCCGGAAGGACAGATAGTTCTAAGAATACACCTCATGGGCATAAAGAGGCTGGCAAGCCCTTCTTCCCCACTTCATCCTGCTCCAGAGGACCAGCACAACATCTATGCACTTCTTGAGCCCACTTCAGCCCCTCCAGTTGTAACCCTAGTTTAACGATATTTTATTCATCAGGAATGCAAGAAACCTACTGGCCTACACTCTGTAAGACATTAGCTTACGTAATTAGCATGAGGCTGTGGGTCCCTGAGCCTTAGCACGCCCGACTAGCTCAGTCAGTAGAGCATGGAGTGTGAGTATTGTGGGTTGGGGTTCCCAACCAGACATTGAACTTAATGACCGGAAATGTTAACAGGTAACCGCAAGCAGTCAAACTGCTACCAGCCTAGGATATTTAAAGATAGGAACATCTGAGCAATACTATAGGATGTGAGTGAGACTCAAGTGGTGCAGCAGCCTGGTGCTGGGCCTTTGCACAAGTGTGAATGTCACTTCCTGAAACTTATGTCCTTTACAGACAGAACTACAGAATTCCGCAGCAATGATACAAACCCCTCCAGATTACAATAGCCGCAATACGAGGGAAGGGTTTTATTTTTAATAACAATGACAGCAAAATTAGCAGTTACATATGCTGTCTGCTATTTATCAATGCTGTATACCAACCTAACGGAGCAGGGTATTATTTGCAACAAATGATTTAACCAGAGCTAAATCTCAGTTCTGCTGTATGCAACCAGACCACTAGAGATGAGCAAGCAAAGACAGATGGAGTTAAAAGTTTTAATTTACAGTCAAGAATGAAGCAGGCATAGGCTTATGTGGAATTATTATTAATATTATTACCATAATGCTGCTAGTATGTAAAATACCAGCATTCTAAGGGCATAGCTACACTAGAAAGTTTGGCAAACAGAACTTTTTTCAGATTACAGTTCCTGCACACCATCTGGGGCTCAGTGCCTTGTGGATCTTTTCCCCATTGCATTGTGGGATGCCAGGAATAAGCTTGGGGAATTCTGGAAGCTTGGGGTCATAGTTCCACAATTTCCTTTCCAATATCCTGTACGTTTTTGCCATCCCATAAATTTTGTGACATTTTTTAAAATTCACAAATTCCTCACACCACTTTTTCTCTCTGCCACCTCACGGTCAGAAACATAGATCCTGCACAGATCAGAGTTCTTGTGTCTGTTTTAGAGACAGATCACAAAATTCTTCTGTATTTCCATAACTTCAATGACTATTTCTACACAGCAGCTGGAGGTGCAATAAGGGTGAGATGGGACATGTTGAGGTGGATGAATGCATGATGCAGACATTGCCTAAAAACCTCAGGGTGTTACAGCATTCATTGACCAGGTGCGTAAGGTTTCTCCATTAATGAACCAAACCACACTATAGGCCTGATCTGGTAATCCATTCAAAGTCCCTTCAATAGGTCTTTTGGGTGTATACAGTAAATAGTATCAGGAAACTTATAGGTAAGTAAATATATCTGAAATATATTCCTTTGAATTACAAAATATGTCAAACATGAAAACTGTTTCTGACACATTCAAATCTGTATTTTTTATATTTTAAAGTTCATCATCAAAATAAATGACATATACTAACAGTTTAGAGCAGTGGTTCTCAACCAGATTTATATGTATCTCTGGGGGCATGCAGAGATCTTCCAGGGGGTATGTCAACTCATCTAGATATTTGCCTAGTTTTAAACAGGCTACATAAAAAGCACTAGCAAACTCACTACAAACTAAAATTTCATACAGACAATGACTTGTTTTACTGCTCCATATATTAGATGATAATGTAAAATGTGTATACACGCTGTACTACACACAAGTTTGATATCATTTACTGATGTGTGTAAGCACATTAATGACGTTGAAGTTGTCATGGTATGTATGTAGTTGTGATGTAAAAATGGATAGATTATTAAAACGAGGAGCTGGAAGTGGCAGTAATGACAACAATGAAAATGGGAAGACATTGAAAATGACTGAAAAAAACACCATTGTCAGTTCTGAGAGAAATATATTGCTTTTGGATTCACATCTACAAATAGCGATCCAACTCAAATGTTGTGTTTCCTTTGCAGAGAAACTTAATCAAATAACACTATGAAGCTGTCAAGTATAAGAGAGGTAGCCATGTTAGTCTGGATCTGTAAAAAGCAAGAAAGAGTCCTGTGGCACCTTATAGACTAACAGACGTATTGGAGCATAAGCTTTCTGACAAAGTGGGTATTCACCCACGAAAGCGTATGCTCCAATACGTCTGTTAGTCTATAAGGTGCCACAGGACTCTTTGTCACTATGAAGCTGGTGCATTTGCAACAACATTTGAAGACAAAAACCCCACCCTGTGCATGTGGGTAAGCCAGTAGATGTTTTTTCAAAGAAAGCTTTCTGAGTTCCAGGCTTCCCAGCTTAAAATGAAAACAGCTTCAACTACTTCTACAAAAGCACTTGAAGCTTCATATGTAGATCATTTGGCCCACTTGCCATCTGAGTTCAAGTCTTATTTCCCCAACATTCAACACAACTCAGCTCAACTTGACTGGGTATGAAACCCATTCATTTTGTCAGATGTTAGCAGCAATAACCTCTCTGCCATTTAGCATGAAAATCTTGAGCTGTCCTCAGAACGTGGTCTGCAAATGAAGTTTAATGACTCCACACTAACACAGTTCTGGTGTTAATACAGAAAGCATACACTGACCTTGGGAACCATGCTTTGGATGTCTGTTACCTTTTGAGTCAACTTTTCTTTGTAAAGTCTCATTTTTTGCTATGACTGGCATCAAGAAAAAGAGACTCAATGTGGGGAAAAACCTAATTGTTGCTGTAGCTTCACTGCCTCCCAGAATGACAAAGCTCACAAGAGAAAAACAAGCTCAAGTATTAATATATTTGTATTTATATTCCAATTGATTTATTTTATATGGTAAAAATGAGAATGTAAGGAATGTTTCAGTAATAGTGTGCTATGACGCTTTTGTATTTTTATGTCTGATTTTGTAAGCAAATAGTTTTTAAGAGAGTTGAAACTTGGGGAACGCAAGACAAATCAGACTCCTGAAAGGGGTACAGTAGTCTGGAAAGGGTGAGAACCACTGGTTTAGTATATGGATCTTTTATGATTAAGGGTCTATGACCTTTACTCATACTAAGTACCTTACTCCGCATGGTCACTGGATGAAATTTCTGGCTTGTGTTATCATAGAATCATAAAATCACAGAATATCAGGGTTGGAAGGGACCTCAGGAGGTCATCTAGTCCAACCTGCTGCTCAAAGCAGGACCCAACACCAACTAAATCATCCTAGCCTGGGCTTTGTCAAGCCTCACCTTAAAAACCTCAAAGGAAGGAGATTCCACCACCTCCCTAGGTAACCCATTCCAGTGCTTCACTACCCTCCTAGTGAAAAAGTTTTTCCTAATATCCAACCTAAACCTCCCCCACTGCAACTTGAGACCATTACTCCTTGTTCTGTTATGCAAGAGGTCAGATTAGATGATGACAATGGTCCTATATGGATTTAAAATCTATACAGCTATACATAATCCCCTTTTCTTCAATGGGACTACTGCAGAGCAACGTGCATAAAGGCAGCAGAATCCAGTTCAGAAGATTTATTTTTATTTAGTAAAGCTATTTGTCTTTAAGTACTCTGAAAGCATCATGCATTGGCACATACACTTCTAAAATGCACATTTAACAACCTCTTTTTCCATCAAAACATCATCTTCTGCTCTGGAAATTTAACATGATAAAAACTAGTTATGTGATATGCTGCTGTGTGTGTTTATGATAATCTACATCTGAAGTACACACCTGCCATTTTCTATCTTTCTGGGAGTTTCCTTTTGAAGAAAGCCTCAAGGATACGTCAGGTTATAAAAGCACACACAAGGTGCCAAAATTGTTTAGCAATTCCTGGGGACTCCAGGTAGAGCATTGAACAGTAAGTCACTTTTTATCTTATTTAGTGAAAGCTGCTGCTGAGACATTGTCATTGTGTGGTACAATTACAGATTTATAATGAGAAAAAGCAATCAATACAAAGCTTTGCCTATCACATGGATTAGCCAGTCTAAGCTTTTCCCTTTTGACTTGTTCTAGATGCTTGACATTTGGATTGTTGCACTTTTTCTGCTTGGGACAACCAGAGGTGAGGCATAGGATTTATGTTGATGCCCCAGACCCCACGAGAATATAGTATTCTATAGTATTGCAACTTTTTTTTATGGAAGGGGCCCCTGAAATTGCTTTGCCCCAGACCCCCTGAATCCTCTGGGCGGCTGTGTATTCAGAAAGCACTGAGAGACCATTGGGGGAAAAGTGCTGTCGGGACTGAATGTGACAACTAGAACCTATCATATCTTTGCTCATTCACATCCTAATAATTTGATCTGTGTACTACAGGAAATGAAGTTTGTTTTGAAAGGCTCGGGTGCTTCACAGATGATAAACCATGGGCTGGAACTATACAAAGACCACTGGCAAAGTTACCATGGAGTCCAGAAAAGATAAACACCCGCTTCCTTCTTTACACAAAAAAGAATCCTAATAACGTTCAAGTAAGACCTATTGCTGTTTAAATATTGCAAGTGACCTAGGGTGACAGACAGCAAATGTGAAAAATCGGGCCAGGGGCCGGGGGTAATAGGAGCCTATATAAGAAAAAAACCTCAAAATCAGGACTGTCCCTATAGAATCAGGACTACTGGTCACTCTAAGTGACACATACACACAGAACACAGAAACATCACCTTTTAGTGCTCTTGGCCATTTCTCTCAATGGCCTTGGGAATGCCAACTCTCCAATGTGGTCAGGAGGCAGCATTTTCCAGCCCCTCTGAAATTTCCTGTCCACTCTACCACAAGTTTCACTAAGTCTCAAGGGACAGAATTCTCACTGGTGGCTGCAACAGGTGATTCTTTGAATAGACCCAATAAAGACTTTCCCAACCCTATGAAAACGACAGACTGAAGGCTTCCTCCCCAGAAAGGAGCGCAAAAGTCACCCCTAGCCACACTTTGCATTTTTCCAGCGTCTATTGAGAAATGTTAGGAAAATCTGTAGCACTGGAAGTTGTTTGGTGAGAAATAGAAAGGACACACTAAAGATGAAATCCTGGCTCCACTGAAATCATTTGTGAAACTCCTCAGCCCCTGTCCTGCAAACAGACACGGACTTAATGTCACATATGTAAAGTTAAGTGCATATGTAAATGCTTGTAGGATCTGGGCTTACATAATAACAGTGTTGTTTTCTATTCACATTGCTGTTTTGATAAGGTTTTTTATAGGAAATAGCTAAAACATTTACTATTTTAATATCTTCACCAGGAGATCACTGCAATAAATCCATCAACGATTCGCTCCTCAAATTTCGATCCAAGCAAAATAACACGTTTTATTATCCATGGATTTCTAGGCCAAGGAGATGAAACCTGGCAGTCAGAGATGTGCAGGGTATGGTACTATCTGGATATTCTGTCATTCTCAAATCACTTAGTTCACATTTATGAAGGTTTTCCTGTAAATTATTCATTTTCTCTATGTCTAACCAATGCATATCATGCCATCTGGGCTGACAAGAAGAGGAAAGCTGTCCACGTCTATGTTTACAAAATTAGGACATAAAATGTTGTTCACTTGAAATCTATTCAATTCTAGCTCCACTTCCAGGAAAAATCTTTTAAAAAATGGGCCAAATTCTACTCTGTGTTGAAGTCAAAGGGTTTGTACAGACATAAATGATGACAGAATTTGGTCCAATCAATGTTTTTTCTCTGGCATACGAAAAAATGCAGTAAAATGCTGCTTAGAAATTAAGGAGATTCCAGAGTTTGTTAAATGGGGAGAGATCAAGCTTGTTGCTTCCCAGTTCTGCTGATAACGAGCTGGATTAAGCTGCAGGGCACAGGAAGGCTCTGAGGGTGGAAGGTCCACTGAGGAGAGGTGGGATGGCCCATGACACTGGACTGGGCCTGATAGCTGGGGAGAGGGCATGGCTCCTAACATTCCTGTTCAACCATCTGCCCCTCTGATGCATTTTTTGCTTATCTTCAGAACCATCTCCTCTTTTCACACTGATACAAAATGTGATACTGCAAGTGCACATTTGCAATCAGAATGGGTGAGCTGGCAGGGCAAAGCTGTGCAGTTTATTCCTTTGTCTCGAGTCAGTAGCTAATTTCAGGGAAGCCTGGAGCCCAATATTTGAAAATCACATCCTTGTCTTTGTTTTGAAAGTTGGCACTTAAGTCTGATTTTTTAAATACATTTTATATTTGTCTAGACAGGCTGCTGCTATGACTGGTTATAATCCTTCTGATCCTAAACAGGCATTAATATTATCCACCCACATTTAGAAAACTAAAAAAAATAAATTCTCCTGGAAGAGCTGACTTACTGTCTGGTAAAATTCTGCTACTTCTTCTTTCTGACACCAGCTGTGACCCACCTGCATCAACGGATGGGGGAAATTGATGGGGCAGGCGGTGAAAGGGGCACAGTCCCAGCGGCAAGGAAAGGAGATACTCGCCAAGAGACAATAGGTTGCTCATCCCTTGGGAGTCTCTGGCACCCATTGGACAGTTGGGGAAGAAGGGTGCTGATTGGCCAGCATTCCCCAACTCCCAGGATTTAGCCCAGTGCAGGGGACATGTGGAGCCTTTTGGGGCTCCGTTCCAGCAGTAAAATGCTACTTCTTCATCTTTGTGCTACCAAAAAGAGCCCTCTAGTTCGCAGCACTGCACAAAACCACCCTTTTGCGGCTCCGAAAACAACAATACACAAACACAGGACTTCGCTAACCTTCTCCCTGTGCCAAATCCTCCTCCTCTCTCCAGCTTTCATCCCCTCCTTCAAATTTCCCATTACTTGATTCTAAATGACCTCAATCTGCAGATCACCAAAGAGACTGGCGGTCCATTGATCACAGTTTGAGAACCACTGATGTAAAGCCAGGTTCTGCCATCCTTATTCACAACAAGAGGTACTTTACTTGCTTTCATTGGCATTACTGCCATGTAATCCAGAGCATAACATAATATACAAACTATATCACAGCTGTTAAAACAGGGTGTCTTTAGCAAACCATTCCACAGGTCAGGGCAAGAAAAGCAAAACCTAATATTATGTGACAGATAGATGAGCAGATACTTCACTGTGTGGATACTAAAACAAAACCATAAACTTGAAACCAATGTAAACTGACAGCAGAAACTTATGTAGCCTCTTGAAAATATAAATCCATGTGTTTGATAAATACAGATCATATGTAAGTTTTTAATTATCCCTCCTTTTGATTATTATGGAAAAATATATGCTTCTAACTGAACTTATAATTTACAGGCTGTGTCTCCACATCATTTACATAAAGAATCAAGATATGAACAGAGCCCTGGTATAATATAGGGGCTGTACTTGAAAAAATGTACAGGGAATTCATATGACATTTGTAAGTCTCTGACTGTGTTAAGTAATCAGCGATCTGACCCAGTGTTGATAATATTTGCTTCTGTTCTTTTTAAATCTATATTTGCACCAGAGGATGTTTGGAGTGGAAGACGTGAACTGCATCAGCGTAGACTGGAGTGGTGGGTCAAAGTGTGAATATACCCAGGCATCAAACAATATCCGTGTCGTGGGTGCGGAAGTGGCTTATTTTATAAAAGTGCTTACGGTAAGGGATCTTCTTCTCATTCCACAATAGGATTATAGTAATAGAGCTGCTGAAATTTATTCTAATCTAAATAGACAATCACAATGATTTGTCATATAGCCAGCAAAAGATGTTTCTCCTCCTGATAAACTTTGACGTGCAATCAACTCCCCCATAATACACAGAGTTTGAATATTTTCATGCTGCGATTACTTTTATGTACTCTTGTGGATGTGAAGGACTGGGTAGTTTTAAAGATAGAGAAGTAATGAACACAGCAAATTACCCTTTCTCAACCACGAAAGCTATAGGACCCATCTTAAGGGATACCCATACAAAAGCCTACAATAATTGGCCATTGGATAGCAACAGCCACCTCCCAGGGGGAGAGAGCAGGGTCCTCTCCCCAATCCATGAAGACGTGTCACCTAGGTATGGGTGTTTGGGGACAGGTGGGATCTTCCCAGCTTCCCTAGGGCAGGGAGATGGGGTGTGGATCTGTAATCAAACTAAGGGCCAGATGTTCAGCTTGTGCAAATCACATAGCTCTACTGATGTAAATGTAACTCACCATTTTATACCACATGAGGCTCTGGGGGGCATTTTCAAAGGCACAAAGGGCCATTAGGGGCCTAATTCCAGTTGAAAGTCAGTAGGAATTAGGCACCTAACTGCCATTTTTGCCTTTGAAAATCTCTCCCTCTGTTCCTAAATCTAATGACTTAAAAATGCTTGCAACTAGACCTGAGTGAAGCTATGAGGAGAGGGATGGTTCCTAATATTTTCTGAACTAATTTGCTTCTGGCTAGCGTAAATACTAGAGGGCTGGCTCTCCGTTGCCTTGCAGCCTGCGTTGTCAATTACATCTGTGAAAATTACAAATCGGAATGGTAGTGTTTAGCACTCACATTGAAATGGTGCTCACTCCAACACAAGGTGCAAAGCAGTGGAGAATCAGGCCTTAGCAGAGTGTGGGTGTCTTACATAAGCGCAGCCATGAATTTTTTTCCCCTTGACATTCATGAATCGGCTAAAACAATGTCCATAGGAAGCCAAATACACTTCTGTTCACTGTGAGGCAGGGAATAAGGGGTCTGGCTGGTGGAATCATGACTATCCAATGCCAAAATCTCACATGTGTGCAGAAGTTGTAGAGCAGTAACAGAGTCATTCAGTAGCTGCTACTACAGCCTCAAGGCATTATTAACCTCTGCATCCTGGACTCTGTCCTCCTTCCAATTCCATGGACCTCTGCTCTGTGCAGCCCAGTTCTGGCTTTAGTTGTGTAAACCAGAACTTCTCTCTAGGCCTCATATTAGAGAAATATAGATTCCCTTTTGTTACAATTGATGTTTTCCTCAGGAACAATATGGATACTCTCCTTCCAAAGTCCATTTCATTGCCCACAGCCTTGGAGCACACGCTGCAGGGGAGGCAGGAAGAAGGAGGCCAGGCGTTGGAAGAATAACTGGTAGGTTACTGAATTATAGCTCAGTCTGTACCAATGAAGAATTTGAAGAGAGCATTGTTAGACCTTAACATTACCTCATGTTTTTTTTACTAAAACAACTACAGTATCTGACTGAAGGAAAACCCTGCAGTGTAATGAAATGGGGTGTGTGTGTGTGTGTGTGCGCGCGCGCATGCACGTGCATGTGTGGATGTGTTTGTCATTGGCCCCCTCAGGATGGAATCAGAACTGCACAACTGTATCATAACTTCATATTGCTAACAGTCAAAATTGTGCCCTTCCTCAATAACACCATCCCACCCTCAGGAAGGTATTACCCAGGTGGGAATCTTCATAAGGATCCCTTCATGGTGTTCTTGCCGTAACTTTAATCTTTGGGGGAGGAGGTATATTCCCCCTGAAGAATGTCCCTGAGATCGTCTTACATCAGGGCTGTGATGAAGTGTAGTGGGCAGGAGATGGTTAGCTGCATGGGATAGTGATCTGCACCAGCATCCCATCCCTAGGATATGGCTGGCCTCTGCTCTGTACAGCAGGTCATCTTTTGTCAGCCGTGCTCTAACGATGGTCCCAGGGAGCATGGGCTATTCTGGCTCGGTACAAAAGACTTAACATTATGACACTGTGGCATTCTGTGTGCCACTAAGGCTGCTCACTGCAAATGCACAATAATCTAGGTTCATTTGACAGATTTTAATTTACCTGACCCAGTTTTAATTAGTCTGATTTTTCCCAAAGCATTCACCCAACCCTATTATGACAATGTAGGCTTGACACAGTGATTCCCACTTTCCTTATCCTGGCAGATTTTCTCCTATCATTTCCTTCTCTCATTAAGCCAGCTTGTGCAGGTGCAGCAGTATGTCCCGTATTTAAGATCACCCACTGTTTGGAGGCCCGGCAAAGTGTGCTGTAGGCAGCACAGTAGTGAGCGGAGTTAATTGTTTGGTGTCATGGTTTTGCTGTCCAATATCCATTCCCAGAAAAGGACTGATTCAAAGACAGAAGGTTGAATCTTTAAATGTAACCCTTTAATTTCCCTGCTTTGCTAGGTTTACATCAAAGCCTTCACATCTGGACAATGCATTTACACACATTAATTTTAATTTATGTTATTTTTCCAGCAGATATTTTTAGTTTAATTTCGTAGATTTTTAAAAACAACAGGAAAACAAAAATGTGCAGCGAAACTGACCATAGCAACTGTTTTAGGGCTTGATCCTGCAAGATGCTGAGCACTTTGGCCCCAATCTAGCCAACCATTTAAGCATGTGTTTAACTTAAAGCAGGGTTTCTCAAACAGGGGTCATTGCTTCTGTAGGGAAAGTCCTGGCAGGCCGGGCCAGTGTGCTTACCTGCCCTGTCCGCAGGTCCAGACGATCGTGGCTCCCACTGGCTGCAGATCGCTGCTCCGGGCCAATGGGAGTTGCTGGAAGTGGCGCAGGCCGAGGGACTTACTCGTTGCTGCTTCCAGCAACTCCCATTGGCCTGGAGCAGCAATCCGCGGCCAGTGAGAGCCACGATCGGCCGGACCTGCGGACGGGGCAGGTAAACACACCGGTCCAACCCGCCAGGGGCTTTCCCTACAGAAGCGGCGACCCCTGTTTCAGAAACCCTGACTTAAAGGATGTGAGTGGTCCTATTGGTCTCAATGGAACTACTCCAATGCTTAAGGTTAAGCACATGCTAAAGAGCTTTGCTGGAGCATGGATAGAGCACTCAGCATCTTGCAGGATCAGGCCCTATGAGCTATTAAGGTATTAGGTCAAACCCTAACCCCCTCTCCCTTAAGCTCCTTGGATGCAGCAGGCTTGAACTGCAGTAGAAATGCCACTGTTCCATTGTGCAGAGGAGAGCAAGCAGCATCAGAGAAAGTGCAAAAGGATTGCACAATCACCTGCATAACCCCAGCACAATGCTCCACGGTGGCTGTCTCCGGAGAATTGTGCAAGGGGTTCATAAGTGGGTGGGAAGAGTGACACCAGCATGGCCATTGAGTCTGACAACTGCACAGAGTCACTGGCTGCAAAACCTTCTTTGAATTAAAAGAGAGAGAGAGCACAACAGCCTGTGGCCACTACTACAGCTCATGGGCCAGAATAATAGCTGCAGACAGTGTTCAGTACCCTGGCACTGGGTTGGATGGATAGGCAGAGAATTCCCTCCTTTCAGCAGCCACATAGGTGACTCACACAAAGCTCCTTTACACCAGGGCTGTGGCATTCACGTATTATGAATATAGTCCAGACAAGCTGCAACTTGACTATTTTTAGTAATGTTATTCATTATGCCAAGAGAGCTCCCGCATAGCAAACCGATCTATCACGTAATACACATTTACTTACCTATTTCTGAAAATACAGCTAATGTATCCCCCGGATTTCAGCGTCAGGCTGTTTTACAGACATATTCAGCAGTCACCCGGACAAGTTGTTTGTTTGGACTCCTCGTTCAGCACACAGGCCAGACCAAGAGGAATGTGCAATAGGCAGAAAAGCTGCCCCTCATGCACGGAAGCCAATTTCAGATGTTATTAACTTAACTTTTTTCCATTATAGCATCTTCCAAAGAGTCTGGGCCTGCCAACCCTTGGACTAGTAGTCTCCAAAATTCAATTTAAAAACAAAACTAAAGCTGCTGCCCAGGGAAAGCATCAGATACCAGCACAGGATAATAAGTGCTTTGTAATTTACAGGATTTTACAAGCACCTGAGATGGATGCAGTGAATGAGAAAGAAAATGAGTCTCAGTTTCATGCTAATGTCAAAAGTAGGTGTCTAAAGTTAGGCTATGTCTGTACTTGCAATTGAAGGACAAAACTTTTGTTGTTCAGAGCTACTTAAGTCCCCCACCCCCTGAAAGACAAAAGTTTTGCCGCGGCAAGTGCCTGTGTGAATGCCCGCGATGTCGGCAGAAGCGCATTCCTGTCGACAACATGAACCCCGCTTGTTGGGGATGGACATATTTTGTGGGCAAAAGTGCCGACAAACAGTATTCATACAGGCTGACTTTTAGCAACATGGCCAAATTGCTAAAAGCTGTGTAGTGTAGACATGGCTATGGCTCAAAAATTTGTATCTAGGCACCTAAATAAATGCCATGATTTTCAAGTGTGTTGAGCACCCAACAACTCCTACTGACTTCAAGCACTTGTTAGAATCAGGCCATTCAGGATATGGATTTAGGAGCTTTACTTTAGCACTCTTTTAAAAAAAAAAAATTTTTTTGGCCTAAAACAACAATCTATGTTGCAGTTGTTGGAATTCAAGACTAAACATTTACAAGGCCAGATCCTCAGCTGGCAAGAATTGGTATAATTCCATTGACTTCAATAGAGCTACCAATCTACACCAGCTGGAGATCTGTCCCATGTTGTTTACCAGTGCTGTAACTAGGCATTTTATAACCTGGGCGAGCACGCATATTTGCACCTGAACCATTTTTTTACCCTGTTTTACCACCCTCCACATCTTTGCTTTCCGGGCTGTTACCCTGCTCACCCTGCTATGGTTACAGCCTTGGCAGTTACCACTGAGAGATTGATCACACTATATATTTCTTAGTGACTCTAATTCTGAAGTAAATAAAACTATGTAGCCTCCATAGACCCATCTTCAATTATTTACAGTAGTATAGCTAGCTAGCTAGCTATATTTATGTGCACGCACATTTAATTGTGCATATATTTCTTTAAGGACTGGATCCTGCTCAGCCTTATTTTCAAGATACTCCAATTGAAGTTAGACTGGATCAGACTGATGCAGCCTTTGTTGATATTATTCATACTGATTCAGCTCCCACAATTCCAAATCTGGGTAAGTTTCCAGCTGCATTGTATTATTATTATTGATTTGTCCTGTGGTAGCACCTAGGAGTCCCAGTCACAGAATATGACCCCATTGCAGTAGGTGCTGTACAAATACAGGAAAAAACAACAAAAAATAAACACACATAAACAAAAAAACCCACCAGTTACTGCCTCAAAGAGCTTACAAACTATAGCCCTATAGCATTATGTAGAGCTGCTGCCAGTAAATATATGACAGTATTTAAATTAAAATTTGCTTACTCCCGTTACAAACATTGCAGGTTTTGGAATGAGCCAGGCTATAGGACATCTTGATTTCTATCCAAACGGAGGAATACAAATGCCAGGATGCACGAATACTGTTTCACAGAATGTTGACATTGATGAAATGGGGAAAGGTAAATATGTTAAGCAGATGATGACTTCTATTGAGGGTCAACATCAAAATGTATTGAGCTAACATAGCAGCAATCTTCTTATTTCAACTATTTTTGATTATTTTCTTTACAAATGCCAACAGTTACAGCCACAAACAACAGTGAAACTGATAGTATGGTCCAAATGCACTCTGGGGGACACATTCTGGTAGAGGGATCAAAGAATGAGTAGCATGAAGGATTTGCTTTGGGAAAAACATGATGGGGTTGAGGTTTGTTGTCTTTACCTCCAACCATCCAGAGTGTCTGCATTGTCAAGTAGTGGGTATCTGTACAAGGTTGGGGGCGAGGAGCAATAACAATAGTTCCTACCTTCCACATGTGTTTGGGCTCCATGGGTCTGCAAAGACCCAGATCCCACCAGCCATGTTCCTTCAAGGACCTTGGCTGACCCACTCTTCAAACTATCCAGCTTTGGATCTAATGGAGCAAGATTAACTGGAGTTTATTGTAAATAGTCCATCATGCTGTCAAATAACAGGAACAAACTTCAGTGTGATTGTTCCAGTGCCCCTTGCACTGTTCTTAGGTAACTCTGCAATAGAAACAAATATTCATTAATTGGTCTATCTCATCTGACACTGCTGCCAGTTATCTACTCAGAGAAACAAACCCTACTCAAACTGTGCCAGAAGTTTAGCTCTGGAACAACAACATTCAACTTTGTTTCTATTATGTAGTCACCTGGCAGCCGCACTGGGTGGGAGTGGGAACAATAACATTCATGCCTATTTCTGCTATGGGATCTCTGGCTTCTGTGTTTCTTTCTGTTGTTACCTGTTAGCAATTTGTGTTGCACTGGAACAATGTAATTTTTATTTCTATTATTAGGCAGTTGGAAAGAGTTTGGCGTATGCTAGATCATGCACGTTCACATTTGTTCCTTATTTTGTATATTCCAAATCCTGTTGTTGTTGTTATTATTGTTAAGAATCCTGTACATAGTGCCATAAATTTACATTGTACCTGACAGGACATTAATAAAGCACATACCCTGCCCCCCAAAAAACTTGCAGTCTAAGATCTCAAAACTGCCAAAGGATCTGCAAGCATGAACCTTTACACCTTTGGGAAATCACATTGATAAATCAAACCATACAGTAAGGACAACACCCCAGCTATAGCAGACATATATTTTCTCTCTCATAAAATCTGACAATTTTCCTGGGATTTCTTTCCTAGCCCTTTCCTACATTATTATGAGTGTCTTAAAAATGATGATTCTATGAATCTCTTCTTCGCAATTACTGGCCTATTTCTGCCATCTTTACTCACAAATTCTTGCCTGTGTAAGCACCGAGGATCAAGCTCTCTATTAATAATGATGTACAAAAACTCCTTGCACTTAATTACTTCTTTTTTTAACCTAACCCCAGAATATTTAAGGAATTTTAGTACAAAATAACATATTTAAAATAACAACATGCCCCTTCACCCCCCACCCCCAAAAAAATCAGGTGGTCAGATCCTCAGTCTGCATAAACCAGCATTGCTCCAGGAAGCTCAGTGTTAAGGAGGACATAATACTTAACACTGCATTTTGTTGCCTCTTTTATAGTGATAAGGTGAGCTATTTCCTACAGAAGCCCTTTACTCATATTGGCAAGCATTAATGCAATTAATCACACAATATGGGGCTACTCATGTGAGTAAGTATTCACCAACATGAACAAGGATTGCACAATTGGCCCCCTATGTTTGTTACAAATCTGCATTTTACATGTTCTGTACTATGTGCATTTCACAACGGGTAAATAGAATCACTGAAGAAATAGGTCTCAAACTGCAACTCAGGTGCTACCCAGAATTGTGACAATGTAACTTGGGGATTTACAAATCATTCAAATGACATAATCAGTTCAATACCACGATTCCAATCTGAATAACAACCAATAGCCTTGCAATACGATATGTAATAGGCGCTTCTTTCCACAGGAATGATTGAGTCGGTTGGTTGTAATCATTTGCGAAGCTTCATGTATTATTCTGACAGCATCATCTCTCCCGATGGCTTTCTTGGATACACCTGTGCTTCATATGAGACTTTTCAGACAGTAAGTCATTCTCACATTCCAGGAAATGAGTGGCTCTTATCTGTGCATCTGCATGCGGTAGAACCAGTCTATTCCGCTCAGGCCACTTTGCACTGCATGAGTGCAGGCCTAAGGGGAAGGAAGGGGTGTGCTGGGGCATTAGGGGATGGGGATGAGGCACAGAAGGGGCATGGTGGAGCAGAGTTATGCCTGGCTCTACAGTGGCCTGAGGTTCCTGAGAGACCTCATGCCAGTGGCATACCTTAGAGCTGCTCCTGCAACCTCTCACCCCGCTGGGTCAAAGAGGGGCTCAGGCAGGGCGAAGAATCTGCTCCAGTAATTATTTATTGCGCACATCCAAGGAGAAGTGAGCACAGCAAATAATTTTGAAATAAAATCATTTACCTTAAGGTTCAGTGCATGCTCTGTGACTCCCCTGACGACCTGATGGCCTCAAGGAACAAATACAGATGGGATGTGACCTAGAGTCACTGCCTTCTCCTTTGTCTCATAGCTCCATCTATGACTGAGCGCTGTCAGCTAACACTGTAGCAGGCTTATCAGCCTAGCTATGTGGCCCACCCACCACTGGAGGGGAACAGAGCTCCATGTGCAAGGGGTAAATAACAATAATACCTAGCACTTACATAAACCTTTGCATCGTCAAAGCACTTTACAGCCACTCATTAGATGAGCCAGGAAGAGCGTGATCCCCATCTGGAACTTAGAGAAATGGAGATGCCTCCTCCTAGCGAACAGCAAACTGTGATGAAGTACAAAGGAGACATCCATGCCTCCAAACCACGAGGTGCCAGACAGGGCCCTTCCTCCTCCTGCTCTCTCTAGGGTGGCTTATTTCAAGCTGAGTTAGAGTTAGCCCACAGACATGGCTCAGCAGCATTTTTCTACACCACTCATGACGACACAAGGCAGGGCTGGAATGACCTGCATGGCATCAACTGGATAGTACTCATGGATCTGAACATCAGAAGATGAGGAGGATTGGAGGGAATAGGCTAATTTGTATGACCTTTTCCTGGGGGGGGGGGGGGGAAAGAGAGAGAATGGGGCTGTTTTGTAATGTGCTGCCACAGAGAGAGAGAAACAATTGTATTTTTAGAGTTTCTGTGGCCAAATGATTTTTTTCCTGTCTCTTTGGGATACAGCCTCATTAGGAAGGACATGATCATACCCCTCTATTCGGCATTGGTGAGGCCTCATCTGGACTACTGTGTCCAGTTTTGGACCCCACACCACAAGAAGGATGTGGAAAACTTGGAAAAGAGTCCAGCGGAGGGCAACAAAAATGATTAGGGGGCTGGAGCACATGACTTATGAGGAGAGGCTGAGGGAACTGGGATTATTTAGTCTGCAGAAGAGAAGAATGAGGGGGAATTTGATAGCTGCTTTCAACTACCTGAAAGGGGGTTCCAAAGAGGATGGATCTAGACTGTTCTCAGTGGTACCAGATGACAGAACAATGAGTAATGGACTCAAGTTGCAGTGGGGAGGTTTAGGTTGGATATTAGGAAAAACTTTTTCACTAGAAGGGTGGTGAAGCACTGGAATGGGTTACCTAGGGAGGTGGTGGAATCTCCTTCCTTAGAGGTTTTTAAGACCTGGCTTGACAAAGCCCTGGCTGGGATGATTTAGTTGGGAATTGGTCCTGCTTTAAGCAGGGGGTTGAACTAGATGACCTCCTGAGGTCCCTTCCAACCCTGATATTCTATGATTCTATGAATTGACATATGTATTTTGATTAGGAAAGCTGCTTCCCATGCCCAAAAGGCGGATGCCCCCAAATGGGTCACTATGCGGATAAATATAAAGACAGAGTTACTTCTGGGATCCAGAAACTTTATCTGAACACTGGAGAGGCCACAAATTTTGCTCGTAAGTTCCTACTTTTTTACTTGCTTCTACTTACATGTGAGCACCAACATAATTTAAAATATTTCTCTCTTACTTTAAATTAGTTTTACTGGAAAGGCCCTTACTGTGGTGGAGGAGCAGAGCTCCGTACCATCATGCCCTCTCCCCTCCCTGTCTTGACAACACCAGTCCCAGAAAGCCCCCAACATAACTCCATAGGTGTGGTTTGACTTCTATATTTGTCTGGCCAGTCTGGCCAATGGAGTGATGCGTGTGTGTGTGGGGTGGGGGGGCAAATTCCATGCCTGCCCAAGGCTTACAGTTTGGGGGTAAAATGCCCCCCCAAACTATGCCCATGCATAACTCCTTCCCCTTATGATGTGGGTGGGAACACAGCTGGAGTAGGAGGTAGCATAGTAACCTTTCTCAGCTGTAAGTCAACGGAAAGTTCCCCTAGAGAGAATAGTCCTCTAGCTGTCGGATGCTTTAAGTCCTCTTTGCCCTGCTTATGGATCAGAAATCCAGTCCTCACTCTTCAGTGTTGTTCCTTACAATATCCCCAAGTTGTGAATAGATACTTTCCTGGTCAATATGACATGAGATATGTTCTATCACATTATGGATTATTTTTCAAATTCCAGGAATTTCGTCTGCCTTGGATCTTTGTGTAATCATACACACTGTGCAAACTGGGAATAAAATGCTTCTAATAGTGTGAGTGGAGAATTGTGATTTGCTAGGGTTTTACACTCATTTTGCATAGCTGTAAATGACTGCAGAGTGTGCAAAGCAGTGGAAAAGCAGGCTCCAATTATTCTTCTATAAAAACATTCTATTCTGTTTTATTCTGTTCTCATCATTCCAATCTGGTCAGGATTTAATCTTGAGCTCAAAGTGAAGCAACGGTCATATTTTTCCTTTGTTTTGTCCTAAAACATAAAGTACTGATAGAAAATGAAAAATAGGCATGTTGTGTTTGTTTCTATGTGGGTACAATCTAATTCATTTTATTTCTACTGTGTAGGTTGGAGGTATAAAGTATCTGTGGCAATTGCTGGCAACAGTGAAGTGAGTGGGTATGTAAATATTGCCCTGTACGGCGCTGGAGGAAACACAAAGCAATATGAAATTGTTCAGTAAGTTCAGTATTATAATGAAAAATGAGCTTCTCTGCTGTTAGAATATTTAATTCATCTATTTTTAATTAATGATTCTTCTTTATAGGCCAAATTCATACAGTGGTGTAAATCCATATTAACTGTATTGACTCTGGATTTATATCAGAAGAAGAGTTAGAATTTAGCCCTACTTCTCGGATAACTATAAGGATACAAGAACCTGCACCTAGATCCTGATCTCAGTTATACCATGTAACAACTGAATTCTAAAATGATACTATGGATTTACACTAGTATAATTCTGATCCTTTATCTTTTGCATGTTTGTAAAATGTTGTGTCAGTTTATGGTGCTCTCATAGGCAGTGCTACCAGCTCAGCCTATAATCAGGATTGCCTGACACTTTCTTTCACAAAACCCTATTTTTGTGTGCTCGTTACTTTGCTAAACTTTAACCATTTCTGCTGAAATTTTCTCTGTCAGGTGTCTGCCTTGGACAGAAAGACAGGCAGATATTACAGTTTAGCTAGAATGGTTCAGGTGTTTCTGAGAAAGAGATGAGGGGAAAATACAGTGTTTTGCCCATGTTAAAGAAATCCTTACAACCATTTCGCTGAGAAGTTCTAAGGCCTTCATGCTTTAGAGCAGAAACTTTAAATTTACCAGTGGGATCATCCTGGTGTCAGGACTGTCTCTTTTGCCATCTCCATGAACATTCATCCACATTTCTGAAAAATCTCAGTTTGCAGCTGCTTAGTAAAGTCCTGTTAGAGTTTGATGTTAAATTCTCCAAAGAATCCATCTGCGCTGAGTATGCTCCAGCCCCTCACAGCTGCTATCTGCAACCACATTGTCCATGCATCATCCCAACAAAGCTATTGAGTATGCTCTATCCCATGGCTGCAGGGGCTGAGCAACATTTTCCCTGCAGATGTTACTCTAGGCAGCCAGGAGCCACTGTGGTACCAGGCCCAGGAACTGAGAGTAGGGACACTGTGTCTGTTGTACCCTCAATGCTCCCTCATGCCTGGCAGCAAGGAGGAGAAGGAAACAGCCTAATTGGAATGCGGAGATGTGAGGAGGTGCAAGAAATTGGGAGAGAACAGGATTAGTGGGGAGATGGGGTTGCTGGAGCCAAAGTGCAGGGGATGGATGGGGGTGAGGGGCATGGAAGTAAAGAGGGAGGGAGCAGGAGCCAGGGGATGGAGGTTAGATATGGCGGGGCAGGGACCGAGGAAGATGGATGGGATGTGATCAAGTAATTTAAAAGAGGTAATATGCAACTGTGTAATTTGAGACTGTATCGTAATACATACACACAAAAAGGCCAAATTCAAGTTGCGAGGACAGCCTTAAGTCGGGTATTTCCTAGTGCTTGACTTTGGAACATTAACAATGCTCTTGAATTTTTTTGAGATATAATCATATATAAACTTACATGTATGCTGCCAAAGGGCTTAGTGTGAGCAAGCTGGACTTTTAAAAAGAGCCTAAACTCCCTTTGAAGTTGAAGTTGTAGCTGCCCAAATGCCCTTGAATTCAGTGGGACTCAGGTGCTTTGCTCTCTTTTAGGCTCTTTTGAAAATCCCAGCGGTAATGCACATTGAATAAAGCTATGCATTGCAAAGCATTGCAATTTTCTGCTGCAATGTGAGTTTATTTTGATTTCCTGAGTTAACAATCCTGTTTATTTTTGTGCTAGCAGTACAAATATGTTAGTGCTGGATTACTATTTAGCTGGCATGGCTGGTAATATATTATGCAACCATAAAAATTTGGAAGGGTAGTAGTTCTAATGGGAAGATATTTTAATTGATTTTCATTATAAATTATCAAATTGGCAAAGTATATGTGTGGGTTGCCCATCAAGCAGAATTCATTTGGTAAGTACTTTGTGTCAAAGCTGTGACTTCTGTTAGCATCCCTTGAGAATCTAAATCGAATCTAGATGACCATAATTTATAATGTGAAAGGTTTCAGAGTGGTAGCTGTGTTAGTCTGTATCAGCAAAAAGAATGAGGAGTACTTGTGGCACCTTAGAGATCAACAAATTTATTTGAGCATAAGCTTTCTTGGGCTAAAATCCACTTCATGGGATGCATACAGTGGAAAATACAGTAGGAAGATCTATATACACACACAGAGAACATGAAAAAATAGGTGTTGCCATGCCCACTGTAACGAGAGTGATCAGTTAAAGTGAGCTATTATCAGCAGGAGAAAAAAACCCTTTTGTAGTGATAATCAGGATGGTGTAAAAAAGAATAAATGGACACAAATCAGACATCAAGAATTATAAGATTCAAAAAACAGTCCTAGAACACTTCAATCTCCCTGGTCACTCGATTACAGACCTAAAAGTCGCAATATTACAACAAAAAAACCCTTCAAAAACAGACTCCAACAAGAAACTGCTGAATTGAAATTAATGTGCAAACTGGACACCATTAAATTAGGCTTGAATAAAGACTGGGAGTGGATGGGTCATTACACAAAGTAAAACTATTTCCCCATGCTTATTTTCCCCCCTACTGTTATTCACACCTTCTTGTCAACTGTTTGAAATGAGCCATCCTGATCTCCTGCTGATAACAACTCATCCTTTCCCCATGCCCACTCCCACACATTCTCTGTGTCTGGAACTACCTTCCTAATCCCATTTGCCTTGTCACCTCCCTCTTCTCCTCTAAATCGTCTCTCAAAGCCCACTTCATTAATAAGTTCTTTGTGCAAGTAAATGGAGCTACTCTGGATTTACACCACTGTAGATGAGAGCAGAATTTGGCCCCTTGTATCTAATGGAAGAAAAGTTCTGGTGTGCTAACAGCAGTCAGAGAAGAGATGCGCAGAAAAGACTACCCCAGGATTGACTTCTCCACCCAACATTTTCCAGTCAGGCATGGAGTTTCTTAGCCTTCAGAAAGCTGGGTTTTTTTGTTTGATTCTTGCTAGATCCTCCCCTTTCCCTAAGGCTCTTCCTGCATGACCAATCCAACCGTGTCAGAGACTCGGTGAAAACATGGGTGTCTCCTGACTGAGTCTACACACCTACATTTTGTAGCACATATGGCACCATGCCTGTGTTTTGCAACTGAACTGAAGATAAAACAGGTTTAACATATGTGCAAAACACGGCCAAGACCCTGCCTACACTACCAAAAGTAACCATGCTGCAGCCAAGCCTCAGGGCACTGTGTTGTTTAGAGGTTTTTAAGGCCTGGCTTGACAAAGCCCTGGCTGGGATGATTTAGTTGGGGTCAGTCCTGCTTTCAGCAGGGGGTTGGACCAGATAACCTCCTGAGGTCTCTTCCAACCCTAATCTTCTATGATCCTTACTCTTTGACAAGCTGAAGGCCATGTTTATTATCAATATGCTACTATAGCTACTCAAACAGTTACACTGTATTGGTAATTAATATTAAAACTCACTGGGCATTATATACTTTTGTTTTTGAAGGGGGACCCTCAAACCAGGCAAAACATATGCCAACTTCATTGACGTGGAACTTAAAGTTGGGACAATTACGAAAGTTAAATTTCTTTGGCACAACAATGTCTCAACCCAACCCACACTGGGAGCAGCAAAGGTCACAGTGCAAGCTGGAGAAGATGGAAAAGTGTATGTATATTTATTGTGAAAATCTCAAATTCTTTAGGAGCTACAAGGACAGCATGAAATATGAGGGTAATAGTGCTTGTACAAGAACAGCTATTTAAAGTATTTTTTTTTTAAAAAGAGGAAAAGTTTAAATTTAAATCTTCCCACAAGATACCGATGTCACTTACTGGTACATTAAATATTTCTGTCAGATATCATCAAGGAAAAATTCTAAACATCTGAATTTGGCTTCAACAAGAGCAAAGTTTTTGCATAAACCTCTGTGTTTTGGGTAGGAAAGATTAACTTAACCATGGCTTAGGTAATCAGCACAGCTCTTTCCAGACATCGGGCTATTGAGTACTCCAAGTTTTATACTAGAAATGGCCATCAGTGTTTAAAACTTACATCAGGGGGTCTGATTCACTGTCCATTGAAGTCAATAGGAGTCTTTCCACTGATTTTAATGGGTGTTGGATCAGGTTCTGGAAGACTAAGAGGTAATGGTAATATGTCTTCAGTTCCCACAGACAGAGCTAGTGCTTAAAAGGCCTGATCCAAAGCCCACTGAACTTCACTGAAAGACTTCCATTGACTTAATTAGATTTTAGATCAGGCCTTAAGACTGTAGGAGCAGTGTACTGCATGGCAGTTACTGATTGGAAGGTGATGGTTAAGTTAATTCTTTCAAAACAGCATGTTTCCATCAGTTACCCACCAATGGTGTTGTATGATCTTTTCTGCCCTTCTAAATGGAGACACAGTGAAGTGGGAAGTACATTCAGTGGGTCATGGATATAATTAAAAAAAAAATCACACAACTAAAGTCCATTCACTTGAAATAGATATGTGCTGGGGGAATCTCAAGCAAACCAAATGTTCACAGCCCAGTGAACTATGGTATAGCAGAGCGTACAAGTCTACTTCTGGTTTTTGCATTCAACAGATCAACGTGCTGAGGGATACTGTTCCCATAAACGTCCCATCAGCTATTCTATTTATTCATGTCTTGGCAAACACCGAGCAATCATCATCTCTCTAATGCTGGTGGCATGCAAATTCAACAGGAAAGGTATAAAACCAAAGGAATGAAGCCAAAAAAGAGAGGCCAACCAATCAGGATGATTAGAGTCCCTTGGTGTTTTAGCAGGAAATAATATTTCACATTTAGCAACCCAAAGCATTTGCTTGTTCTTTTGTGCCAATGTAACAATATTCTATCATAACTTTGTCAAAAAACAAATTAGGTTGGCTTATTCTATTAAAAAACACTTGTACAATTACAAAAAATAAATAAATCTAGACACTTTATATATTTTTTTCTCCTCAGGTTTAATTTCTGTGGCAGCGGAACTGTGCAACAGAACGTTCTGCAAACTCTTACATCTTGCTAACAACATACAAAAATGTCAGCGCTGTCTGTTAGTATTAATAAAAGTTGATCATGCATAACTGTCCCATTTGTTTTATCATTATCTGTATTGTGGTAGGACCCAAAAGGTGCTGGCCACTATGCAAATGTACAAGAAGAGAAAGGGTGTTTGTGAAAGCATAATTTTTAATAACTCTTACATTCCTGCTCCATACGGGCACTCATAGTCACACAGGATCCCATACTAAGCTGGCTTGTGCAGGCAGGCACAATAGCCCCTTAAGTAGTGAGCATGTTCCATTGTGGCCATACTGGTGAGTCAAAAAAACAGAGGACCCATCCAGGGAATCTGCATCCACTTACTCACTGAGCATGTGACCTCCACAGCCAGTCTCCACAAGAAAACAGGATGAGAGATGTATATGTGTGAGGGACGTGGCTACTGGGTACATTCATAGCACATACAGCAGCAGAGTGGCTGCTTACCCCATCTATAATCAGAAATAGCCAAACACAGCCTGGTTGCATGGACACTGTACCCTGCAACATGATGTCAGGGCTCATTGCATCTTGCAACCTCTTGACATTGCAGCACCTGGTCCTTTTTATCACAGCAGGGCTGTCCTACAGAATCTGGTTCACAAATTTCAGTGACTCCTCCTAGGGCATCTTCTACAGGGATATTAACTTCCTAATGCTGAGGGAGATGTTTGCCTTTGTTTTTCATTCCTCAAGGCTTGGTATAAGCAGATACTTGCCCACACTCTTGTTTTGACAGTCGTGATATTCTCAGCATGATTCTCTGCCATAGCCACTTCAGCAGACCATATAATTTTAACAAATACCTAACAGAATCAGGACATTAAAATTGACAATGGTATAATAAAAAAATCCTTCTTTAATAATGAACTGGAACAGCTTCCCCCTTGTTTTAGCAGAATTAAAATGAACACTTTACAAAGCTGTTACATAAAATGCGTTGTTAAATGAACAACAAATTACTTTCCCTTTTGCTAGCTTTTAATGCTAATAGTGCTGTTTATTCCTGACCTTTTGAAATATTAGATTTTTTAAATGACAACATAAAAAGAATTCTTGTTTGAAAATGCAAGTGACTTTAAACCACGTTATTACTTCTGAGTATAGCATGTGCATGCATCATTCATTTCAATGTCCCATTTATAGCTAATGGGTATATATTTCAGTTGACATATATTGTTCTCTTGCAAACGTGTCAAATTCCTTAACGATGTCAGTGACAAAAGCATAGTGCTTGGGATATATAAATTACGCTCCTTACCATATAATCACTCTTATCTATTAGAAATGATTGTGACAAATCATGTTCAAAAATACATACCAGATTGATTTTTTTTAAATTTTAAGTATCTCACCATTCACAGCAAATCTTTGATTGAATCTTTAAATGCTGAAGTGTTTTGGTTTTACCTGCATCATTTCAGAGATGTATTTTACTTCATTTTAAAAAGTGACTTTGTTCATGACAGGAAGAAAATTCCAATCAGACCTCAAAATGTCTCTTTTGTTATCAACATTAGAAAACAAATGTGGGAGAACTTTGTTGTGGAATGAGTTATTTGATGACTAATACCTTACACTGTAGTTTAGTTTTTATAATACCTGCTAGAAATTACTATTATTCTGTTGGTGTGCAGTGTTACTATCAGAATTTCAAATGCTAGAGACAAAATGGCTTAGGTACTTTAATTACATTTTAGATTGTCCTGGGCTGCGCATTCTCGCTCTCATATGCAATAGTACTGTATTTTCAGCTGTCAGGTCTTTTTTTGTATATTGGACTTGAGTAAGCCTGGTGGTATATACACTGTATGCTGTAAACTAAGCAAGGTATCTTCTTGTCTGTAATACTAATGAGGGGCTAGTCCTTTGGGAAGCAGTAGCAGTGTTAAGGCAAGATTTTAGTGCATGCCATTTCCTGGCATTCATTAAACTTGTCCTTTCCTTTGTGTTGCAATTGACTCCCTTTCAGAAGGGAGCAGAAGAAAGAATAACCTCTACATCAATCCATCCAGTTTTTCAAACCATCTCCATCAGCATGGGAATATGAACGTAGAGGCCGCGATTCAGCAAAGCACCTACGTATGTGCTTAATTTCCACTGAAGTTAATTAAACGGAAACACCTGCTTAAAGTTAAACATGTGTGTAAGTGATTCACAAGGTAGGGGCTTTGTAATTAGAAAACGATGGGTCACATCCTGCACGATTCCATTCCTACGCATGGGGCAGGAACAGAGAGGGGAGGAGAAAAGGCACTTTTAAGCGCTGACATTTTTGCTAATGCCCTGTCGGGTTAATAAGGGAACAGGGATGATGCTGCAGAAATGTGTCTCCTGTCCTGTCACCCCACAAAGCCTGAACCCCAGGGTACACCTATGGAAAGGCCTCTGCAGGCGCAGGGGATCAGGGAATGATCCCAGTAGGGAGTATGAGGGGGGAATCGTTCCCTGAGCCATGTGAAGCCCAGTCCCCTTGACTGACAGAAGCACAAGGTAGCCCTATTGACACTGTTGTACAGAATTAAAAAGCAAGGCTCTTCCAATACATGCAGGGGCAGCTCTATGTATTTTGCCACCCCAAGCACGGCAGTCAGGCGGCTTTCGGCGGCATGCCTGCGGGAGGTCCGCTGGTCCTGCACCTTTGGCGTACTCGTCGCCGAATTGCCACTGAAGCTGCAGGACCAGCGGAGCTCCTGCAGAAATGCCGCCGAAGGCAGCCTGACTGCCGCACTCATGGCAACTGGCAGGCCGCCCCCTGTGGCTTGCCGCCCCAGGCATGCACTTGGTGCACTGGTGCCTGGAGCCGCCCCTGAATACATGTAAAACAATTGGCAATTGGAGCCAGCTTCCCTGCTGGCATAAGTTGTCTCAAAACTCTGTTGGCCCCCTGGTTATGCAAATAGTGAATTCCACCGTGGTGTTCTTGCAAACAATATTTTTGGTTTTCAGTAACCAGTAAGGGGCCATTTTTAAACCAGAAAGATGAGATATATGTTATTTGGGGAAACCTCTGATATCGTACAAAAATGAACGCAGCTCCTTCCTCCTCTTCACATGCTACAGGCAGCCACTCTCCTGTAAGTCACTTAACTTGCCAAACCACTTTTCAAGAAGCAAAGAGGCTTCTTCCACAGGGAGTGCAAATGTTCATTCATCATATATTCTAATTAATCAGAAAACAGCTAAGCGACATTGAAGATCTTATTTGACTCTAATTATTCTTGATGTATAGTGATACTCAGGGGTGTCTATAGAACATGTCTTTTCTGATTTGCTTCATAAATCAATGCGCTAATCTAGTCCCATCTTTCTAGAACTATTTCTTGAGTGTATCTTATTTTGGCAGTGATTAATTTACTTCTTGAACCTTTTAAAGGTTTATATATATAAATATAAAATTTACTCAACTTTACTCAATTTTATTATTAAAAGTCCCATCTTTCTAGAACTATTTCTTGAGTGTATCTTATTTATTATTAAAAGTCCCATCTTTCTAGAACTATTTCTTGAGTGTATCTTATTTATTATTAAAAGTCCCATCTTTCTAGAACTATTTCTTGAGTGTATCTTATTTTGGCAGTGATTAATTTACTTCTTGAACCTTTTAAAGGTTTATATATATAAATATAAAATTTACTCAACTTTACTCAATTTTATTATTAAAAGTCCCATCTTTCTAGAACTATTTCTTGAGTGTATCTTATTTATTATTAAAAGTCCCATCTTTCTAGAACTATTTCTTGAGTGTATCTTATTTTGGCAGTGATTAATTTACTTCTTGAACCTTTTAAAGGTTTTTTTAATCACTTTGTTATACTAGATCTTTCTTTAGCCAGCCTAAATGTTGATATACATTTGTCTTTGCTATTGCTAGTATTTTATATATTATACTTCTTTCCAAGTCTTACTGGATACCCCCTAAAATGTAATTAATAGCACTTGTATAAAATTTACTCAAATTTACTCAATTTTATTATTAAATTGAATTTAAAACTAATCTAGTTTTAGAGTCCAAAAATGCATAAGTCATTTGGCTATTGCTTAGCACTTAAATTAGAAAGCCACACTTTAGAAATTTGTATTTAAACTTTAGGTAAAGCAGGTCTTGAAAATAAAAAATTTCCATCAATTTTTTCACTGAAAATAGCTTTTTGTGGGGAAAAAAAGGGTATTTTCTAAAAAATAAAATGTCATTTTTTATCAAAAATGTTAGGTTTTCATTGAAACCCCCAAAATTGAAATTTTTCAGTTTGTGGGTTTTTGGTTTTTGATAAAAACTCGCAAAAACCTGAAGGAAATGTTATTTTCTGACCAGCTTTATGTGAAAAATCCTACCTATGGCCTAAATACAAGTTAGTCCTGTCTCATCCCTATACATAGAAACCAACCAGAAAAAAATTAAATATACTGGAAATTATTATATATGCAATAATACAGTAAAAATGAGTGGATATTGCAGAGACAAGCTTATTTAAAATCTGTATCCCAAACAGTCATATAAGTCTCTACTCAGTTAGGAGCCATGCAGTTATTGCTGTGTATATATACGATTGAAAGATCCTTTTACCTTTAATTCTGTTGATGAAGGGAATAACTATTGACATCAAACCAGTTAAGGAAGTGAAGAAAAAAGGAAAGACCCAATCCTGCAAATAAACCACATTGTTTCATGATCTAATGATCTCACACAGACAGTCTTGAATTACAATGATACAGGACTTTATTAAGAATAAAGCCCAGAATGTTCAGCAGTTACTACAGATTTGGGGTGGCTCATTTTGAGGGCAATATTTGAGAGGCTTTAAAAGTTGGAGAGGGGTTGACTTTCAGAAAGTGCTGATTACCCATACTTTAAAGGTCACACAGCTTGGACACCCAAAAATCACCACTAACTTCTGACAATCTTGGCTCAAATAGATAACATTCTTACAACCTAATTATAGCTGAAATTTACCAATATTTGCCACTTACATAGTCTCTTTCAATCACAGATCTAAAAAAGTGTTCCAGACCTGTATGTCTTAATATCATCATTTTACATCTGAGGCGGATAAAACACACAAAAATCCAGTGCACTTGCCCAAAATGACCCAACAAGGGAGTGGCAGAGTTGGGAATAGGACTTGTGTCTCTTTATTCACAGTCTCTTTATTTACAAGCTGTATTTACTAAAACACAGCATGTAATGCTATGAAGAGAATCCCAAGGCGGCCGACCCTTGATGATGGATCACTTGATGATTACCTGTTCTGTTCATTCCCTCTGGGTCACTTGGCATTGGCCACTGTTGGAAGACAGGATACTAGGCTAGATGGACTTTTGGTCTGACCCAGTATGACTGTTCTTATGTCAGAAGTTCTTGGCGTTATGAGCTCTCTCTTGATACCTTTACACCTCTGGTCCCACGCTGGCCGTCACTTGATGCCTTGCGAAGGGGGCAGTGGAGATGGCAGAGAGGGGTTCTCTGCCATCTCCACTCCAACCTTGAGCCAAGTTATTCTTGACATCTAGAGGTGCTTGGCTGGTCTGTAGCCCTGTACCATCCTTCCCTTCCCTGTCTCCCCCATGCTCCCTGGTTAATTTGGACAGTGAGCTCATGTGAAAACTTTGTATCCCAGTAAGGGCACACTCTATTTTAAAGGATGAGAGATGAAGAAGGATCCATTCTCATTGCCAACTCATCCTTCCCCAGTTGGTGAGCTCCAACAGTGCCTCTCTCACTTTTGTTTTTCAATTAAAAAATAAAAGGAGTTGAAAGTTCAAGCAAGAATCATTCTCACAGTGCCTCCCACTGAATTGGAATAATGAGCCTGATCCAACATGTACTGATAACAATGGGGGTCCTTTCACTGACAATACTGGGCTTTGGATCGAGATGTCATGAAAGCACATCTCACTATACTTGCCATATACGATGGAACAATGGAGGCAAAAGAGCAGGTCTTGTTCTACTTCCCTGTGGGGTTAGCATCTTTACTCAGGGAAACATTAGGAGCAGAAAGACCACTTACAATACTGAAGAATAATTCTCCTTTTGACCCACTGAGGAAGAGGTGCCTAATAACAATATATGATCATGGACAATCTGAACTGTGTGTGAAGATAACTGTCTGATCAGATAATGGAATTGTTTTCAGTGGTAAGAATGAATCCATTACTAATGCAAATAATGCTAATAATTATAATTTGCAATACAATAAAAGTCACCTAGCCTACCTCCCCCTCTGACAGGAGACTATAATAAATTATAGGCTGAGAAAAAAATCAAAGGGATAAAGGTTAAAAGATTTTTAAAAAGAACTGAAATTTAAATGTTAACAAGGAAATCAAAGACCTGAAAGCAGAAATTGTAGCGATTAAATTATGCTGTTGTAAAGAATTAGATATTATAGAACTGATTAGCAAATCTAAATCCAAACCTTTCCCGTATAACCCCATTGGGTCACAGATTTTGATACGTTTGACAGAACAAATTGTCAGGGTTCAATACATAATGTACAAGCTAATTATCTATAATACAGATATGCCTCCCTTACCAAATGGGGATACCAAAGCTTCGCAAAGGGTAATGGAGTCGAATAAAGCTGGGGAATTTTACCCCTTGCTTGTGCCCCTTCTTTGATCTTGTTTCTAAATAGCTCCATTTGGCCAACATGGTTCTGAAAAGGAAACATACCAACAGATATTTGCAGCACATGCATTGTTATGGTCTAGATCTTCTTGATCCCTGGCCCTTTATGCATGTCAGGATTCTGGAGGTCTTTTGAAATACTGATATTATTACCATCATCTTCTCTGGCCATGTAAGAGCTCTTGCATATAGGACCAGGGATAGGACCAGTGGGGCAAAAATGATTTCTAGGGAGCAGTGCAAAGCATGTGGGACAGGTATGAGGATCCAGCCCACTGATTACACTAGGGAAACTCACCAAAAATGTGTCTCTGTTGCTAACAATGGTTCCGCTCCACCTGTGAGTTGGCAACGCTGGAAACACCAGTGTAGGTAGGCCACCAACTGTTGACACCATTTTAAAGAATATGCTGATTAGAACTGAAGCAGAAAAATAGTGACCCTTTGAGGCCTGGAGTTGGGGAGAAATGGGGATGCTTAGAGTTTTTGACAAGAAAGCATATGATTCCCCCCCCCACACCCATCAACTCTGAATACAGTAAGGTTTAAATGATTGGCTCTAACCCAATCGGTTGGTATATTTTGCCCCCTCCTCCTCCTTTTTCTAAGGTTCTGTTTCCCAAAAGGTAGTGTTTCCATAAAGCAGCACAAAGCATGTGCCACTGTGGGGAAGAATGTGGAAGGTATATACATGAAGATATGTGGGACTGGTTAAAGGACGTGATTGCTTTCATTTTCCTGAAGCGGGACTCAGCTTCCAAAAGTTTGGGATATGCTGTTTCAAAATAAATTTTAAATCTTGTTTGTGTAGCCAAGTGTACCCTGCCTTTCCCAGCGGGTCATTCTGGAACTTACTGATTCCTTTCGCTCTTTGGCATTTTTCTTTCCAGTGCTTTTCACTTCAGCCCAAAAACTCAATACCCTTATTTCAGTAAAACCGAAGAACTGAATTATATTGAAGCACTGCCAGCAATTATGCTAGAGAGTATTACGGGAAATGCTTTAGCAATACTGATCTAGATGGGTTCATAACTACTGAATCACACTGTGGTTTATAACCATACTTTCATATTTATCTCACATGTGTAATTTATCCAAAACACTGCATGTCTCAGATAACATAGCATTAAGTGTCGAGATCAAGCCTAATGACATGCATATTTCAGATAGTATTTCAGTAGTTTTTAATCAATTGCCAAAGTCCAAATCGCTGCATGTTTCAACTTTTCATGTTACATTTCAAGTTCTTCGTGAGCTTCAACGTGGCATTACGTTTCTTAGTGAGATGTGCACCATAGGACTCCTCCGTGTGCGTGCATACCGAGCAGCTTCTGCACAGGTTTCCAAAGGTTTTCCCAATGACAACATGTTCATCTGCAAGAAACGAATGTCCACTGTTTAATCCCTGAGGTCCCATGAAATACTGCTGTAGTTGCAGTCAGTGGAGGTTGCCTGTGCCTCATTGGTGCAAGAGAAAGGAGCGGGTGGCTGGCAGGCTGTTCTCCATTACAGTCCTGAACCTTTGGAACTCACTTCTCCACTTTGTCCACAACCAATCAAGTTTGCTAGCCTTCAGAACTTGCTGCAAGGCTTATCTTTTCTACCTTGCTTGTAAGGAGATGGATGAATGGGTGAGGCAGGCTAGGGACAGTGTTGGATTTCATGAGGCGGTTAACTCATTTTTGGTATATTTATGTTGATGCGGGGTTATTTAATCTTGACATGATAGGTTTATTTAGATGGGCTTTTAAAGGATTGCCAAGGACTCCCAGAGCATTGAACAGGCACTCTTATTGGCTACCGTAATAACGTTCCAAATAAATAAATAATAAATCAGTGCTGGAGAGCAACGTGTCAATAGCAAGGACAGAAATTCTAAATTCTTACGTGGAATATGACTGCTGTATTTTGGGAGCATCCCTTTAGGCCTGTAGAATCTTTGGTATGTGTTGGGAACTTTGCTAACTTTATCTTCATACATTTTCCCTCTAAAATAAAACAAAATCGCAGTTCAGAAGGTATCCTCTAACTTCCATCATTTCAGAATTTGCTTACATGTCCCCAAGTTTTACAAAACTACTCAACTTAATTTTTAACTCTCATCTTAATTGTCTTCCAACTGCATGTGTTCTGTTCACTAGGCATTCCCTACATGTCCACAACACGCATGTGTTCCTTGCACACCCAAGTCGCCCATTGCCTTTCCAGGGAGTTTTTCATGTACATGGAGTATGGGACATCAACAGACAGGATTTCATCCATTGGACCAAGTTCTGCTCTCAGCTGAACTCATGCAAGTCCACCAACTTCACTGGGTGCATAGGTATACCTGTGAGGAAAATGGGGTGCATGGGTGAGGCTGTGTAGGGGGGAGCTATGAACATAGGTCCCTTATGCTTTCCAACAGATGAGTAAGCACTCAGCACACCACATATTAGACTTCCTCACTGTATAGTGCAAAACCTCAATTACAGTCTCAGCAAGTGCTAGCACATGCTCAGTGATGACATCTGTAGGGTGCTGTGTATTTGTGTGTGTGTATGTGTGTTAGGAAACACCCACTCATAATTAGGCTTGTGCACTGTACTGGGAGGAAAATGGATGTGCTGAGGCCAGTGTATTCTCTTAATCAGCAGGAGGCAGAAGGAAGTTGCCTGCAGAGGTGCAGTATCTGTCACTCAGTGGGAGGAGGGAAGAAGGGAAATATTCCCTCTCACCAAGTTTGGAAAGGGAAAGTCCTGTTTCCAATGCCTTGACCACTCCCTGTGGCAATTCAAACTCCCAAGTCTTCACAGCCACATTCTTCTCCCTGCTCCACTGCCAAATCCTTTCATTGTTTGTAAGAGGCCTGGCCCATTCTGCTTATAGTGGTACAGACCAACTCTCCCGTCCTCCCAAGGACAAAAGCCCAGACTCACTTGTCTTCCCCCTCCCAGCTCATCATTGCCTCTTGCTAACAGCTGCTAAGGCTTGTCAACACTAAATTCTGAGGCAAACTGAAATTTCATCGGCAATGCAAATGTCAGATAAGCAGAAAAAGATTCAGAGCTTTTCTATTAAATTAAATACAGTACTGAAATAAGCAGACACTTGATGTGCTTTTCTGGATTAAAAGCGAGGTTCCTAAGAGCTTTTCCTTCTATCAATACTGAATTTTCAGTCCTACCCAGGCTGCCAAATGTAGATCTTTTCTACACTGACCTTTCAGCTACTGGTATATGCCTCACTGGGGAAAATAATTTTGCTGTGGTGAAAATCCACTAGATGTTTGTACCAGTTAAACTACACCAATCCCTGAGATTATTGTAGGCAAGGCCTTAGATCAGGGACAGGAAAACTTTTTGGCCTAAGGGCTGCATCGGGTTTCAGAAATTGTATGAAGGGCTGCTTAGGGGAGGCTGTGCCTCCCCAAACAGCCAGGCGTGGGCTGGCCCCCGTCCCTTATCCGAACCCCCTGCTTCTCACCCCTTGACGCCCCCACCGGGACTCCTGCCCCATCCAACCCCCCTGTTCCTTGATAGCTTCCCCAGGACTCCTGCCCCACCCACCCCCCTGCTCTTGGTCCCCTGACCGCCCCTAACTGCCCCCGCTGCCCCATCCAACCCCTCCTCTCCTTCCTGACCGCTCCTGGAACCCCTGCCCCCGTTCAACCTCCATGTTCCCTGCTCTCTGACCGCCCAGACCCTTATCCACACTCCAACCACTGACCACCCCCTGAACTCCTGTGCCCTCTATCCAACCCTCCCCTTTCCCCCACTCCCTGCCCCCTTATGGCGCTGCCTGAAGCACCGGTGGCTGGCGGCGCAGCTGCACCAGGACAGGCAGCCGTGCCACCCGGCTGAAGCCAGTCATGCACTGTGCAGCACTCAGCTCAGCTTGGATCAAAACACTTGAAGTCATGTTTGGGCCTTGGTGTTTGGAGTTCATGGATACTCACAGTCTATGAACCACAACAGGGGCTCACTTACCCAGAGTGAGGAGCTCAAGGAAAGATTTGGAAAGAAGCTATTGCTGAAGGGAAAACCAGGATACATGAGATTGCTTTTCCTCAAGACTACTTTAAGAATTCATTTTCTCTCTCTCTCATGAGTAAAGGTGGCAGAACCAAGCCCCAGAAAGGCAGGACAAAATTTTCAAATGTGAGTGCCTAAAATTAGATACCCAGATAAGATGAGGGATTTTCAGAGATGGTGGCCATTTGTAGTTCCTATTGCAGTCAGTCAGGGCAGCAAGTGCTCAGCCCCCCAGAACAGCAGGTTAGTTTTACTCTAGGGTTAGGCAGCCAGGTTTGAAAACATTGGCTTCAGATTTTTAGATAATAGTATAATTTGAGAGCATGCTATTGCATGAGTCTATTCGGAACCCCATTTCTGGAAGGATTTCTGGATAACAATTACAATTGATGCAAGATCCATGTAAAATGTTTCACATCAAGATGAGACTCTGTCCTTAAATAAAAACACACCTATTTGAGAAAACCTCAAGACTTAGAATAGAAATGAAAGACATAGGGGCCAAATTCTGTCACTGAATGCACATGTGTGTAACTCCCACAGAAATCAGAGCAATGTGCTAGCAACTGAAGGTAAAACTTGGTTCTTATTACATCCCTGAAGATTGTAATTATAATTCACATTGTACTAGTAACATTAATTGAATGTTTGGCTGAAATCAAGTTAATTGAAACTTAAATAGAGTACCTAGCACATAAGGATGGTGTTTATAATTATAGTCATAAAGTGCTTGTAAAATCTTCATTGGAGCAAACATATGGAAGCTTGGGTGTAGTTGCTGCTATGTATCTCAGCTCATTCTGTGCGTCTCTGCTTCTTTGAGTAGCATTGTGGAATGAGGTCATACATGCCACTGAATCATCTCCATAAGTAGTAACAATTCTACAGAATCTTTGGGGGACATAGCCTAAAAGAGTAAGCAGAATAAATGTTGAAAGCTCACAAGATTTAATGGAACATATTGCAAGCATTTACAGAGTGAAATTATCAAACAGAACATTATATGCCATTCTTAGTTCTTCAAATTACACACACACACTGCAATTATACAGACGGTTACAACTACAGTGATCTCCTATGACCTTAGAAACAAGCCACATTTTGACAAGGGCTATAAAAGTACAATCCCCTTGCTTCCCATTTATTGTGTATGCTATTTTCTCTCCCCATGGGAGAGGATGGAAACACTTGAAAGAAAGAAGTATTTCTTGCCATTAACTCATTCCATGCTGAAGGAGGGGAGGGAAGTCACAAATCAGAAAAGACAGTTTGTGATATCACAAATACTGCCTATCTTCAGAGGGAGAAGAGATGGGGGGAGGGGAAAAGGAAGTTTCTTACATCAATTCATTTTTGGAAGAGAAAGAGCAGAAGTGTTTTTAACAAAAAGCAGTTGGGAAGGAAACTGATGTATAATGTAGCAAATGTCCAGTAAAGGCACTTTATTATGAAAGTTGGAGCAAAGAGACACATATTAATCTATTACAATATTTCAACTGACATTTTCATTGGCTAATGCATACATACTGTATGGCTTCCAGGGAGCAATATAATGCTGGAAGCACCTTCAGAATGGATGAGAGAGACAAACTTGGCCCACAAGAAATACAGGATGAGGCCCTAAACTTCCACTGAATTCAGCAGGAATTTGGAGTTCTTCAGCAATGTAAAATCCGGGCCAGTGATACACAGCACTACCTAAGGACTGGATTCTGTTCCGAGTAGACTCAGTGGGAGACTTGGCAAGGACTTTAATGGATATAAAGTTAGCCCTATCATTTAACACTGGCATACCATTTTCAACTCTCTCATAGAATCATAGAATATTAGGGTTGGAAAAGGCCTCAGGAGGTCATCTAGTCCAACCCCCTGCTAAAAGCAGGATCAACACCAACTAAATCATCCCAGCCAAGGCTTTGTCAAGACGGGCCTTAAAAACCTCTAAGCTTATGCTCAAATAAATTTGTTAGTCTCTAAAGTGCCACAAGTACTCCTGTTCTTTTTAAGGATGGAGATTCCACCACCTCCCTAGGTAACCCATTCCAGTGCTCCACCAGCCTCCTAATGAAATAGTGTTTCCTAATATCAAGCCTAGACCTCCCCCACTGCAACTTGAAACCATTGCTTTTTGTTCTCTCCTCTGCATGCTATAGAAAATACCAAATCCTCTTTCACATAGCTGTATTCCATTCTTCCTTTTCTTATATTTACCAACAGGACTTTTAAAAAATAAACTCTACTTTTATTTTACACCTGGGTGTTGCCTCAAAGGAGAAAAAGATAACCCTTAAAATAAATCAGGTGTGGTAGAGGGAAAGAAAATGGATACCCCTTTTACTCAGAAGTGCAGATACGACCCACTCTGGTATCTGATCACCCAGTGGACCAATACCACAGATATGGTGTGGTGTAAAATGAAGAGGAGACAAGTAACTAAAGTAACAAACAGAGAGATATGTATTAGGGATAAGAATACAATTAATAGGGAAGGGGAAGAAAACCACAAATGCAAACAGTACTAGAACCAATGACAATAACAATAGTGACAGTGACTTCAGTGGGGCATGAAGCCTGGACCCAGATAAATCCCTTCTTTGGCAAAATACCCTATAACAAAATAGATGTCTTCCTACTCAGTCTAGGTGCTGGGTTGTGTGCGGTGGTGATGCTCAGTACCTCTACTATTGGGCTAGTAGAAAGCCGTCAAGGAGGAACTCTGAGGAGTCCAATGGATGAATGGTGATCTCCGTGGAAGAGAAGCCCTCTGGAGATGGAATAGCAGGATCAGGTAGGTGTTGAGCATTTTCTCCGGTGTCTTCAGGATAGGTGTCACTCTCGTCAATATGGTCGGAACCACGATGAGACCCGTACTGCGCACAGGCTGCCACTCAGACGGACAGCAGCCTCATTCATACAGGAGTCAGTCCTTTATTGATGTAAAGGCAGGGAAAAGTGGACTGTTCCAAATGGCCGTGCCAAACACGTCTGAGGTAAATCTGAGGTAACAGAACCTTCAGGGATTTGGGTGGGAAAACAGGTGGAATGTCCGGAGCCCAACGATGGGAAAATCCAGTTCTAACCAGTTGGGGCTAGTTCCAAGTCAGTGCCCTGAGGTAAAACAGGATTGAATCCTGAAGTCACATGTCACAGACTCCATTTTGTATTTCTTACTTTTAATTATCCCAACACAGGAGCTAATTAGTTAGTTTCCCACCGTGTCCCTGTGAAGTGAGATCTAGTTAACGAGTGTTTAAACTCCTCAGTTAGGGCGAAGTCACAAAGTGATTGTTCCTGTTGCTTTTGCACTTGCTAATGCCCTAATCTTTTGACTGTGGTTTAGAAAGGTCAACCGGAGTCCTCTGGAGGAAACCCTAATTGTGGATTGCCCAACACCGGAAGACTGCAGCAGCAGCTGTTCCTGAGTCAGATGAAAGATCCTCAGTTTGCAGCCGAAGAGCACAATGTTAATTATGAGGTCAGACCCTCCGTTTAGTCAGCGCGGTGGTGGCTAGCTGCGGCTGAGAGGGGCTGGGAAACCACCCTGCCTTTGGGGAGTGGGATGTTTCTGGGTTTTGCAACGTACCCTGTAAGCTTTGGCGCCAACTTATATGGGCTCGTGGGGCTAAAGCCCCAGGAATATTGACAATCAGGGGCTCTGCTCCACCAATATTTGGAGCTAGGTTTCTCCCCTGCTTGGAGTGCAGGGGAGTCAGAGGGCTCTGGGCTGCCTGCAACCGCGGGGAGCCCAGAGCCTTTTAAATCCCAGCCGCGGCCGGGAGTCGGAGGGCTCTGGGCTGCCGGCAGCCGCGGGGAGCCCAGAGCCCTTTAAATCTCAGCTGCGGCTGGAAGTCAGAGGGCTCTGGACTGCCTGCAGCCGCGGGGAGCCCAGAGCTCTTTAAATCTCAGCCGCAGCCGGGAGTCAGAGGGCTCTGCGCTGCCCGCAGGGGCAGGGAGCCCAGAGCCCTTTGAATCCCAGCTGCTCAGGGCTCCCCGCGGCTGCCAGTAGCCCAGAGCCCTTTGAATCCCAGCCCCTGGCCGCTGATTGCCCGCTCCCCAGTCCCCTGTCCCAACGGCCCCACAGAACCCCCCCCCCAGATGTAAGCACCCCTGGTGCTTGTCCCCCGTTTCGCCCCTCCCGTGACCCCTGCCCCTAACTGCCCCTTGAGACCCCAGCCCCTATCTAAGCCTCCCTTCTCCTTGTCCCCAACTGCCCCTTCCTGAGACCCCACCCAACTTCCCCCCAGAACCCCACCCCCTACCTGTCCCCTGATAAACCTCCTGGACTCCTATGCCTATACAATTGCTGCCTATCCCCTGACTGCCCCTCCGAACCTCTGCCCCATCCAACCCCCCCTGCTCCTTGTCCCTTGACTGCCCCCTGGAATCCCCTACCCCTTCTCCAACCCCCAAACCACTTACTGTGCCACTCAGACCAGTGTGTCCGGCTCCGTGCAGCTCCAGACAGTTGCTGCCATGCTCCCCCATGGAGCCCACAGCCCTCTCCCACCCTCAGCACCTGCCTTCCAGATTTGAACACCTCAAAATTCAGGAGTGCTCAAGCTCCGTTTGGGCAGCTTTTACTTCATTTCTCCCAAATCAGTTTCCCCTGCAAGGTGCCAACTGAAGGTGTTGGAAAACAGAGAGATCGGGTGGCCTCCTAATGCCTGGAAAAGAGACAAAGGCCAGAGGAGGGAGTGTCAGTGCCTGTGTGGACTTCTGGGAAGTGCATGGTGTGGAAGGGGATGCTGTGATGCTTTGGAACAACTCCATACAAAGCCAATCAGGACTCTGGGGGAGCCTCCTCTCTCTGAGCAGACTGTCTCCAGGGCAAGAAGCTTACACCTTCCTGGGTCTGACCTCAGAGCATTCAGCTTGCCCTTCCACATCATGCACTTTCCACAGAGAGTCTGCCCAGGCGGGTCCTGGGGCAACCAGAGGTCCCTGCACCCCAACTCTGCAGTCAGATGTGACTCTCAGCCAGACAGTAAAACAGAAGGTTTATTAGATGACGGGAACACAGTTTAAACAGAGCTTGTTGGTACAGAAAACAGAACCCCTCTGTCAGGTCCATCTTTGGGGGTGGGGAGCCCAGAACCAAGTTCTGGGACTCTCCCCATTTCCCCAGCCAGCTCCAAACTGACTCCCTCCTCTGGCCTCTGTGTCTCTTCCGGACAAGGAGGCCACCTGATCTCTTTGACCCCAACACCTTCAGTTGGCATCTTGCAGGGGAAACTGAGGCACCCACACAGTATTCAGAGAAAATATTAAGAACATTCCCACTTCATCACAACAGGTGCAACAAAATATAATATTGTATATTGAAGTAGGCAAGTGCTGCTTCTGACTTTCCACTTTTAATTGACCCTTGTAATCTTGTGGCACTGACGCGTTGTAGCTTCATTTTAAATCGGCTTACAGGATGGGAGGGGGGGACCACCATTTTGGGCCCCATCAAAAATTATACAAACCTGCCACCTATGAGAGAGAGAAACAAACCAACCGAAAAACTCTTGTTGAGACACTGGGCTCCGCGCCAGCCCAACCTGGGGAGGGCAGCCCACCTCCTAACAAAGGGAACGCGCCACCCCTTTCCAAAGGCAGCCGCTCGCTAGCTGCCAGACCGGGGCAAAGCCAGGAGCTTGTTCTGAATGTTTGGGAAGATAAATGAGGTTTCAAGGGGGTGGCTCGCCTTCAAATCTCTTTACGGGAAGTCCACAGAAAGGACAGAGATTAATGTGCATGGTAAAATAGTCACTGTTCCTTATATCAACCTTCCTTTAATTAATAACCCTTCCCTGCCTATGTTCCACTGAGGGGTTAAATATCCGCCCTGGCTTCCCATAAGGGTTTTGCTGTGATTTCAATTACATTCATGAGTAATCCGAGAGCGAAGAAGTCTCCTCGCCGACTGATACTAGCTCTTTTTATACTGAAGTCATGTTTTAAAGGCAGTTTATGTTTTCCCCCCTTGTTCCCACATTCCTCGACAGGTAGGATGCTTTTTTGGAGAAGGAAACAGCCAACGATATGAGCCACCCTTCTCCACTCCCCAACGCCAGTAAAATCCTTCCCTTCCTCAAGAGACACACTAAACATGTTACAATATTTGCCACCAAGCAAGGAGGCAAGTTCAGGTAAGCGATGCAATCAATCATTCTTCTCACTGATGACACCCCCCTCCCCACCCCGACCCACAGTGTTATTAAGATGAAAAGCGACTATTGAAAAGTTTTCCTCTAACTCACTAGAGACCAATTTAACAACGGGCACTGCAGGCAGTAGCTAAATCTCACAAAGCTTTAATTCTCTTCAGATGGTTCACCCCGATGAGCTGATGCGCCACCCCAAAGAGGCTCAGCATGTAGATATTCCCAAACAACGGTGGTCCAGAGACTCTGATTTCAGATCCATCGAATTGAAAGAAACCCCCCTCTCCTCCTCTTCACCAGTAATACCACCAGCTGCTGCAGCTGGGCGAACGCTGAGATTATTCGCTTAGATTTATTTAGGTCCGAGCAACCTGAAAACACAAACACAGGGGAGAGCGAGACACTCGCGCGGTGCCTGTGAGACAGACAGAGGCAGAGTAGGCGATTCGGTTGCCTCCTTGGGTGGGCAGCACTTTTTTCCCAGGGAGGGACTCGGAAACAGGGAGGGGAAAAAAAACCAGGCGATTTTCCCCCCAGTCCCACAGCCTGGCTTCCATCAAAGATTGCTCCGGACTGAACACAAAATAAATGCTTTCCACTTACACAGGGAGCCTCAGCCGCCTCCAAGTCATGGTGTCTATACAGCTCCTGGCTACCCTGAGTGGGAGCCTCTCCCCCCGGAATCTACCGCCACCCCCAAAATCCGCAAGCGGCGGGTGCTCGTCTCTCCCTTGCCGGAGGGAGCGGTGTGAGGGGACCCGGCTGGCGCGCTGGTAATCTGGGCTTTGGGATGAGCTCACAACGGGCCCCCTCTATGGAATCAGGCGGCGCAGGTAGCAGACGGAGTTATTGATCACTCCCACGGCGCTGGGTGTGATACAATCCGGGCAGGTGCAGCTGCCGGGCGGCTCCATCAGAGGCGTTAAGCAAACCCGTGCATGGCCTGGAGGGGACTCGGCAGAAAGTTTGGCTGGGTGGGGGGTTGTTCCCTCCCCCCGAGACGATCAAAGCACCCACGGGGACAGCTGCTCAGGGCCGTCACTACCAGGGCTCCTCGCCTCCCGGGACACACGGAAAGGTGCCAGCCAGGCGCTGGGCCCCAGGGGTCAGTTTTGTATCGCTCGAGAGACCGTAAATCCGGAGGATTTCGGAACACGGAGCCGCCGGGACAATTTCCGCCCCGGATCCCCTCCGCCTGACTTGTTAATGAATTACTGACAGCAAGGTGGGAGTCCCTCGGTGAACCCTGACTGCGCTTTGATGAGAAGAAACCTCCTCCCTCACCCCCAGGCTCACCCCTCCTATTCCTTCCCCTCCGCCCCACCCCCACACGGGGGGGGGGGGGTTGTGGAAAGGTGCCTCCGCTTTATGCACACACACGAATCAGCTCCCCCCTGCTGTCTGAAAAAGAAACTTTTGGACGTGACTCTAGCGTGGAGTCCGGATTTCAGTTAGCGCCTTTAAGAGAGGCGCACGCCCTCTTCCCTTCCACAGGTTGAGGGAAGAAGCAAACAGGGACCCATGGAGCAAGGAGAAGACCTACTTAAACAAACATCTGCTGCGATCTCAAATACATGCTCCCACCCTGGCCACTTCAAAAGTTAAAACGTGCAACTTATTTTCCACACCACTGTTCAGGAGGAAAATTCCTACCTGCAGTCAGCCTCGGGTTTTCATATGCAGCAAAACCTGATTCAAGTGTTTATATTTCTCCACTTTTATACATTGTTTGGAGTTGAGATAAAAAACACCACCACCAACAAAAATAAGTATACTTCCCTACTATTTTTGACAACAAGCTTTGTTTCCCATTTGGCTAAAGAATATTCTTTAAGGTGAATTTTGTTGGTTTCTTTTTATAAGAAAGTGAGTCAAGCTGACCATTTTATAACAATTTTGTAGGATACTTTTTGTCATTAAGACAAGCTCAGAATCACTGGCATATGTTGGGAAATATAGAAAATATAACAGAGGCATAATTATTTTTAAATAGGAAGTTTTCCCATTTTTTTTCTTCCATCGCTCATTTTTAAACAGGCAAATCTGCATGAAAAGGGAATCTTGATTCCCTAGAATCTCATCCATCCCTGCTGCTTATTCCATAGATGAATTCATAATCTTTGTGACATCACAATGCAACTAATTGTTATGTCATAAAGGATTCACATTTCAGAGGTGAGAAATGTATATTATTTCAAGGTGGAAAAGAAAATCTATGAACTTCTGCATAATTTACAAAAGTTTATTCATAATATGATACTGAGAGTAAATGGTCATAACATACGATTTTTTAAATCTCAGCCCTTTGTATTTTAATTTATTGCTAAATCTCAGAGTCCTTAAAATATTTAAAGTGCACTAACTTAGCAATGACATTTACAGTATATTCAGCAAATGATTGTTTCTAGCCTTTGAAACAGTTGATAATTAAAAGAGTGGAGCAAGTTGGCCTTGCAAATGTTTCAGTACAAATTGGACTGGATGATGAGATTTATTCTTTTCATTTCCAAATTTCACATTATCACATGACATAATATATATAAATATCTTACAGCATAGCAGGCATGATTCACCTATCACTTACATTGGCATAAATCAAGAATAACTTCAATAAAGGGATTTTATACCAGAGTAAAATAAGTGCAGGTGAGAAGAAAATCAGGCTCACTGTTTGCAAAACCAACACAAAAATGTAATAACTTGATAAATATACTACATAACAGTAATATAGTAACAGTATTACGTGGTGTGTATATATAAGAAATAACATAACAGGGCTCTTCTGAGCTAATGACTGCTTACCTTGGATGGTGTTCTAAACCATGAAGCTACAGGCTGAGGCTCAGATCTTCAAAGGTCTTTAGACACCCAATTCCCATTGATTTCAATGTTAGTTAAGTGCCTAAATGCCTTTGTGGATATGGGTGTGAGTAACTTAACCACATAAGAGGAGCAATGATCCTCCAGGGAATACTTTTCTAGAGTGTCTTGCTGAAATTGAATTTATATTTGACAATAATGTTAAAAGTCAGATATAGGATGTCATTGAAATGGTTATGAAACCCCCAAAAGCCAGTTAGAAATTTGTGCATTCCAAGTTTTATAGATATTCTATAAGTACTGTTCTTTTTTTCCACATCTCTTTGGTAAACACTGAAAAATTAACACCATATGAAAGGCGAAAAAGATTAAAATCCCATTACTTCAAACAGATTTAACAGCCCAACTCTATGTTTTGAAAACAAAGCCAAGGCAGAAGCCACAGTGCTAAATAATATTTTTCTGAATATCTAACCGCTCCCCTTCACATGGACTCTTTGATAGGACAGTGGATATGAGAAAATTTGCAAGGATTTCTGCACTGTAACAGAAATGATTAAATTTTTTTTGAATTCTTTCTATACCTGGAGTTCTTATTCACCATTGTTGACTTAATTTTGTCCTTAGTAAATCTCTGGGTATCACTTCCCTCCCTTAGTTTTAAACTAATTTTCATTTCTTATTAGCCATCAGGCAGTGCAGGTATTACAGAACCTTTGTAGGAGAGTATTGTATTTCTTGGATACCTAAAGCCACTTGCACATTGGCCTCATGCATCAGAAGGCACTCACGGTATGCAGCCCTACTGAAATGAAGTGCCTGTCATGTCTTATTAGTATTGTTTAAATATATGCTGCGACAAATCATGTTTTCAAGTTGTTGCCACTCGAACCCCGACAAAGTCATCTTTTTTTTTTTTTTTCAGTGCTTAGGTATCAGACTGAAAACACTAGACACTGATGTCCCATTATCTACAGAACAGGAATAGCATGGGCAGTCGAAGCACAAGGCTTTCTCCTAACATGCCTAAAATACTGCTCTGGAGAGACTGCCTCTAGAAATGAGGGCGAAATTCAAACCTCTGGTTACATTCTGCTCCCAGTTATACTGGTGACTTCAGTAGGCTTACTCCCAATTTACACTGGTGTACCAGAATCCAGTCCAATATGTCAATTCAGTAATTAGCCAGACTCCACATTTATTCTGTCTCTGCGGAGACTGACAAAAACACTGCCAATTATAATGTTGGTTTTTAAGATGTGAAGAGGTGTCCCCTTAGAAACAAGGCAGACACCAATCTCACTGTGGACTACAGCTTCCATGATGATGGCTCCACTGCCTCTCGGTCCTCAAGTATGGTCAATTGTTTCCAGAGCTGTAACTAAGCATTTTAGTGCCTGGGGTAAGCAAGCATATTTGTGGGGTTTTTTTAGTCATTTTTTCACCCAGAGGTGACGTGTATGTGTGTGTGCGGGGGGGGGGGGAGGGATGTGCAAGGTCACATGCCCTCCCCCCAGATTTTTTGGCTGCCTCCCACAACCCAGATTGGGTGCCCTGCTGAGGTGAGTCAGGGGGTGCCGCCTCTGTTTCCGCCCCATTTTCCCACCCCCTCAGGTGGGGTTGGCATTGCCGTTGGTACTTCACTTTATAAGGATTTTTTTAAAGCTATGTCTGTGCTGGCTGATATTATTTTAACAAAGTGAAGCTTTTCATTCAGTTTGCTAACTTTCAAATATGTCAATTTAAAAAAAAATTAATCCAAGCACCTACATTTCATAGACATTTTCTATTTTCATCACAAGGATATTTTTCTTTTCTTTTTTCTATAAATAAAGAACAATAACTATCACTAAGATAAAACGTAGTGATGATAAGGGGACTATTTGACATACTAAACCAACTGTAAAAGGGAAGCTTCAGAAAACTTAATTCAAAGTGAGTCTAGGCAAAGAGACCCTTCAAAATTTACTAGCTTTCTAGTTTTCAGGTTAGACCCACCTTATTGCATGAAACTGGATGCACTCAGTAGGCGAGAGGCAGCAAACTCGTTCTGTGCTGAGGGCCAAATGACATCTTCAAATGGAATTCAAGGGCCAGTGTTACAAACATAACGACATGTTCTGTACTTGTTCCATGTGGAATGCTAATGGCTTTCCTTCTGCATCCCCATCCATATGTAAGTGAATGGTCACTCTACACCAAACACGTAAAAAGGAGTCATCTGCAAAATTAAACTGACTAAAATACTAGTCAGTTTTGCTTTTCCATGTGCAAAAGCTATAGTGCTGGAGCACTGTGTCAATTGCTATTGCTGGCAGCAGTCCACGATGACAATGGAATGGTAAATTGACGTGAGGGCCGAATAAATACATTGACTGGGCTGCATCCAGCGTGCAGGCCACATGTTTGTCATCCCTGCCATAGACTCATTTCACAGAGTGAACTTGAATGAAAATACTGAAGTCAAAGTCATTGAGCCATGAGAAATATAAATTTTATTAAGTGTGGCTCTGATGGAGCAGCTGAGCGGAAAAAGAACAATGCCATGAACTTCTAAATGTAATTCTGTTGGGAAAGAACAGGTGGAGTGAATCTGAGGTTGAACTAATGAGTGACACACAGTGAGAGAGAACAAGAGACTAGTGGGAAAGGATCCAGAAAACAGTACTTTTAAGGGCTCTTTTCTTCCAAGAGTATGAGAGAGAGGAAGAGAGAAGATGCAGAAATCATTAAGGGGAGGGAATTTAATTTGCTTTACTTGTCCTGAATTTACCTTTATTCCGTGAAGTCAATACAAGTAGTTGCTTGAATAAGTCAAAGATTTGGCCCAAGGCATTTAGCCTTTGTAAAGTCCAGATTAAGTAACAATGTTGTCCATCCTTCAAACAACAAAAACCTGCACAATCCCCCCCCAAAATCAATTTTGAGGCGTTTATGAAACCTTGAAAGGGCTTTTGTGGCCTGGTAATAAGATGGAGTTTTACTGAGCCTGTCATTTAAGTGGGTTTAGTGCTTCCAACAAGTGTCAGAGAGCAAAAGGAGCATAAAGACAGGAAGACTGACTCAAAGTATTACCATTAAGTGCCATACCCTTTCCCCCACACTCCTCAAACCTTCAGAGTGTATGAGAAGGGAAGATTAAGCTTCTGGATCCTCCATTTCAGTGTTTTTTTCCTCCATAGGCTTTAATCGAGCCTGCACTGTTTATTAATTCACAGAACAATTATTTTAAGTGAGCTTGTTCACCCAATAGTTTTTCCAAGCTCACAGTTGCCAACTACAATCATCAGAAATGCTGTGCTTTAAATATTATCTGGCCAGTTAACTACAAAAGTTGCTGTGTTCTTCAGTGATCTTATACATGATAGAATAGACCCCATTAATATGCATCAGCTGGTTTTGAATTTCAACAGGATATGGGATAAATATACTGAAGCACTGCACCAGACTTCAGAAATATGGAGTGTACAAATCAGTAGAAAATATAAAACTACTGATATTTACTTTGACGGAGAAATTAAAAAATGTGAAAAAATCCTAGCCACTTATAAAGGTATGTATCTTAAAAACATACTATTTTAGCGGCACTATTTTTAGCTAGTATAGACAATACATTAATATATAGGCTAAAAAGTATGTTTTAGACAGACTGAGCCTACCTCTACCATTCTAGTGTTTATTATCTCAAAGGTGGACTGATAGAGCCCCCTAGCGTCTACTGGAAGTAATTCATGCTCCTACAATAAAACAATACATGAAAATGAATAATGCAAACAGCGATAGTAAGCAAACAAAAACTTGCTGTAAAGCAATTAAACATACAAGAGGAACAATATAGATGATGACATGTTAAATACTGACTCATATGTAAATGAAACTTACAGGCAAGGGAATCAACGTATTTATCTCAGATACAGAGAACATTTGAGCAGTTATAGTTGGGTATCTCCTAAACTGCAAATTTGAGACTTTATTCCTAATGTCCACAGATAGTTTGATCTCCTGAAGTACCTATTGACTACCTAGCTATTTTAAAATAATCATGATGCAAACACAAATGAAAATCTGCCTACTTTACTGTTAGTAATAAAGGGTTATTCGTAAAGCAAATATGGGATATCAAAGCTAGCAAGGATCAAAACCACTTTTTTTGTACATTTTAGAAGGTACAATGTTAAAATAGGTTAAGAGCTAAATGGAAATGATTATCTAACAATAATGGACAAGGTCCTCAGCTGGTGCAAATCAGCGTGGCTCACTTGAGGATTACCTGTTCTCTTCATTCCCTCTGAAGCACTTGGCATTGACCACTGTCAGAAGACAGGATACTGGACTAGATGGACCTTTGGTCTGAGCCAGTATGACTGTTCTTATGTTCTGTGGTCTTTGACTTAGCAGCTTTACTGTTTTGGAATCAATGGAGCTTTGCAAATATACACCATTTCTGCCTTTGCTTCAGGATGGCTAGTTCATTCATATGAAGAATATCAATTTGTACAGCTTCCTGGGTAACTCTGTAATCACTTCCGGGCAAAGAAACTCAACAAAAAACAGTTTGCACTGAAATTTTTTTGAAGTCATGAAAATATTTATGTCAGTATTAAGCTTTCTTAAAGACTTTCATCTTACAAAACCTAAACGTTGGGCCCAAATTATGTGACAGTGACCCTTTAATTAAAATATGTACATTGTTTCTATTTGTTAATTTTATACCGCGGAAAGAGCCTTCTCATATACAAACAAGATCAAATTTCTGTTCCCTATTTCTAATTAATCATTTTAGATTTAGTTAGTTACCAATGGAAATGAGAGAACCAGGGTCTGATTTTCAGTACACCAACTTAAATCATTGGGAACATCTCTGAAAAACAGTCCCCTGTTTTCTCCCCTAAATTATTGGGCACTAATATAATAATTTGTTTTCTCTGCCATTACTTCTGGAAGACTTGCATTCCTTCTGACGACACAAGACCTGACTGGCCCCATCTACACTACAGAAATGGATTTTAAACATGGTGGGCCAAATTTAGAGGTGAGTCTAAGTCTAGAATGAGTCAAAATTAATGTACATGTACATTTTGGCAGGGAGGATGGAAGATATAATTACACAGCTAAGACCTTCTCTATATTACAAAGTTTTTTTCTGGTTTAGCCATATCAGTATAGTTAAACTAGCAAAACTCTCCTAGTGTGGATGCATAAAAATAACCATATAAAAATAACTGCATCCACACTAGGGCTTATGCTAGAATAACTAACTTGGTTTAAAAAAAAAGTCAAATTGCACCTCTAACCACCACAGCTGTAGTGGTATAACTTTTAAGTGTAAATCAAGCCTGAGACTCCCTCTTTTCTTAAAGTAGTTTTATACCAAATTACCACCATGCAATATACACCCACACATTCCCATACATATAATCTCTGAATTTCACCCAGTGAATCTAACTGAATGTAAGAGAGTTTGTAATTTACACACCCAGTAGTCAAAATAAAGGAGCACAGAAAGAAGCAACTGATTGGAGCATTTAAGAAAGCATAAGTTAAAATAGGCACCCTCTTTTATTTAAACTTACACCTTCTTTTGACTCCTGTTAGTGTAAGTTACACCAACTGAGATTTCTTTACACACGGGTAATGGCTTTAAATCTAGTCTAATAAGGGAGTCTGAGTCTACCTTTATACCACATGACCCATTGCCTCTGATTCTGAACAATTGTTTAATATACAGCTAACACACTTGTACTAACAGACTACAAGCTCTTCAGGGTAGGGACTGTGTATTTTTTGGTGTTTGTAGAGCACCTAACACAACAGGGCCCTGATCCTGACTGGGGCCTCTGGGCACTACTATAATATGAATGTTAAATAAGAATAATAATCAAGGTTCGCAAACACATTACCAAGCCTTGAAACCCCACATGTATTTTTTTAAACACCATGTTTCAGAACACAGCAAGTTCTGTAGCGTAAACAGGGCCAACTGGGCTGCATCGTTTATAGTTGCATAAAGGTTAGGAATCTACTAGCCCCAAGTGAGAAAGAACGGGAAGTCTCTAGTAAGTTGTAACATTCCTGAAATTCAGACAATAACTGCGATCATGAAGAAAGCACAAGAAACTATTGCTGATGAGACAAAAGGAAACAAACAAATACCAAGATAAAATATAGATTTTCATATTAAATGTAAAGCTGCAGCAAAGTACTCACCACTCTGAAGTACAGGCCTCTCCAAAAAGCAACAGAGTGCTGTGGCACCTTTAAGACTAACAGATGTATTGGAGCATAAACTTTCATGGGTGAATACCCACTTTGTCAGGCCTCTCCAAGTTTGACTTGGCTAAATATCTGATTGGTCACCATTCGTAACAAGATGGAGCAAGCCTTTAAAAAATAAATAAATAAATAAAATAAAAAAAAAAGTCAAATCTTGATACTTAACACTTGATCCTTAGCAAGCAGGAGGGCCCACAAAGCTGTTAAAATATAAAGTAATTTGAACAATATCTCTTTCTGAACATGGTTATTTTGTAATCTGTGTAATCTTGGGCAAGACAGGTCAGACTGACAGAAGCAAAGTAAGGGGTATTATCAAGCACCAAAACACTACGTTTAAGTAGTTGTTTTTCTTCCTCAAAAAGTGCCTAAGGGAAAAAAAAAAACAGACAGGAACAGTCAGGCTTGAGCCTCTAAACAGACAACCAGACAACCAAAATGTCTTATACAAAATTCTGTCTTAGCTTCTGTTGTCCAAAAGGAGCTTTTCAAAATACAGTATCGGAGCAGTTTGCCTTTTTCTACTGGACTCCTTGCATTTAAATCTCCATGGATTAGGTTCCCCCTTTGTAAACTGGAGATATTACTGCTTTCTTTCTCCTATTCTTTGTCTATCTTGCTCATTTCAATTGTAAGCTGTTTGAGGCAGTTAATTTCTCTTACTAAAGTTCATGCACAGTGCCTAACACAGGAAGGCCATAATATTACTTTAATATTAAAAAAAATGCTTTATAAGGAAGAAACACTGATAGAGTTATTCTTCATCTTAGGTATCCTATGAAATGACATACAAGGCTCTCTCAAGTATCGATAGGATGCAGGTTCCAGCATCTTTTGGTTGCTATTAACTGAAAGGAAGGAATCAGTAGGAGGTAAGACACTATTGAGGGAAATGTTCCATTGTGGTGGGAATGTGTTTGAAGACCTGGGATGCAGGAGGAAAAAAAAGAAAGAAAAGTGTGGCAAATGTGTCTATTAGAGTGCACTATCACAGCCATATCTGAAAGTGAACATACGTACCATACTTTTTTGGTGGAATGTGTAACAAAGCCAGAATGTTAAGCCTATAAGCTCAAGATTCCCCAAGTATTTTCATTCTAATTCTATTAGATTTCTATATTAATTCAATTTTTTTCCATTTCCAGATGCTTAAACTTTTTCAAACTTTTACTTTTGGGGCTGAAATTTGGCATATTTGTGCTCGGTCTGAAGCCATTTTTTAAAAAGTGTGATCAAAAATGGTCCAGCCATTTTCAAGTTGGAAAAACTGTAGCATTCTTTTCTGATATATAGATATATAAAATCACTACAGTGTCTCAGGAGGAGATTGTAGAAACTTCAAATCTCAGAGGGACAAACTCCAAGTAGCATGTGTGTCCTTCCGTGGTACATGAACATCAGTTTCAATTTCAGAGAGTGAAAAGGGATTTTAAAAAAAAAATCAGTATTTTGTGCATGCACAGTTAGTTTCTGTTGATAAACTAAAGCTCTCCCAATGTTATGTTAGCACTATATACATAAAGTTGAGTGGAATTTTCAACAGACAACATCAACATTCTAGTGAAGCTGTGCACAGACATAAGAAAGTTGACTAAACTTTGTCTTTAATGTGTAGGTGCATGTGGAATATGATCTGTAAGCAGGATTCCAGTGCAAAAGACTTTTCCTATGGGGGCATATATCACCCAGAATGCAGCTTCCTATTTCTTTCTAGTCAATAGTTGCACAAGATAGGAATTTATGTGCAATACCCTTCTCAACCTCAACAACAGTGACACTGACAGCAATGCTACAGCAATGATTTGCCATTCCATTTACCCTTGTCAAAACATCTGCAAAGGGTATTTAGTTTATTAATTACAGATTTTATAATTTTTCTTAAAATATTTAACAGGAACATGCTTCTTGTGCAACTGTGATAATTTTCTATAGTGGCGCATCTCTATCAAAATATTGTCATCGACTGATATTTTGAATAAATTTACAATTTGTACAAAACAACTCAGTAAGCATAATTAATATTGAAAATAAATGTCAAAATGATATATTTGCCACTATATCAATGAATATTGTTTCACACATAAATGTGCTTTGTGGCAATGGTTCAAAACTCTTTTTATTCTACAGTAAGCAGATTGAATGAAATAAAAAATGATGTGCCAAATCGCAAAGGATTTAAATGGCATAAATTTCAAGCTATTGATTACTAACTGTCCTTACAGATATCAAACAATACTTTTTCAGACAGCTGTAATAGCCCACTACAATACAGACAGCATTATACTAGTGAAAAGTTGAAACTGTGACTGTTTGAAAGGTTAATGGTCATTTTAAATTACTGAGAGGGGTTTTTAAAAATCAAAATAAAATAACGATTCAATCCTTATGCTCTGCGGAGGGGGGCAGTTATAACTCTTCTACAGAGGAAGAGTCTCTGCCTTTTAGACAGAGCAAGGAACTTTCACCTGGGATGTACCTGTTATGTGAATGTCACAGATGACGAATGTTTACTAACAAAATCTGAACAAATCACAGGCAGATAAAAGGCTCGCTCAAGTATCTTCTGCTTCTTTGGAATTAGTCCTAACTAACCATTTTAATTTGTGACAGTCAGAATTAAATCCTAATGTAGAGGGCAATGGAATGTCAAAAGAGGTCAATAATAGAAAAATCAGACATTCGCCTCTAGGATTCAAGTCTGAATCCAGCTCAGGTTTTTGATAGCCAAAAGGTTTTCCATTTGATGGCTGTTTGGTTATGTCTTTGAAAAAGTGTTGGTAATCTCAGTCTAAGACCCACCGCAAGACAACATCACTGGCATTAACTGACAATCTTGGTGGTTTTAGCACAGAGGCCAAGAATTGGTTTGTCACAGAGACTTGCCACAACCCATCTCATAGTTGGTGCTTCTAAATGAAGGTTGTGGCATGTCTGTAGAGCAGTATGTAGAAACCTGTGCTGTCATTGTTTTTCCTGTACCTATTCTGTGGACTGAGGAGTCTCAGCACAGCAACTTTCAAGAGCACTGAATTCCACAAAGTTTGGAAAATGGAAGTCGGATGACAGGTTCACATCTAATATAAATGGTTTCTAGTTACTTCTTCTAAAATATGACACTTTGTAGCTTAGTTGAAGTTTGAACAAATACAACCTACAGCCTTGTTTCATAGAAAAACAGTTTTAAATCTAAGGACTAAAGAACATGAAAGAGAGGAAACAAAATATAGAAATAAGTGGGCTCCTTATTGCAAATGGTTATATGAGGGCAAAACCCATAGCTATCAATAGGAGTTGTGTGTGGAATGGCTACAAAATCTGGCTGGGCTGTATTAATCATAATACTGCACATCTATAAGTATTATTAGTCAATAGAAAAAAGTGGGTTTTTCGTGCTTTATTTGAACTATGCACTCTGATCACAAACCAGAAAAATAGCAATTTAACATACCATAGATATATAGTAGAGTAGAGCAGAACTGAATATTGTTCAAGAAAAACATGAAGATTCTCTTTATAGGGCTCTTAAGTAAGGTACTTTGTACTATAGTCAAGTGTGGCTTTACTTCCTAATGTTACCGTCTAGCTGAGAGCCAATAACAGCCTGACAGGGATAAGGAAAAGATTGCTTTATTCTGCAGAAGAAAGGAGAGTTCTGTACTCAGGTACAAAGAACTCTGCTGCATACAAATTTCACAAAACTTTTTATACACTTTCAGACAAAGACCATGCCGTGTTAACACTTCATTGGTAGTTGCCAGACCCCGTGAAACCGTTATCTGGTCAGTGCAAACTGGCTTGGAGCAAGATTTCTCTGCTTTGAGGCAGAAGAGAAAGGCTAGTTCAAAAGTTCAGGTTACTGTGTACATGAGGCTTCTGCTTCCCCCTACTGGCTGCTTATAAGCTATTAAGGGGGAGGCCCCCAGCAACTTTCACACTAATGAAATTCTTAAAACTCAGGGGAGTGGACAGTAGAACAATAATTGTAACTCCTGAAAGTTAAAAAAAAGTCTAAGTATTTTATTTTTACCTTCTCTCTCTTCCTTGGGTGGCTTCACTTCTTGGCTGCAAAGCTATGACACCTAAGGAACTGGTACTGTGTGATAGGAAGTGGGATCTGGCAGTTCTGAATAAGGTGATAAGCATCAGATGGAGGGGATTTGCTGCCTAGCACCTTCTCTTTCATGAAGAGGATCCAGACTTTGGTGAGGCCAGGGACCAAAGAGCAGTGGAGCAGGAGCTCAGCAAGACTAGTGAAGGAAACTACTCAACTAGGAGGTTGTGTGGGAAGCTCCATGTATCCAAAGGGGCAGAAGGAAGGGGAAGGAGGGAGCCGAGCTAGAAACAATTAACTGGAAAAACACTAATTCTGTTCCTTTCCTTCCCAGCCTTCTAACAACTACCTCATTGGCTGCCTGGTGCACTTCCAGCCCTGCTGTTTTCTTTCCCTACCTAGGTCCTGTTGAGCTTCTGCTCCCCACTCAAAAACTTCTCTGCTCAGCAACTTTCCCTCTGCATCAGAATGCTTTTTTAGGAGCCTTCCCTCCAATCCTTTCTCCTCTCCACCTCCACCATACAAATAAAGTAGAACCTCAAAGTTACGAACACCAGAGTTACAAACTGACTGGTCAATCACAGATATTATTTGGAACCGCAAGCACGCCATCAGACACAGGGGTGGCTCCAGGCACTAGCGCACCAAGCGCGTGCCTGGGGCGGCAAGCCATGGGAGGCAGCCTGTTGGTAGCCGTGAGGGTGGCAGTCAGGTTGCCTTCGGCGGCTTGCCTGCGGGAGGTCCGCCGGTCCCACGGCTTCGGCGGTAATTCAGCAGCAGGTACGCCAAAGGCGCAGGACCAGCGGACTTCCCGCAGGCGTGCCACCAAAAGCCGATTCTGGTGCTGCTTTTTTATTTGTATTATTGTATCACCTAGGAGCCCCAGCCATGGATCAAGATCCAGTTGGGCTAGGCACTGTGCAAACAACAAAATGGAACAATTCTTGGCACAAACATAATCTAAGTACAAGACAAGAGGTGACAACAGATGGATACAGACTGATGGGGGAGTACAGGAAAACAATGAGACAATATCGATCAGCATAATAGGCCCTGGCTGCTTCTGTGTTTGAACTTTTCCATGACATTTTCAAAATTCTGTAAGTGAGCAGTCAAAATGGACACATTGTTTGACTAAATGTATGCCAACAAACTTGAGCTTTGTGGGAAGGACTCATCATGCTGCCTGGAATAGTCAAGGGCTTTGAGAATCACCTAATTTAGATTGTGATGATGGGTCAGTTGGAAGATGCCATTGTAAAGGTTTTGCACTTAAAGCAGAGGTTCTCAGACAATTTAATCAGGACTCAGAGTGCTGTAATTTTGAAGGAAAATGGAGTATATGTTATACTGAATAATCTTTGAGAATTTCCAGGTAAATTAATTGGTTTTATATATACTCTCAACCTTAACTCCATTTTAACATAGGTTTTGTCTGGAAGTTTTACTAAATGTAATGAAGTTCAGTTAGAACTTTCTATGTTTTCTGGATTAAGAAATGAGGGAGACATTGTCCAAAATGCAGTGGAATCAGAGGTAGTAAGGATATCCCCACTAATCTGTTTTCCATGTAGCCACACATAGCTTCAAACAATGGCAGATCCTCTAACCTCAGGAAATGAGAGTAATTGGATTAAATAAAGCTCTCTGAACACTTTGGAAATACATTTATTTTTACTGACAGTTTCAAGGCACATCAGTATGGTGACATACAGATAAGGCCTTCATAAGAAAAAAATTGTATTTAAAACAGATGAGAAAAAAATATAGCCTATAATACATTTGGTAATATAGCTATTCATGTGTGCTGCAGAACAATGCTGAGAAGGGGGTCTGAAAGCTTCTTGACATTTATCAAGATCTAATATACCAAGATTGTGGGTTCCTGGTTTGTGGCAGGACAGATATGAGAGTCCTTGCTAACACGATTATACGTTCTAGATAAGAGATGCTCTGAGTTTGGTCATCAGGACTGTTTAAGGTGCAGGATGGTCCCAGGAAGTTTTGGGTCCTGAAGATGACCAAAACTCTTTAAACAGAGTAAAACTTGCCCACATACTGTTTCTGAAGAATTCTTTAATCACCTCTAGCTCAGCACCATGCCACCTCACAAAATTAGGATATTATTGCACAGGGAGAATACTGGGAGGGCTGAAGTGGCAAGCAGTAGATATACTACCAGAGCATACTGAGCTACATCGTAGCTATTCTCCAAGCCCTCAACATGGTCATTTTAATTAAACTGATCAAGTTCTTGTAATAGATCTGAATCTTCTCCTAAGATTAGATAATTCTCAGTCCTTGGTTGGTCAGACAGTTGTGAGTTGTTCATCCTGTCTAAAAATATCTGTCTGTTCTACCAAGTGACGCCCAATGGCTGAATAATGGTTTCTGTAATATAAGTAAAGGTTGTGGCTTAGTTGTGAGGAGCTGATCTAGTTGCTTTTGAACAGTATTAGTTTCTTGGCTACAAAGAAAGATTATCGGAGGTAATCAAATCTGTAGCAGTCCCAATTTTTACTCAAGGTTTCATCTGTTCTAAGGATACTTGGTTCCTGGTCTGAATCCTATCGCAGATAGAAGGCTGTTAATGCTTCCCATATAATATTCATTACTGTCTCAAATTTTACTTAAATCAAAACATTGGTGGATATATCCTGGAAGGTACTTTTGAAACTAGGCCTGCCAACAAATAGGCAGAGAATCTCTGCAGGCATTGCCCAGAGATTCCTACATCCATCTCAAACTAAGTAAAGAACACATGACAGTGCGTGTTCAGATATAGAAGCAACTCATATTGGACCTGCCAAACTGCTAACTAATGATTTTGCCAGAATATAAATTCTACAAAGAATTGACAACAGTCAAGCTGGGGAGGTTATGCACTTTATTAACCTCCCTACCCAAAAAGCTCAGACAAAAAGTTCATTCTCATCCAGGGGAGGTACAGACAGTCCAGACATTATATTTGATCACATGCATAAATACCAAGAAGAATATATAACAGTGATTTGGGTCAGTTACTGGGGAAGGGGAAGCTTCTTGTACACTAAGGCTGGAATTACCTTGAAGAGCAATGGTATAATTTTGCACAGATTGTCCCAACCAAACTCTTTGTAACCTGGCATGCTCAGCCTAATCAAGCCATGTCTCTAATTAGACTACTCACATAGGTAAAATTAATCATGTGCACGTATGCAGGATTTGCCCTTTCGTCTTGAAAGGGACAACTTTTTTTTTTTATTTGTACAGTTCTGGAAAACCCAATGGCATTTAATGCACAACAGTTGCCCTTAAATTTAAAATGCAGTCTTATTAATCATTTCATCAACCAGTTGCAAAAACAGTTATCACAGAAACGTGATTGACTAAAATAAAAGAATTTACATGATCTGATTAAAAAATCATTGACATAAAACTTCTATGAAAATAATATGTATACCTACTTTATAATACAGAGATAATAAAGTTGAGGAATTCAAAAAACAGACAGAGAGAATATGAAACTGTGTAATTTAACTTTCAGATAGAGAGAGGTATAATGATGATTTCACAAAAAAGCAATATATTTGCTTTACTATTCATTACCATTCACTTTTCAGTTACTTTCTTTCAATAATCTTTAAAAAGATAAACCAGAAAAAATATTTACACACACTTCACACAAACAGAGTGGACATGCTGAAGCTTCTGAAAAGCAGCAGTTGCACATAAAGTAAATAATTGTTTATGTATCCAGAACATTTTATAATTCCAGCTTATTCTCGCTGCGATATTTTGCTCAAAATGAATTTTTTTTATTGCTTTGCCTTCGCATTGAGCCCCAGATGGAGCATGCAAAAAAGTTATTTGTGCCCATGCAAGCCTTTGAAAATTGCATCATACAAAAAGGAGTAATCCCTTAGAAGCATAGGTGGGATATATCTTTGGGTACAGCTTGCAGGCTCTCTTTTAATTGCAATCACAATTTTTTAAACAGATGGAATCACAGAAACAGTATCTCCATCAATAGATAGGGAGATTTTGATAGCATGATTGACCACTGCCAAATCTACTCTGAGTAAGGTCTTCCGCACCCAAAAAGGAGCCATATCAAAAGGGAAAGGGCACAGTTTATGTAGATCTCAGGATTATCCTGTTGTTTCCCAGATTAGCTTTTGCAATTAACAGATAGGAAAGGCCTTAACTAGCTTCCTCAGGAAGGCTAGATAAGTTTTCTAAGAGCTATTCAGATTCTTTTAAAGGGAGCTGGGGGAGCGGGGATAACAGCTCCTAGACAAATAACTCAGATCCTTTGTATTAAGCTTACGGGTACATACAGTCTCATCCCCTACTAGGTCTCCCATAGAGGAAAGGCATATTACTAAATTCAGAGGTTGACTCATCCATTGCCATTAAAAAACTTGCCTGTTTTACCTTAGTTGACCATTAAATGTTATCTTAGTTCTACAGTATTTGTGCTTTTCTATACTTATAGAAAGAAATATATTGAATGCTGTAAATACTGAAGTAAAATTTGTTTCTTAAGAAGTTATAAATCAATTGGCAAGTTTTTACCGGGGAATATGGCTATGAGATTAATTTGATGAAAGCCTTCAGCACAGACACAAATATTATTATAAAAAAAAAAAGGAAACTCTTGGTTTTTGCATTCAAGTTGTTTTCATCATGTCAACTAACTCATTTTGCTTTAATGGAAATTATGGGAAGGGTTTAAAAATTATCTAAATTAGTTCTGAATACCAATTCTGCTATGACTGTGAAAATTAAGTTGTTTTATTTATTTTCTTTAACCATCTAATATGTATCATATTGTTGGTAAATCTGCAGTATCAGAAAGAAGTTGGGCTTTATGAACTATGATAAACATTTGAAAATCTTCTGAAATACCTTAGAGCAGAGGTTCTCAAACTGTGGTCCGTGGACCACCAGTGGTCTGCAAGCTCCATTCAGGTGGTCCGTGGATAGTTCTCTCTAAGGTGCATGCATGGGTGGCTGCACATGAGAGAATGAAGGGCCACCCACCTAATTAGTGGAGCTGCGCAGGCATGGCTCCATTAATTAGGTGCCTGGACCCTGGAGAAGATGCACATGTAAGGTGAGGTGGGGGGAATAGGGGGTAGGTGGGAGGGAGCAGTGGGGTGAGAATAGGGACGTGCAGGGCTGTGGCAGCCAGAGAAAGAGGCGACTTTCCCCAGCTCCAGGGCTGTGGCTGCCAGGGAGAGATGGCCTCCCTTCTAGCCTCAGGTCTGTGGCTGCTGTGGCGGGGAAGAGAGGGCACACCCATCACATGAGAAATTAAGACTACAGATATAAAAATATGAGTTGTGTGCTTTTATTTGTTGAATAAAAAAAGTTTATTATTAAGGGGTTTTTTTATATAGTGCTTTTATCCAAAGCACTTTACAATAGTTAGCTAATGGTACAAACAATATTTGGAAAGATCATTAAGTGGTCTGCCGAGACCTTCAGCAATTTTCAAGTGGTCCAAAAAAAAAAAAAAAGTTTTTGAACCACTGCCGTAGAGAAGACAATGAAAGATACTGATCTAGTAATATTCTATAAAGGCTACTGTCAATTTAAATACTGAAAGCATAAAATTATCTTTATCTTGACGAATTAACTTTAAATACATATTTCAAGACCAACCAGGATTTATATATCATATAAAATAAGGCGGGATTATATAACCAATAGATGCTGAAAAAGGAGCTAGGCTTCTGGGGAAAAAAACAGGGTAACATGTAACAGACAGCTAAAGAAGGATCAAAGAAATGGAATGGTGTTATAAAGGATATGGTAAAATATTTTAAAAGTTGCTCAATTTGAGTCATTAAACAAAATGAATATTTTCCTTAGTTCTATTTTAATGCAAGCTTACACCTCGTAACAAAGGGGCCAATCCTGTCAAGTGCCGAGTATCCTTAACTCCCATTGATTTAAATGGGATTTAAGGGCTCTCAGTATCTTACAGGGTCAGAGCCCACAATAACAGTATTTATTCTAATAAAAAACAAACCACAAAACTAGTGGTGTACCCACCTCTTTCTGACTACCATAAACTACAAAGAACTTAATTTTCAATATTTACACTTCAGCTTTCTGGGTGCTTTCTTCTCTAGCCCCGAGGATAAGAACAGCCATACAGGGTCTCACCAATGGTCCATCTAGCCCCGTATCCTATCTCTGACAGCAGACAGTACCAGAACTTCAGGGGGAGTGTACAAAACAGGGTAATTCTTTAGAGATCCACCCCGTCTTCCCCTCCTGGCTACTGGCAGTCAGCGGTTTAGGCTGCCCCGAGTATGAGATTACATCCCTGTTATCTTGGATAACAGCCCTTGATAGACTTATCCTCCATGAATTTAATCTAGTTCTTTTTCAAAACCAGTTATACCTTTGGCCTTCACAACATCCCATGGCTATGTGTTCTACATGTTAATATTGTGTTGTGTGCAAGAAGTACTTCCTCTTGTTTGCATTAAACCTGCTGACTATTAATTTCACTGGGTGACCCCTGGTTTTTGTATTGTGGAAAAGGGTAAACACCATGTCTCCATCCACTTTTTCCATAACATTAATGATATCTTCCTTAACTGAGTCTTTTCAGAGATGAATAGTCCTCATCTTTTTAGTCTGTCTTTGTACGGTAATTGTTCCATACCCTTGCTCGTCTTTGTTGCCCTTCTATGAACTTTTTCCAGTTCTACTATATTTTTGAGGTAGAATAACCAGAACTGGACACAATATTCAAGGTCTGGGAGCAGAATGGATTTATATAGTGGCATTATATTTTCTGGCCCTTTCTTAATAGTTCCTAACATTCTTTAGCCTTTTTGACTGCTGCTAAAGAAGTCGTCATGGATAGTTCTCTAAACTATCCCTGACGACTCCAAGATCTCTTTCTTAAGCAGTAACAACTAATTTAGAACCCATCATTATAGCCATGTGTGTGAGAGGGTGGGTGTGGAATTTCATCTGCCATTTTGTCGCCCTTTCATGCAGTTTTGTGAGAGCCCGCTCTAACTCTTTGCAGTCAGCTTTGGATTTAACTATCTTAAATAATTTTATATCATCCACTTCACTGTTCACTCTCTTTCCCAGTATCAGAAGGGTAGCCGTGTTAGTCTGGATCTGTAAAAGCAGCAAAGAGTCCTGTGGCACCTTATAGACTAACAAACATATTGGAGCATGAGCTTTCGTGGGTGAGTACATGCATCTGACGAAGTGGGTATTCACCTACGGAAGCTCATGCTCCAATACGTCTGTTAGTCTATAAGTTGCCACAGGACTCTTTGCTTCTCTTCCCCAGATCATTAATGAATATGTTGAACAGCACAACTCCCAGTGCAGCTCCTTAGGGGATGTGGACCTACTCTCCATTGTGAAAATGGACAGGTGATAGCGGCCTCAAACTACTAAGTACTAAAACCAAACTTTAGTCTTCCAGACTAACAACTAAATAAGTTTGCTGCAACACTAAGCCAAAGTGTTTTTTGTTTTGCTAGTTTTTTTACTACATGACAGATTAGTCATATTTTTCCTTCATTACATGTGTTACTATACTCATGCCAAAAATTTCAGAGCTCTGATAAATGTTTCAAAAGGAAGGCCTCAGTTGTCAAATATCCAAATTATTAGGAAGGTTAGATTTAAAAAGTTTTAAGGGAAAAATCTAGCAAAGAAGACAGGTGAGCTACCTTTTACATTAAAAAAGCATTGCAGACATGCAGTGTAAAGACCTTTTACAGAGCACAATTACCAATCAGCAAATAAAGCAGGTGCTGTATGGTTATGACTAAAAGACAATAGAGGCTTAGATTTAAAAAAAAAATAATCTTCACTTTATAACCCCTAGGGATGGGATCCAATGAAGACTTTCCAGATGGAATTACACAAAATCTTGGATGTGAGACTCAAACAGAGATATCACAATGCTAATAGCTGGCTTCCTTTATGAGGGACATCTGTTGAAAAGTTGTTTACATTCCTACCAAAATGCAAAAGGCTACAACTAATCCTCCAGTGAAGCTAACGTTGTTTGGGGGTAAGAAGGTAACTTCCTAGTGCTATTATTTAATCTTAACCTGCTTGCTTAAATTCAGAGATCTCCTGTAGATTTTTGTTTGTCTGCAATAACTAACAATTTATTAGATAGTGATGTCATTTTATTTACTTCAGTTTTGAAATACTGAACACTTTCAGACTGGAAAAACAATGAGCCAAGTTCTTCACTAACACTTACATAAATCACTGAGATTACACAGGATATAAATCTGCACAATAACCTGGTCCAATTACTTCAAAGTAAAATTACAAAATGTTACCGGAAGTATAAATATTTTTCACTCTTAACAAACGCAATAGCAATAGTTGAATTAACCAATCATTTGGACAAAACATTATTTTGCTGATTTGGCAGCACTATTTTAAACATTAAAAACAAACGTGGTTGTTGGGCATAAGGAGCATCCTGAAATTACCATTCACAGCCACAAGATGGAGTCTGATATGACTATTTATTTCCACAGAATTTACCATGGGCCCAATCCTGCTTCTATTCAAGAAAATGTGGGTGAGGGGAGTTGGGGGAAATAACTGACGTGAACGTAAGCAGAATCAGTCCTGTATTTGTATTTGACAGTAGTACTGGACTGGCAGTCCAATGAATTTGTTTGGAAGAAAATGATTTTAAAATTGTACTTCTAACTTTTCTAAGACAAAGCTAAATGAAGAACACCGGTATTAAAATAGGTCCAAAGGCAATAGTTAAAACTTTGGGGCAGATTCTCTGTCATGTTCTAGTCCTTTTCCCTGCTCAGACAACACAAAGGAAGCAGAATATACTCACAAGGCCCGTGCTGGGGATCATCCAAGAGAAGGGGAACCTCCAATGCGTTTAAAGCTGGAGCACTGACTCCTACTCATCCCACTTTGCAGCCCATAGTATAGGGGATGAAGAGGGCTATATGATTAGACCATGCTTTAACCTGTGCTGCAGCAAAAAATCATGGAGCCAATGCAGGGTGTTGGTTCTCACGCTTACTTGTACGCTGATGTTGCCTTCAGTGCTGCAGACTATGTGGCTCTGGGAAGAAGGATAAAGGAGATTGAGGTGCAAGTGGTGTTCTCGTCCATCCTCCCTGTGGAAGGAAAAGGTCCAGGTAGAGGCTATTGAATCGTGGAAGTCAACAAATGGCTACACAGGTGGTGTCGGAGAGAAGGCTTTGGATTCTTTGACTATGGGGTGCTGTTTCAAGAAGGATTGCTAGGCAGAGACGGGCTCCACCTAATGAAGAGAGGGAAGAGCATCTTCGCAAGAAGGCTGGCTAACCTAGTGAGGAGGGCTTTAAACTAGGTTCACTGGGGGAAGGAGACTAAAGCCTTGAGGTAAGTGGTAAAGTGGGGTACCGGGAGGAAGCACGAGCAGGAGAGTGCAAGTTGGGAGGACTCCTGCCTCATACTGAGAAAGCAGGATGATCAGCGAGTTATCTTAAGTGCCTATACACAAATGCAAGAAACAAGCAGGGAGAACTGGAAGTTCTGGCACAGTCAAGGAATTATGATGTGATTGGAATAACAGAAACTTGGTGGGATAGTTCACATGACTGGAGTACTGTCATGGATGGATATAAACTGTTCAGGAAGGACAGGCAGGGCAGAAAAGGTGGGGGAGTTGCATTGTATGTAAGAGAGCAGTATGACTGCTCAGAGCTCCAGTATGAAATACAGAAAATCCTGAGAGTCTCTGGATTAAGTTTAGAACTGTGAGCAACAAGGGTGATGTAGTGGTGGGAGGCTGCTATAGACCACCAGACCAGGGGGATGAGGCGGACAAGGCTTTCTTCAGGCAACTAACAGAAGTTACTAGATCACAGGCCCTGGTTCTCATGGGGGACTTCAATCACCCCGATATCTGCTGGGAGAGCAATACAGCAGTGCACAAGCAATCCAGGAAGTTTTTGGAAAGTAGGAGACAACTTCCTGGTGCAAGTGCTGGAGGAACCAACCAGGGGCAGAGCTTTTCCTGACCTGCTGCTCACAAACAGGGAAGAAATAGTAGAGGAAGCAATAGTGGATGGGAACCTGGGAGGCAGTGACCATGAGATGGTCGAGTTCAGGATCCTGACACAGGGAAGAAAGGAGAGCAGCAGAATACAGACCCTGGACTTCAGAAAAGCAGATTTTGACTCCCTCAGGGAACTGATGGGCAGGATCCCCTGGGAGAATAACATGAGGGGGAAAGGAGTCCAGGAGAGCTGGCTGTATTTTAAAGAATCCTTATTGAGGGTGCAAGAACAAACCATCCCACTGTGTAGAAAGAATAGTAAATATGGCAGGCGACCAGCTTGGCTTAACAGTGAAATCCTTGCTGATCTTAAACACAAAAAAGAAGCTTACAAGCAGTGGAAGAGTGGACAAATGACCAGGGAGGAGTATAAAAATATTGCTCAGGCATGCAGGAGTGATATCAGGAAGGCCAAATCACACTTGGAGTTGCAGCTAGCAAGGGATGTTAAGAGTAACAAGAAGGGTTTTCTACAAGTATGTGAGCAACAAGAAGAAGGGCAGGGAAAGTGTGGGGCCCTTACCGAATGGGGGAGGCAACCAAGTGACAGAGGATGTGGAAAAAACTACTGTACTCAATGCTTTTTTTGCCTCTGTCTTCATGAACAAGGTCAGCTTCCAGACTGCTGCACTGGGCAGCACAGTATGGGGAGATGACCAGCCCTCTGTGGAGAAGAGGTGGTTCAGGACTATTTAGAAAAGCTGGATGAGCACAAGTCCATGGGGCTGGATGCACTGCATTCAAGGGTGCTAAAGCAGTTGGCTGATGTGATTGCAGAGCCATTGGTTATTATCTTTGAAAACTCATGGCAATTGAGGGAGGTCCTGGATGACTGGAAAAAGGCTAATGTAGTGCCCATCTTTTAAAAAGGGAAAGAGGAGGATCCGGGGAACTACAGGCCAGTCAGCCTCACCTCAGTCCCTGGAAAAATCATGGAGCAGGTCCTCAAGGAATCAATTCTGAAGCACTTAGAGGAGAGGAAAGTGATCAGGAACAGCATGGATTCACCAAGGGCAAGTCATGCCTGACTAACCTAATTGCCTTCTATGATGAGATAACTGGCTCTGTGGATGAGGGGAAAGCAGTTGACATGCTATTCCTTGACTTTAGCAAAGCTTTTGATTCGGTCTCCCACAGTATTCTTGCCAGCAAGTTAATGAAGTATGGGCTGGATGAATGGACTATAAGGTGGATAGAAAGCTGGCTAGATCATCAGGATCAGTGGGTAGTGATCAATGGCTCCATGTCTAGTTGGCAGCCAGTATCAAGCAGAGTGCCCCAAGGGTTGATCCTGGGGCCAGTTTTGTTCAATATCTTCATTAATGATCTGGAGGATGGTGTGGATTGCACCCTCGGCAAGTTTGCAGATGACACTAAACTGGGAGGAGTGGTAGATATGCTGGAGGGTAAGGATAGGATACAGAGGGACCTAGACAAATTAGAGGATTGGGCCAAAAGAAACCTGATGAGGTTCAACAAGGACAAGTGCAGAGTCCTGCACTTAGGACGGAAGAATCCCATTCACTGTTACAGACTAGGGACTGAATGGCTAGGAAGCAGTTCTGCAGAAAAGGACGTAGGGGTTATAGTGGACGAGAAACTGGATATGAGTCAACAGTGTGTTCTTGTTGCCAAGAAGACTAACGGCATTTTGGGCTGTATAAGTAGGGGCACTGCCAGCAGATCGAGGGATGTGATCATTCCCCTCTATACGACATTGGTGAGGCCTCATCTGGAGTACTGTGTCCAGTTTTGGGCCCCACACTACAAGAAGGATGTGGAAAAATTGGAAAGAGTCCAGCTGAGGGCAACAAAAATGATTAGGGTGCTGGAGCCATGACTTATGAGGAGCGGCTGAGGGAACTGGGATTGTTTAGTTTGCAGAAGAGAAGAATGAGGGGGGATTTGATAGCTGCTTTCAACTACCTGAAAGGGGGTTCCGAAGAGGATGGATCTAGACTGTTCTCAGTGGTACCAGAAGACAGAACAAGGAGTAATGGTCTCAAGTTGCAGTGGGGGAGATTTAGGTTGGATATTAGGAAAAAAAATTCACTAGGAGGGTGGTGAAGCACTGGAATGGGTTACCTAGGGAGGTGGTGGAATCTCCTTCCTTAGAAAGAATAGGAGTACCTGTGGCACCTCAGAGACTAACAAATTTATTGTAGCATAAGCTTTCGTGGGCTATAGCTCACTTCATGGGATGCATGTAGTGGAAAATACAGAGGGAAGATATATATATACACACACACACACACACACACACACACACACACACACAGAGGGAACATGAAACAATGGGTGTTACCATACACATTATAAGGAGAATGATCAGTTAAGGTGAGCTGTCAGCAGGAGAGAAAAATAACTGTTTGTAGTGGTAATGAAAATGGTCCATTTCCAGCACTTGACAAGGAGATATAAGAAACTGTGGGTGTGAGGGGGGAGAAGATAAGCATGGGGAAATAGTTTTACTTTGTGTAATGGCCCATTGACCCAGGAAAAAAGCGAGAAAACATATAGATCTTCCTAGCTGAGGATTCCCTTATGGTAATTTACAATTAGACTCCTTTACACCATTCTAGCAATGTAAAGGAGCCTTAAAACTTTTAAACCTGTTTTATACTCCTTGGGGAATTCACTAAGAATGGGAACAATTAACTAACAACAATAGGAAAAACTATGCAGGCAGGCTGCTGCATTTTCTGCTCTGCCTGAGGGGACAGAGACTGCCTCACACCTACCTCCAAACAACCCAAAGCCCCACCCCTTCACGCCAGGCGCACCATGATCTTTTATGTATGCTCCTCACAGTCTTTCATATATTCATCCTCGCAGCATATCTGTGAGAAGGGAAGTGCTATTATCCTCAGCGGGAGAAGGAAAATGGAGGCACAGAGAGGCTAAGTGACTTGCCCAAGGTCACACCGGAAGTCTGTGGTGCCACAGCTACTTCAGCCCAGGTCCCCCGAGTCCTAGTGTGTCCTAACTACTGGACCATCCTTCCTCACCGTTTTGTGATGTGTTGACTCCACTAACAGAAGTAAAAAAGTACTCAAAGTTTATCTTCATTAGTCAGGTAAGCTGATGAGGCAGTTGTGTCATTATTATACTGCCACGTTTCTAAATGGAAACACACCAAGATTTGAGCTTTTGAGGGGCTATTAGAAAAATATAGGATAAAAAATCATGTTGAAAAACAATCTTAGACGAGTTGCTTTACAATTATGTGGAAAATATTTGCTTATATAACCTGGGGCCAAATCCTGCTCACCTTACTCACATATGGTCTCATTCTCTCCCCCTTACCGGTGATATGTATATTTCACTTTGTGTGTAGCCCACTGATCAATAGAATTACTTGCAAGATGAGGTACTCCTCAGTAGAAAAGTTGCAGAATAGTTCCTACGAGTTGCACCAGGGATTTCACTATGATTAGTCACATTAGTAACTCAAGCAGAATTTGAGGCCAATGGGGCTTTTTGCACAAACAGATGCTGATTTCATAAATAAGGGCTGCAGAATCCAATGCTCAGTGACTGAGATGAGACTCTCTGCCATAGCACAATATAATCCAATCATTACTTAATTATTTAGTTCTAATAACCTGACTCCTGACTTAACTCATGCTGGTTTCCTTCCGTCTTCTTGTTTTCATATCCACCAGTTCACGTTTCAAGTGGAAGAGGTGAACTGCATTATTGTAGACTAGAGAGATGGCTCAAATGCCTTGTAAACTGAAGCAGCAAACAATATCTGTGTTGTGGGGGCTGAACTGATCTATTTTGTGGACATTCTTGAGGTAAAAATATCTTATTTAGCCACCATTCAAGGCTGTGTGGAGCTGACCCACTGACATACAGTCCATGTGGTGGAGTTTACATCAGGTTTTATTTTCTTTACAGACCCTAAAGCTTTTTCACATGATGGGTCTAAGAAAATACCGATGGTGCCTTAGATTGGACTTGGCACAGTCAGAAAGCAGGGGAATGCTGAATGCAGCAGTTGATAACCACATAAACGTGGCTGCCTTGCACAGGCCCCAATCCTACAAACAGATAAAATACAAGTATCAGAGGGGTAGCCGTGTTAGTATGGATCTGTAAAAGCAGCAAAGAGTCCTGTGGCACCTTATAGACTAACAGACGTATTTGCTGCTTTTACAGATAAAATACAGACTTAGAGTAAAGTGCCTGAGAGTCCCATTAAAGTTAAGCATGTGGTTGCAAAATCTGGGTCACACAACTGCAGCCCTATGAAAGAGGCGGTCAATTTACCCAACGAGCCGCTAGGTGGCAGTGTTTCCTCACACAAATGAAGCTGTCAGCCCCACCACTGGGAGTGAGAGGTATGGAACATGACTCATTTTTTTAACTGCTTTTAAATTACACGATGTTACTTCGTGTGCATATGAACAGAACTGGTGGAAAGGCTCAGACTGACATCCCTGTACAATAAAGACTTATTTTATCCACAGGATGGGTAAAGCGCAAACTTCCCCACCAGGCCTCACAGCCCTGACCTGAAGGATGGGGATGGGACTTGGGGGAAGAGGGGCTCGGGGAGGGGAACCAGGGTCATTCTGCGGTCCCTGCACAGATTCTGGGAGTGGGGAGCAGGCTAGACAGTGCCTTAGACACTATGGTAGTGTGCTTGTGCAGGGGAGGGTGAAGACATGGAAGCAATGGGGGGTCATGATGTAGCATGAGTTGGGGGTAAATTGGTCATAACGAAGTCCATGATGGAGGAAGGCATACATCTCCTCACAGGATTGGGCCCTGAGCATCAGGCCATTGCACTAGGCTTGTATCTCTAATTTACAGGTCCCACATATATTCTAACACTTTCATACACAGCACATTTGTGGGACAGACATTTGCCGGGAACTGGGTCAGAAGATCTAGCTCCCAACGCAGTCCTCTCCCTGGCACTCTCTGGGCCCAGCACAAACATATGTATGCTCTTTTTTCATTTTCATACATCAACAAAACAAACGTGGATACTGTCCTGCCAATGTCCATTTCATTGGCTGTAGTCTTGGAGCACATGCTGAGGGGGAAGCAGGGAGAAGGAAATGAGGCAGCAGAAGAATAACAGGTACCATAGGCTACTTCATCAGATGGGACATGGCGCATTTTTTCAGCAAGAGGGCAGAACCTAACAAAGCACAGGAACTACTGCTATCCACAATACCGACCGCACACGATAGCATTAAGCCTACATAATCATATACAAAGAGGCCCTTTTTTTTCCACAGACCCCATATCACAGGCATACGTCTGACTTGCCAGCCAAAACACTACCCCCAATTTTTCCTGCTGAGCCATGTCTGACTCTAGGAAGACTGGGTTGCAAAAGAGAGTGAAATTCTTAACTGTCCCTCACTTGGTCTATGCTAGGAAGATTGTGCTGCATCTCCAGCTTCCTGGTGCACAAAGTGAGAGCTGACCAAACTACTTGGAAGTGTCAAGCGTACACAAAGGTAGGAGGGAGGCAGTCACCAGTGGGTGGGACTCAGCACATTTCACTTTGCACAGGGCCCTACAAATCCCACGAAAGCTCTGCTTGGAATGTTAATTAACATTTGCAAAGTATTTCAGGTAAAGTTATTGTCGGAGCAGTTAAAGATTTTTAAACATTAATAGCTCAGAATCTATATTTTTTCTTAAAAGTTCAATTTAACACAATTTCCTTCAATACTTCAGATTGTGACGTTTTCTAATAAAAAATTAAACCACATCCTCAAGCTACTAGACAATAAGGGGTTTTGCTGGTGCTATCTGCAGCACCAGACATCCCAAAGAGATACAACTAAGTGGATGACAATCATTCACTGCACACCTCCAACAAGATGAGGGTCAAGGCACACAACACCTTTTTAAAGGTGTAGGAATTGCCACTTCCCATTAGACATTATGCTCAATGCTGCTCTGTACAGGGATAATGCTGTAACTAGGTCTATGCGCAGCAGACAATAATATAACTACTTCTGGGGAGGTGGGACTAGAACCCTCCTGCTTCAGCTCCAAAAAGAATCCCCTACCATTAGAGCCAAAAGAGTGCTTCTTTAGCCAATAACAGGTCCCACAGGTTCTCTGTGGGCCGGGTGTTAGAGAGCAACCTCATTCATTCATACAGCAAAAGCAGTATACTAGAATTGCTTGAAAATTTTCATCTGTAGCCGGATCTATGGATTATGTAATTAATTATATTGATTACTTAAGAATTCCCAGTTATCACTCAGAGGTTTGGCAGGTTCTTGTCCCAAGATCAGCCCCAGTATTATTAAAATTACCATTCAGTTGGGAGCCCCAATGGGCACGGTAGCAACACTCATACTTTAGGAACCCCTCTGTATTTGTAATAGCTTATTAATACATTTAGCAAAGTCTCAAACACTCTAAACCAGTATGCATGGGCAATGGGTATCACAGGCCTGGGGAGGCTGAGCATCCCCAAACTGCCCTGTGTGGCCCCACCCGAGCTCCCTCCTCCTTCCTGCTGGCGCTCTGCGATTCTTCCCCCGTGGCTGGACTGGAGCTGCATGGGGCTGGCCTGCAGCCCACGACTCCGAGTGCTCCAGGGCTGTGAGTGCTGTGGGCCATGCCATCCAACAGCCTGGCACTCTGGGGCTGGGAGTACTGGGGGCTGCACCGCCTGTCGAGTGCTTCAGGGCTGGGGATGCAGAGGTGGCTCAGGGCTGGGGCGGCAGCAGCCGGGCTCTGGGCTCCAACCGGCAGAGGGAGTGGGAGGGGTGGGGCCTTGGGCAAAAGGGGCAGGGTTGGGGTCAGGGCCGCCCAGAGGATTCCAGGGGCTCGGGGTCTTCGGCGGTGGGGGGCCCCGCTTCGGCGGTAAGTCGGCGGCGGGGGGTCCTTCCGTTCCAGGACCCGCCGCCAAAGTGCCCCAAAGACCCACGGCGGGGACCCCCCCTCTGCCGAATTACCGCCAAAGTGGGACCCGCCGCCGAAGTGCAGCCCCCACCGCAGGTCTTCGGGGCACTTTGGCGGCGGGGGAAGGCCCCCTCACCTCCGCGGGTCCCACTTCGGCTGTAATTCGGCGGCGGGGGGGTCCTTCTATCCCAGAGAGGAAGGACCCCCTCCCCCCCGCCAGCAAAGACCAGGAGTGAAGAAACTCCGGGGGCCTGGGCCCCGCGAGAATTTTCCAGAGCCCCCGGAGCGAGTGAAGGACCCTGCTCCAGGGGCCCCGAAAAACTCTCGTGGGGGCCCCTGCTGGGCCCGGGGCCTGGGGCAAATTGTCCCACTTGCCCCCCCCCCCGGGGCGGCCCTGGTTGGGGTGGAGGCTCACTGCCCATGCCAGTAAGGTAGATAGAGAATACAGAAAGTACACCTGAGCATCCATACACTCACACCATCCCTCGCAGAACAACCTGAAACGTAAGCCATCATATTCCTCATCACCATCATTCACCAGTGGCCATCATCCTGGCACCTCCCAAGGGCTCTCTCTCTCTCTCTCTCCCCCTGCACACAGACTGGGATTCAACTTGTATAATATGTTATGCTGATGCCACTATGCCTAATGTATATTCAGTAGGGGTTTCTCCCCTCTTTCTTATTTGTGTTTCCTCACCCTACTAATGTTGGGGCGTCTTTCTCCTATATGTTAGGATACTAGTGATCTCAGCTTATTATCATATATGTCAGTTCGTTGCCATTGCACTCTTGTAGTCAGACATCTGCAGATGTTCCTATTCTAAAATATCCAAAAGCTGGTTTTAGCTCATATTCCTGTGGTTGCCTGGTGCCTCTCTGTACAAACTTCCCCTTTAAATACCATTCTCGGTTTCCCAAAACTCAGGGATGACTGTTGGGCTATTTTCTGTGCCAAAATTCATAGGCCTCAAGCCTTATGCTTACTGCTGAAGCCAATGTCTTACAGAATACAGGCCTGTAGGTTCTTTGCATTACTGCTAAATAAAACAAATGCTAAAGCTAGCTCTATGGGCTACACAGCTCTACTCTTTTTTTTCCAACCAAATGTGACTTTTTAATAAAATGGAAGCTTTTAGACAAAAATGTATATTTTAATCAAAATTTGCTTTACAGAGAGATCGAAGACAATCATAGAATTGTAGGACTGGAAAGGACCTCAAGAGCTCATCTAGTCCAGTCCCATGCAGTCATGGCAGGACTAAATATTATCTAGACCAGTGGTGGGCAACCTGAGGCCTGCAGGCAGCCCGTCAGGGTAATGTGACTGTGGGCCACGAGCCATTTTGCTGACGTTGACCGTCCACAGGCACCGCCCCCCGCAGCTCCTAGTGGCCGCAGTTCGCTGTTCCCGGCCAATGGGAGCTGTGGGAAGTGGTGGGCACAGAAGGAGATCCACATGAAGAGAGATTAAAGAGTTAGTACTGTTTAAAGAGATGAGTTAATAGAGGGAATAATAGGAGCATATAATATAATGAGAAAGGAAGTCATGCACTCCTATTTTTAGCCTCTCATATAAATACTGGAACAAGGGAATTAAAAGGAAGTACATTTAAAACAGTTAAAAAGAAATAATTGGATTTAAAATACATAATTAACCAATGAAACGGTTATATTAATTTAGATGGGCTAATGATGTTAACATAACTGAGTCAACATTAAACAAGTGTAAAACAAAGTCCGATGCTTGGTATACAGAGACTTCAGACCTTTCACACTATGGCAAACACGCAATTAAAAATCCTTTAAAACTTTTACTAAAGATACAGAAAAGAAGGAAAAACAATTAAAAGCATTTGAAATGTGAAGTATTAAGTAAGGCTTTCATTTTAACAACATCCCTTGTTCCCTGTCCCTTTAGCTGCAGCAAGTTTTTAAAAGGAGAAATCCTGTTGTTTGGCAGTCTCTTAAATGATTTTAAAGATGGTAATAAGTATTCTTTTGGGGAAAAGAGACAAAGTTAGTTGAGATGGTCTGGAGATGTCATTGCTGCTGTTGTTAAAGTCCAATTTCAGAAGAGAACTTCCCTTGTTTGACAGTCTTTTAGATGGTATCAAAGATGGCAATAACTGTCATCCCAGATGGTGTTTTGGATTCAGATGGAGCTGATAGAGATGGTGACGTGATCTGGGTCCCTCTCTCTCTGGCCCATTTTAGCCAGAACATGTCTGAGGATCAGGATGAGGAAGGGCAGGGTCCCAGAAATGGTGGGGTGGCAGCCATGATGGTGAGGCTTGCTCCAATAGCCTCTCCCCATAAAACCTCTTTTTTGAGGTCCCAAAAAAGGAGCAATGGGTGGAATAGCCCAGCCCCTTCTTATTTTGTCCACCAATTAGGCTTAATATCCAGCATACCGATTTTAACTCATTAATTTCCAGCTCTACATCTCCTATTTCAATACAGTTCTTGAATTATATCAGTAGACCTTTTTGTTTAAAAACTCATTCAGTTATTCTATCTACCTTTCGTACCTTTTCCCATCAGCATTTGTTGTTTTATGTTACTGTAACATCTTATGAACTTTTACATACTTTTTACAGTTGAGTTCATAATTTGGGTCAATTTGTAGGCCCAATACTCACAACATAACTCACGGTCAACAGGTATCAGTGGGGCAGGGCCTTAGTACGATTTCATATGTGATTAGATGTTTATATAAATGAAAGTACATCCACAGATGCACAGGCTTGTATGAACATTTATTCAAGATTAAACACTCATGGTTCAGGGCCTAAAACAGTTGCTAAGTGCTGAAAACTAGGAAGTCAATGGAAACTGGTGATGTTCAGCGCTTGGCAGGATTGGGCCGTTAATGAATGAACTCTGGTAATGCAATTGAGGGATAATTATATAGGGAATACAGCCTGTAATCCTTTCCCCCCATCTGTTCACAAAAGGAATGATTATCTCAATGCTGATCAACAAGAAGCTTTATTGTTCCTTGGAGCAATATTACAGAATAACTTGGAAATTTGATATAATTCAGCATTAGAATAAAACCAGTGCTCTTTCTATGCAATTTATTTCTGAGCGGAAAGTAATTCCATGAATGGCAGAATAAATAATAGAAATGATCACAATGCCCAATTTAGTCCTGTTATCATTCTAATGTCTAAATAGCTACTGCTACAAGAACACTTTTCACAGTAACTTGTGAACAACAAAATTCTACTGTCTGAATGTGGTAAGTAATTTTGTTTCTCCTGAAATTAAATATAAATACTTAAAAACTAACTCAGCTTATGTGCACTCATCTTTTTTTATGGTTAGTAATGTCCTGATCAACATGGGCAGACCTCAGACCCCACTGACTTCATTTGGACTTTACATAGGCAGAAGACCCACATGCATGCAGATCAGATATCAAGATTGGGGACCAAAACTGGTTTATTTCATCACTATTCTCTGTTCTACTCTCTATCTAGGTACTTAAGTGACCCTTCATCACTGTAGAATCTAAGTGCCTCATAATGATTAAAGGTTTTTAGCCTCACTACACCTCTAGGAGGTAAGGAAGTATTATCCCCATTTTATAGGCAGGGAACTGAGGTACAGGGTAGATTAAACAATTTGCCCAATGTCATCCAAGAAGCCTGTGGCAGCTCAAAGAATTAAACTTAGGTCTCCAGAGTGCCTGTCCAGTGACTTAACCAGACCATCCTGTCTCACAGGTCTACTACATCCATAAATAATAGGAGAATGATTTGATCTCAGAAGCAAGCACTTCCGCCTCTCCTGATTTTTAAAGAGCATCTCTAAACAGGGATTAAGTACTGAACCAAGGTATCCTGACTCCAAATATTATAAGAGTTGAGATGAAAATAAAATAATACTTATTAATAGATGTTCTTGTTTCAAAAGAGGGATCCTTCTTCCCACGTCCCAAAGAAGGTTGCCCAGTGATGGGTCACTATGTGGATACATTTCCTGGCAGAACTAAGGAAGAACACACAAAAAAAAGTTTAAACACAGGACCTCTCCCACCATTTGCTCATAAGTGCTATCTCTAGTTAATATGGGTTTAAATTACCCCCTCTCATGTTGTTTTATCATTATTAGACCCCAATCTAGCAATGAGCTCTGTGAGGACAGACCCCTGTGAATTTGTGTTGAGTTCCACTTAAATTAATGGGTGCAGGGATTGGTTTGCACTGAGCTCATTGTAAGATCTAGACCTTCATGCATCTCTAAAGAGAATTTTTCACCAATTTGCTCTAAATTATCTTGAGGCTGGGAATTGTTGTAGAACCAATTCAGTTGGATTTAATGGCCACTTTCCAGTAAATAGTGCTGCTGAATTCTATGAAATATTTGATGGTGTCAGAATTTCTACAAGGTAGGAAAAAATGTCCATTTTAATCTTCTTCAAAATTTTGAAGCAAAAGAAAGCTGTATTGTATTGTAGAGCTTGGAACAATTTTATGAGGTTGGGTCATTTCATGACATTTTTGCAAAATACATCAAGTCATAATTGTAAGACTTTGTAAGAAGGAATGTTTTCCATTTGTGATAAACATAGAACCAGACATTGATCAACTCACTGTGAAAATTCACAAATGAATGCATTATTAACAGTCTCTAATGTAGGGCATCATGGAAAATAAATTAGAGAAGAAATAATGACACTTGTTCACTAAGCAGTAGAACATGAAAGAGAAAATTAGGAATAATGTACACCTTCTCACATCTTTTTTAAGAGCAAAACACTCAGAAATTAATGCATTTGGGAAACGCAGAAGCTGGCCATTTCTTAAATCTGAAGGAACATCTTATTCTGAACACTAAACTGGGAGGTGATAGAAATCCTAACCTGAATCCAGATCTGGTCTTTCTTGCAGAGAGGATGGTCTCTTTATAATGGGCCAAACCAAAACTCAAACACTTCCCAAACTTTGGGTTGCTCAAAATCTGTTATGTATATACAAACATTATTGCTTTAGACCCTAATGCTACAGTAAGATCTCCAGGCAAGGGCCTCCTGACTTCTGTGGAGCTCTGCATAGGTGCAGAGATATAGAGGCATGGATCTTGTTTGTACGTTAGTGGTTTGCATAACCATAGCATGAATGCTGCTGCTTTCGCTCTCACACGTCAAAGCTTGTGTACATCTCCACTTACAATTTAGACTGTTGTCCTGCAAATTAATCTTGTTAAGATTCTTTACAGCTAATGTTTTTGAAGAGGAGATAGTAATACATTGTTTGCATACACAAAAAGATGCAACTTTTTACCACTTAAAAATCTTTATCCAGATGTGCAACCGAATTTATTTTGCTTTTGCATAGGCTGGAGGAAGAAAATATTTGTCAGAGTATCTGGAACACAGATAATGTGGGGGAATATAGAGATAGCCTTGATTGGAACTAATGGGCTCAAAAGGAAATACACAATTGCCGGTCATTTTCAAAAATTTGGGCAGGTGACCTCATTTTAAAAAAATCTGGCACAAAACCCTTCTTCCTTCAATGTCTTAACTAATGTTACCAGGATCTAATCCCTTCCTTACCAGACACCAACACCAACTGGCAAGATGTGAGGCCTGTAAATGGTGCTTCATTTCAATTTTCTAATCAATGCCCAGTTACTGGAGTATTGACCATTCTTTACTAACAGGCCCTATTCTACCCCCGCTGAAGTTTTGCCATTGACTTTAGTTAGGGCCCTAGCAAATTCCCGGCCAAGAAAAATGTGTCATGGACCATGAAATCTTGTCTTTTCCTGTGAAATCTAGTCTTGTGTGTGCTTTTACCCAATACTATACAGATTTCACATGGGAGACCAGCATTTCTCAAATTGAGGATCCTGGCCCAAAAGGGAGTTGTGGAGGTGTGTAAGACAAGGTTATTTTTGGGGGGTTGCAATATTGCCATCCTTACTTCTGTGCTGCCTTCAGAGCTAGGCGGCCACAGAGTGGTGGCTGTTGGCCAGGAGCCCAGCTCTGCAGGCAGTGCCCTACCAGCAGCAGCGCAGAAGTAATGGCGGCAATACCACACCATGCCACTCTTTCTTGTGCGCTGCTGCCTTCAAAATTGGGCGGCCAGAGCATGGCGGCTGCTGACTGAAGGCCTAGCTCTGCAGGCAGCAGCGCAGAAGTGAGGGTGGCAATACTCCATGCCATCCTTACTTCTGCGCTGCTCCTGGCGGCGGCTCTGCCTTCAGAGGTGGGCTCCCGGCCAGCAGCTGCTGCTCTTCAGCTGCCCAGCTCTGAAGGCAACACCGCCGCCAGCAGCAGCGCAGAAGTAAGGATAGCTGTATTGCAACCCCCCCTACAATAACCTTGCGACCCCCCCACAATTCCTTTTTGTGTCAGGCCCCCTACAATTACAACACTGTGACATTTCAGATTTAAATAGCTGAAATCATGAAATTTATCATTTTTAAAATACTATGACCGTGAATTTAACCAAAATGGATTGTGAATTTGGTAGGGCCCTAACTTTAGTGGAAGCAGTATCAGGTCCTAAATATGGAAATAGTCATTGAATGGATGAGGCAGCGGCTTGCTCCCAACTCCAACAAGGCAGTTTATGACTATATAAATAACATCATAGTTTGCACAGCACTTTACAGAAATAAAGTCACAGTCCCTACCAAGAGGAGTAAACGGCCTGATCCTGCTTTTAATTAGGGCAATGGTAAAATGTTAATAGGTGTAAGTTAGATAACCACAAGATGATAAGAAAAGACAAGACAGGAAAGGGTGGAACAAGGATACTCTCATTGTATCATCATCACAAAGGTTCACACTCCCCCGCACTAATTACATAATTAGGCACTTTATGGGTGGGTCCACACCCAAGGAGATGAGACATCTGAGGAAAGAGAGCAGGAACCAGTGTTCCAGAGGGAGTGATCTGAACAGAGATTACAAATCAATCGCACATGCTGGATTTAGAGTGGTAAGTGACTAAAAATAAGAAGGGTAGTGTGCTGTGTTTGATTGTTTCCATGTAGGGGCCAGGGGACAGTGAAATCCATTACTGCTAACCAAGGGATGTATCTGAGACAAGGACAGCAGAGTGACTCAGCCAGCATGTGAGAAGCAAACAAACGAGTTCTGAGGGCTACCCGTGGAAGCTCTGAAAGGAAGAGGTTGCCGTGTCTAAACAATGACATATCCCAACAAGTGATGAGACTCCTTTGGAGAGAGAATGTAACGTAACTGGGAGGGCGATGTAGTCCCAATTTGAAAGAAGACCAGAACAGCTATATCTGCAGGAAATGTAATCTGGATCCTTTCCAGAGTCAAATATATAGGGGCACAAGTAGAACTGGTTGGGAATTTTTTGATGAAACAGGTTTTCATCACAAAATAACCAATTTGTCAAAACCAAACCTTTTCATGGGAAAGGGTCACAGTCGTCAAAACTTTCATCAGAAAGGTTTCTCAGGTCTAGGTCAAATTAAATTCTTCAGTCAAATTAAAGTGTGTGCCTCTGACTCCTGGTTAGCACAATCACCTGGCACATGGGAGACAGAGGTTCAAATCCCTGCTCTAGGGCAAGGACTTGAACCCTGGTTTCCCACATCAGTGACTAAACCACTGTGTTATATTCAGTCTTGCTTGTACTCTGTCCAATGACGAATTAATTATTTATACAAAGTGGAATAGCTCCAACAGGAGATACTGAGAAAGATCTACTGCCACCAGCCTAATCATTGGAGCACTTACCTGGGATGTGGGAGAGCCTTGTTTAAGTCCTGGCATTGTCTGATATGGAGCATCATGCTACAAGCTATTCTGGGGTGGGTCTGTGTCTGTCTCTCTCTTTGTGAGAAATGTCAGAAGGTCTTAGTGTCATCCCAATGCAAAACAGGATGATATTTGAAATCTCAAAAAATGTTGCTGGATGGGAGAACCATTTCACGCTCAGCTCTAGCAATGAGTAATATTTGAAGTCAACTGAGGAAGCAAAGTTAGATAAAGCATGAAGTAAAGTACTGTCAGAGGCACCACACGGTTAAAGAATGGATGGGATTGTTATGGAGATACTAAATGGAAGAATGTGGCAATTAGAAAAAATTCTATTATGCAATCACCTATGGAGACATTCAGGCTGGTTGCCAGCAAAAGGTATCCTGCATTTGAGGATGGCTAGCTGACAAGCAGACTGAGACTAGGACAGAGATTTACAGTAACCTAACTACTGACCAAGAAGAAAGGAGAAAAAGAGCCACTAGAAAGAAAGAAGAGGCAAGAAATCCTAGTCACTGACTATAAACTAGTGGAAGAATCCACAGGTAGCACAAACATCTCCCAAACTCTTCTACGGCCTATGCTATGCGGAGGTCAAGAATAGATTATCATAATGGTCCTTTTTGGCTTTAAAAATTCATGAATCCCAGTGTAAGGAAGTGGTGGAATCCTCCTTACTTAGGACATTAAACTAGACTAGACAAAATGCTGAATGGAACAATCTTACATTGGCAAGATGAAAAATTGGATAACTGAATGGGTTTTTTTAATCACTACATTATCTGAGTCCATTCAACTGTGATCCATGCCCAAGCAAGTGGCTGTGGATTAATATCCCCTTTTCCTCTGTCCTTCGTTACCATCATATTAATTGTGTTCAGTTCTTCAATCGGGCTATAACATTAACATTTTGAAATCCCAACCCCTGGTACATGGTCTCCAACAGTGAGCATATGCCTGTACACTTTGTACCCTCAACCCCCTCATCAAATACCTCAGAAAAACATTCCCTAGCAACTATTCTAGGTCACTGTTTCAATCCAGGGACTCCAACATAATTTAGGAGATCGGCAGATATTTGAAAGCCTCCCTTCTTACCTCCTTACAAAGTGATGTGTATGAACGCTGTTCCCTGACCTAATTATTGCTTTTGCTCTGTCAGCTTTATTTAAATAACCATTCTGAGCCTTTATTTAAAATCAGTTGCCTCCTGGAGAATTTCCCCATACAACTCCTAGTGGGTAGACAGGAAGAGGAGATTGGCCAAGGTCAAGATGCTCCCTTCTCTGCTATATTTTGCATTGCAGTAATCCTAACAGCAATTAGGGATCACCATGCTAAGCACTGTACAAACACATGGGAGGAGTAAGCAGCATTTGGAGATGGGATGAAGTCCTCCACTTCCTGTACAGATTACTTCACTCTTCACGTCACCAGCAAACCATGCAATTCTCTATGCACCAGTTTTCAGTGTCTGGAAGAACCTGGGCAGCTAACTGGGATCCTTCTCTGCCATCTCCAACCTGAGCTACAGAGGGTGGATGTGCCTAGAGAAGAGGCTACTCTTGGATTCCTTTTAAGGAGTGGACCGGTGTGTTTCCAAGCAGTCATTTTCTAGAGGCGAACTGGGTGTTCGCACAGGTAAGAGGGGACTTGTGGTATGCAGAGAACTTTGTACTGTCGGGTATTTCCATTATCAAGGGTTTTGTTTTGAGTTTGCAAAAACATTAACTGTAATCATCTGGCATGTTTTTATTTACCTCTTTCCTTCTAATGAATCTGATCCTTGGCCTTAAACTGAAGTATAAAAGACAACAGGTGAACACTTAGACATATTGTATCGATCTGGTGAATGCAGCACTTTAAAGAGACGTCTTTTCTGCTTTGGAGAATTTATAATATGATCTGTGCAGAAAACAGCACAACAGCTGCTGGCATAAGCCATTCCAGGACAGCAGCCAAAGGATGGAACAACAATATAGCAAGGGAAAGAGGTAGTTCCATGTCTCGTAGGTACTTATATGGCCCTCATTACTGCAGTATCAGAGCACCTCACAATCTTTTATGCTTTTATCCTGACAACACTATTAAACCCATTATACAGATGAGAAAGAGAGACTAAGTGACTTGCCCAAGATCACACAGGACGTTTGTGGCAGAGCAGGGAATTAAATGGGTCTCCGGCAGGGGCACTACCCCAAGACCTTCCTTCCTCTCCATTTTGCATGGCATTTAAGTAATAACTGCAGTGCAAGAGTGGATACCGCTGTTGCACTTCACTTAAGTAAATGGTAGGCAAAACCATGGGAGATATAAAAAGAGGTTTGAAAGACAAAAGGGAGAATGCTTAGAAGACTGCAGCTGGGAGGGTGTTTTAAGTTTGAGGCACAGTGTAAGAGGAGATAAAGGGATTTGGCTTGTGCAGTGTGAATAAAGGAAGAGATGATAGCAGAATTATAAACGGGCAGAATTGAGAAAGGTTCTGATGAAGTACGGAGATTAAAATGCATACTGGACTGGGTCAGCCTGCATATGCATTTGAGAGGGGTGTGATGTGAGAAAATTGGCAGGAGAGGATTTGTGATTTTTACTGCTACTTTTAAGGCAGCCTGCACAGGGATATTCACGGGCATTGCTATTCTCCAGTAGCTATTCCATCTGAAATGGAGGGGCGGTGGGACTGAAGTAGAAGGCCAAAGAAAGGAGCTTGCAATTGTTTATATCATATCCTTAGGCATACCCTCAGCTGGTATAAATTATTGTAGCTTCAAAGGCCATGTTGCTTAGCGGACATACACCAACTGAGGATTTCGTCCTGTGTATTAATCCTAAAGCATACTGAGCTAAATCTGTCATGAAGAAAGGGGTGGGAGCCACAGAGAGTCTCTGAAATAGAGGAGATTGGGAAGCCACATGGGGAGCTTGTAGGGGAATGGAAGAATGCAAGGAACATAAGAATGGCCACACTGAGTCAAACCAATGGGCCATCTAGTCCAGGATCTTCTCTTCTGACAGTGACCAATGACAAGAACAAGGCAATTACTGAATGATCCATTTCTGTCATCCAGTCCCAGCACCTGGCAGTCAGAGGTTTTGGAACACCCAGAGCATGAAGTTGTGTCCCTGACCATCTTGGTTAATAGCCATTGATGGACCTGTCCTCCATGAACTTATCTCATTCTTTTTTGAACCCAGTTGTACTTTTGGATTTCACAACATCCCCTGGCAACAACTTCCACAGTTTGACTGTGTGTTGTGTGAAGAAATACTTCCCTAGGTTTGTTTTAAACCTGTTGCCTATTGGGGGACCTTTGGTTCTTTGGTGATGTGATGGGGTAAATAACACCAGGCGTCTCTGGTGTGAGCACAGCGCTCAGCCTACAGAAGAAACAAAGTGTGTGACCCTCTAATAAGTTTTGCATGTCACTGTCTCTTGTTCCCCTCCGGACTTTACCCAGCTCCTGGGAGATGATGGAAAAATCAGAAGCCTTCAGATTACAGCTGGTCAAAACAAGGTGTTTTCAAAATGAAAAATGCTCCCTGGACTCAGCAGCTGCTGAGTCAGTTTCCATGCTGCTATTCAGTGGTTGGCAGCAGATGAATCTTCTCAGTTTGTGTCAGTTTCACTCAGCAGCTGACAGAGTTTCCAGGGTCTGCAGCTCTGGGGCAGCCTGGGTATCTCGACTGCCCAGGCCAGGGACCCCTGCTGGCTCCCTAGGCTTCCTGACTCTTGGGGAAACTGGTTCACCAGGCTGAGGAAGTTGCGCACCCGGGAGCCAGCTGACTTGGGACCCTGGAAGCCCCTAGAGGCCTGGCTCAAACCTGGGTTCTCAGGGCTTTCAGGCTCCCTGGCATGGAGTCAGGAGCTGAGCCTTGGGCTTCCAAACGCCTCCTATGCAAAACCATGGTGGGGAGGAAGAGGATTTGAAGGGAGATTCGAAAGGCAAACTGAAGGATTGTTAGAAGAATGCAACTGAGAGGGTGCTAAGTTTGTGGCACAGTATCAGAGGAGATAAAGGGAGTAGGCTTATGTAGTGCCTTGGGAGTGGGAATAGAGATGAAAGCAGAATCATAAGGAGTGGCAGAGCTCAAATGCTGTTTTGTCAAAAAATTTCCAAGATCTACTTGAGGCAGAATTTATTCCCTCAACAAGCTGGAGCCTGCATTCCTCACAGACACAAAATTCTCCAGGGAAGGTAATGGGAGTTTGGGGGCATGCATAGAATGCACGATCAGGCATTATGTAAGACATACGTTGGAATTTTTAACCTAGCAAAGACTGACATTGCAAAAAGCAGAAAAAAATAAATAACCAGTGAACTAATAAGCAGCATCTGCTGTTGAGGAGACATCAAGAAAACAGCACTTTACACTAATGCTTGGCTACATGAGTGCTTAGGTTGCAGCAAGCTGGGGTGTAAATCTACCCTGCACTAGTCTGCCATGCTCTAAGTGTCCATGTGGCCCTTCCTGCCATGACTAAGGTGACCAGATGTTCCAATTTTATAGGGACAGTGCCAATTCTGGGGTCTTTTTCTTATATAGGCTCCTATTACCCCCCACCCCCAGTCCCGATGTTTCACATATGTTACCTGGTCACCCTAGCCATGCTCTAAATGTTCTGTAGTGTATTTTGATCTACCCTGCTTTGAAATAGGAGTAGATTAAAGCACACATTTAAGAACATGCTACCTTTACTTTTCAGGACATAAGTAATGAATGCATAGAAATTGATGCTAGATTGAGTGTTATATTGGTTGCTGGGAAAATACTGTTGATTTACACACTTTTTACAAGATGAATAAATCTAAATCAATTAGTATCCAAATAAAATGCGTTACCTGGACTTCATGTGTATATTTAATTTATTTTAGATGATTGGAATTTGGATTGCTGCACTGTATCTGCTGGATCCAACAGCAGGTGAGATACAATATTTATAAATAACTGCACCAAACATGTTGAATTCAGTCATGTTCAAATGAAATAAAAAATGAATATAAGTACAATGGAAATTCATTTTTCTCTGCCCTCAGTTTATTCTATGTGATTTATGATGCTGTTCACTTGGTGCCGAGAACTAGCAAAAGGCCTGTGCACCCTTTAAGTTCTATTATAAGAGCTCAAGCGAGGCACAGACCTCGTGTTCACCTTTAGACCCTGGTTCTGCAAAGTCCTACGGACACACTTATTTTACACGTGAGCACTGTCTCCCAGGAGCAGCGCAGCAGAATGAGTGTTCAGTGTGATGGACAGTGTTTGAGATTAACAGAAAAGTCAAAGGAAAGAAGTGCTCAGAATGTTGTGATAAATTCCTTCAGAACTCTTACGGGGGAGTGGGGCGGGGAAATCTCCATTCCTAGACATATACTGAGAGAGACGCCATACTTTAGAAACATGGACTATTCAAAGATTATAATCACTTGATATTGTATCAACTTTATAAATGTTGCATGTATCTTCATGGGATGGCTAGGTGGGGTGACTCAACAGGTGAGCTAAAAGGTGCATCCTGCAGGAGCTAAACTCAGCAGGGAGTAATTAATGCAATTCCCAATGCTGAAAAAATGCAAGTAACCAGACTTTTGAAGTTTTGGCCCTGGGAAAATAACACATGCTAGTTCGACCTGGTTCAAGAAGCCTAATACAAAGGACTTGAAACTGTATCAAGTGACAGCCCTGATCAGAGGGGAGGGTCACGCACAGTCAGTCCAAGAACTGACATGAGACTGCGACCACGAGAGACAGGTGCTGTGAAAGGGCCCCAAGTACTTTAGTTCTATCAGGGTCATTATGTGGACGATGGGTGACAGCTGGTAAGTGAGGAATGCGTAAAAGCTGTTTGGTTTTTTTATGTTTTCTCTTAAATGCTTTGCTCTGAATAAACAGTAATGTGCTCCATGAGAGCTGGCTGCTCACCCTGGCATTGCACCTGAGAGAACAGGTGCTGATGGGAAGGCTGATGAGGTGATCACAGAGAACTGCAGGAGTCTGCAGGCTACTTCCCTGGTCCAGAGGGATCCCAGGATCCCGATCCAATGAAGGTGACAGCTAGAGCCTGAGACCTAGCTGTCACCTCTCAAAGACCAGGGAGGGTCAGAGATGCAGTTAACCTGGGAACCGTGACATATACACTTGCTGCTTCTGAGTCAGGAGCTGGCAGTAGTGACACCAACACACATTTTTTTAAAGTCTGTTTTGGTTTTTTTTTTCCTTTTGTATGAGGATTCTACAACCCTAAGGAAAAAAAGTTGCCACAAGAGTATCCCGGTGTTTCATTGTGTTTGATGAGTCACTAACATCTATTCTCTATTACCTGCATTAGCTAACAGACAGAAAGTTAAGAAAATTAATCATAAAACCAAAGGCCAGTGTCTGCTTCTTTTAAAGTTGTTGCCGCTTCCAATGCACCATCTAACTGTAATGGATCCCAAAATACTAATGATTTGCTTTGTATGCTGCAGGCGAAAAAGTTTGCTACGGACGACTTGGCTGCTTTTCAGATAAACCGCCATGGGCTGGAATACCAGGGAGATTTCTGGCAGGTTTACCCAGCTCTCCAGAGAGTATGAACATCAGCTTCACCCTTTACACTAAAGAAACTAGAAATAATTCTCAAGTGAGAACCTACCTCTATTTTAATATTAAAAATTAATTACATCTCCCAACGTTCACTAGCTCCGTTGGAAGAGCGTGTCACTCACCATGAGAAACTGAGTCAGGAAATAAAGAGTCAGGTTGTTAGATGCAGTAACTAACAGAGGTTAAAGTCACTGGGGTAAAAACTGAAATATTTTCATGCACAAACTGAAAAATGAACCAAACAAATTAAACCTTTTTCTGGCATTTTTCCTGTGCAAGTTACTGGGAATGCTGCACACTACTGTTGTTTGTAACACATTTAATTCTCTGAGAAAAATCAGGAGACACGTTTTAATAATCAGTAGCATTTATGCAGTGCTCTAGGTGCTCAATCACCCCTGACAGATAGGAGAACTAGCATCATCATTTTACCAATGGGGAAACTGAGGTGGGGTGATATGCAAAAAACATGTAGAAAGTCCAGAGCAGAGCCAGGATTAGGCTCCTCACTCCCAATGCTGTGTTCATTCCTCCAGCCCATGCTGCCTTTTAAAGCCAACATAATTTTAAACTCAAATATGCAGCAAGTAAGGGAAGATGAGTGAAGAAGTGGAATTGAGGGGAACTGAATGGCTTGGGGAACCTGCAAGGGGGAAAGGAGCTTTTCATGTTTTAATACCTGTAGCCACTGCAGCTAAGTTCAGCTCCAAATGAAGATTATTTCTCTGTGGTGACCTGTGTGAAGTCTGTGGTCTCAGTCCATTTCCCCAGAACACAGCTGCCTTCATACAAACCACCACCCTAACTGGTGCCCTTGTTGGTAATTTCAGCAAAAGCCAAAAACTGAATGGGCATGGAGAGTGAACGGCCATCTCATCCCGGCCGAACAGGGGGAGGCAGTGGAGCAGCGTGAGTAAGCCAGCGCTATTGCTGCTGCCCCATGGACACTGCAGTACTAGTGCCATCCCACTGAGCCAGAACTATATCACTTTGGGGGTGGAAGTGAGACGTGCCCAGGAGATCGCATTTTCAAAAAAAACACTTAAGTCACTTAGAAAAATGACTTAGACACTTAAGAGCCTAAGTCCTGTTGACTTTCAGTGAGACTTAGGAGCCTAAGACTCTTCTAAAAATGGAACTTAGGAGCTTCTGAACATATTGCCTTTTGTGTTATACATGAACATAAAATATGCAGCAAGCTGTGATGGTGTAAATGTGACAGCCACCATCTTGGCCAACACAACAGGGATCCAACCGGGCACCTCAAAAGGTAAAGACAGGAGCTACCAAAGCCAGGTCTATGAGAGGGCACATGAGGACATGTAACATACACTTACCAGTGGGTTACACAAAACATTACTGCTATCCAATACATTATTGCCCAGCAGCTCAACCTGCATTGAATACAAACGACTCAGAATAAGCTCATAGGGGCATCTCCCTGGAATGCTTCAGAGTCCCACTCTCTCCACGCACCCAGACCAGAGACCCAGCATTAGTTTAAAAAGTTGGACTGAGGGTTAGAGATCATTCTGGCAGCAGAAAAAAGGGCCATACTAAATGAATGTACAACAGGCCTCCACTACTGCCCCTAGCACAGAGCTGTACCTCAATGATTCCATCCCCTGTGACTTCCCAAAGCCACTCTTCAGTTGCACTGCAGCATTGGGGAGTCAGGAGTTAGGTCAGTAAGGGGGCAGGCAGGAGCTAGGAGGATTGGCTTTGGGGGATACTCAGTGAGGTGCTGCTCATTGTGATTAACTTATACTGGTTGGCTCCGTACAAAGAGCTCTTTGTACACAGAGAGGAGTAGTTTGGAGCAGCAGGAACAGAACAGGAGCTATGCTGTGACTGGGGTTAGAGAGCTGTGGGGAGCCAATGAAACCCATGGGTTTCCAGGAGTGACGACAGCATCCTATATAAGGGACGATCTGGACCATATTTTGTTTTTATTTCCTAGCTAAGAAGAGTCGGAGGATGACAGAATAGAGGATGATGATTATTACTGTTGTTTTTGCTCAAAACAGGTGATCTCTGCAATACATTCCTCAACTATCAAAGACTCACATTTCTGCTCACATAGGAAAACACGCTTCATTGTTCATGGATTCATGAGCACCGGAAAACGTGGCTGGGTGGTAGAGATGTGCTTGGTATGAGAGAATATCCTACAATTTCTAACTTTAACTGCGGCCACATTCAATCGCTGTTTCTTAAACACTACTATTAAGCTTGCATTTTGACAACCACTTGATGTTACTAATGGGCAAGAGGTGCTAACCCATATGTAACAACTTTAATAATCACCTCGCCCTTTTAATGAATGTGGGTGTGGGAGTGAATTGGACTGTACATTCCATATGGCTTTGACAGGAAATGAGAATCCTGGGTTGGGTTTAAGGTTGTGCATATGTTTTTGTAGTAGTCCAGCTCTGGAAGAAAAATCTATATTTCTTGTGGCATCCACTCCTCCCTGGGTGGTTGGGGGAGGTAACAATACTAATACCTAGCTCTTATATAGTTCCTTTTATCCATAGATGTCAGTGTTTTACAAAGGCAGCCAGTGTCATTATCCCCATTTAACAGATGGGGAAAATGAGGCACACGGATATAAAATAACTTACCTATAGTCACCCAGCAGACTAGTGGCAGAGTCTGGAATAAAACCCTAGTCATCTGAGTTCCCAGCCAGTGCGCTATCAACTCACCTATGCCATCTCTCAGATGGAAGAGACTATCCCTCTGCCATTACCACTCACAAGCCAGCCCTGAAAGTTTAGCCCCAGTCACACAGAATTATTATGGCTCCTTATGTCAATCAGTCTAACAGAGTAAATTCTACTTTGGACAAATGAATGGAAAGCAGTGATATGTGCATGTATATACAGAGAAAAGGAAACTCTTCTTCCCAAAGTAGGACTCCTACTCAGCAAACTAAAAAGAGGAAAGTCTGGGCCTCAACAAACACCGATCTGCAAAAGCAGAGAGAGCCTATGGCACAAGGCTCCAGGGGAAATCCATTTATACTCAGGATCAACCTAACCGTTGCGTAACTAGGAAGTAGATAATACCTTAGGCTCTGACATTATGAAGGCTTTCACGCCTGCTTAACTTTACACACTGCGAGTAGTGGGCCCACTCAGAGTGAGTAAAATGAAGCACATGTGGAAGTCTTTGTAGTATTGGGAATCTTGGCAAATTCACCAGACGTTGGATTTTTATTCTAATGGAGATGGTGTTTAATTTTATTTTGATCTCATGCCAAGCCTACACTGTTCCAAGCATTCAGATATTGAAACTTAGGCAATGTCTGCACTACAGACCTTACAGCAGCGCAGCTGCACCACTATAAGGACATCTATGTAGCCACTCTGTGCTGAGAGGAGAGAGCTCTTTACAGGCCACATAGCATGGTCCACATCAGCACTTTTGTGGTTGAAACTTACATCGGTCAGGGGTGTGTTTTTTTTCACACCCTGACCAACAAAAGTTTTACTGACACAAGTGCTAGTGTAGACATAGCTTTAATTTTTTTCCTCCTTGCGGTTTGGTTAACTGTGCTGAAGCTAACAGATGGTCTTGTTACTCACTACTCCTATACTACATTTAAAAGTTAAAAAAATCTTTATCCAAAGGTTAGTTAGCTGTTGAGTAGAACCTTCTGAAAGAATAAAGCATGAGAAGGCTAGAATCTACAGTAATACCAATATGCTGTCTTAATTTAGCACACAATTCATATCTAGAACTCTCAGTTAAGGCAGGTCGAAAATTTACCATCAAAACTGTTTTTAATGGAAAATTGGACTTTTGACAAAATGACTTTTTGTGAAAAACATCAGTCTTCTATGGGATATTTTGAGTTTTCAGAAAATAAAACTTTTCTGAATTAAAATGGTCAGTTTTTCAGTGAAAATTTGAAATTTTCTAGAGAAAAATATTTCCCAACCGGCTCTACTCGCAATTACTGGAATCATCTTAGACATTTAGGAAAAATAAACCACCCACGACCAAAAATATCTTGAAAAGTCAATACACAGCAGAGAACCTAAATATTTCAATGCCCTCTCAATGGAGGCTGTTTTATACTGTCTCTTGATACAAAATACTATCCTTAAAATGGAAAAATAAGAGATGGCCGTACAGTGTCTCTCGCTGTCTCGTGTTATATAGGATATGACCCAAATTTACCTTCATCCACTGAATACAAAAAAGGCCAGGCTACAATGTGGTCCATGTACCTGCTCAGGGGAATGAGAGGGGTAAGAACCCCACAAACCCCTTTGTCTCCTCCCCAAACCTTGGGTCTAGGCATAAAGTGGTAAACTGGCACTCTATGCACTTCCATCCCCCACCCACCCCTGAGCAGGAAGTGGAGCCTTTGCTCCTCTAAGCAGAGCAGCTGAACTGTTGGTAGTAATCCATCAGCATCTAATTACTGGTCCCATGGAGCAAAATAGGAAGAAGGGAAGGAATCCTCTCTCTAAGGCATGAGTCATGGGTCAGCACAGACATACTGCCTTGTGAAGAGGACAGACTATAGAAGCACAGTGCACACCTTCATGTTTGCACTCTTATTATAGTAAATGGTGAGTTATGGTGCGAAATTAGAATGAACAATATCCCTGACGTTTGTAAACCTCTGGTGTGGACGTCACCAGGCTTTTAGCTTTACGTGCTGTTGTAGAAACCTCCCACTCAGTTCTGAGCCCCTCACGCTCAGTTGCCTTTTTCAGAATTGAAGCGAGAGCTTTAAAAATTAAAGGTTTCATTAAACTGTTTACAGAAGAGAAAACAAAACAGAAGTTGTATACTGCAATAAATCAGTTTATAGTTCTGATCTGAAACAAGTGTTTATGGTGACAAAAATTGAAAAATATTTTGATTGTACTTTTTTGAAGTTCAGACATCTGTTTGTGTAAATGTCTAAGTTTTCATCCTATTGTGCTTTATGAAAAGACCCATATTAATGTGTGTAAGTGCTGTAGTAAATGTTTGTCCTTGTTAACAAGAAGCAACCCAAATGCTCAATTTACTTAATGATTCATTTAGGTTTAAGTTGAATCAGTATTTTACTGTCTGCTTTCATAAGTTCTTTGTTTTCTGTTTACACACTAGCTGCTAGTGGAAGTGGAAGATGTGAACTGCATTGCCGTGGACTGGGCAGATGGTGCAAAAGGCACATACATCAGTGCAGTGAACAACATCCGTGTGGTTGGAGCTGAGATTGCTTATTTCATAAATACTCTTATGGTAAAAATATATTATGAATTTTAAGTTACTTTTTAAAGCTAAGATTCACATGAGCATAATGGGTTTATGTAACCGGTGTCTTTGTGCTCTGATCTTGTTTTCTTGTGGTCAGAAAAGTATGATTCAAAAAGTTAATGCTTTGGGAAGTGCAGAACACAGTAGATAGTTCAGAACCACCAAAATGGGGATACCTCACACAGCCACAAACGGTACTAAGATATGTCCTAAAGATAGTACAGTAATATGATAGAAGTGACTAATTAACTTAAAAGACCAGTAGGTGGCAATATTTCTTTGCTTTCTCAACTGTATTTGTATAATCACTGCAAGGAGGCACCAACATGACTCTTAAAGTGATTAGTAAATACTTGTTAGGAATACATACTTATGCTTGAGATAGAGTTACATTCTCAATTTAGCAATTCATTCCCAAAGCAAACAGAGGCTGGGAGCAGTCCAGAGGCTCACTTAATACTGCTGGATTTCTGGTTCTGATGTCTGGCTACAGGATATAAACACTCTTAAGTCCTCTAGTTCTGACTTTGATACTTCCTGGCACAACAGAGCCTGAGAATTATCACTGGGTTTCCCTATTAACAACCCTCTTGTCCTGCCTCTGCTGCCAATTCCTAGTCTCTGTCTGACACAAGGGGAAAGAGTTTCAAACTTAGGCACCTAAATCAAAGTGGCTGATTTACAAAAGTGCTGATACCTACATGCACTTTGAACAGAGTTGCGGATGCTCAGTACCTCTGAGAATTGGGGCATTTATATAGCTAAAAACATATGGATTTAGATGCCACACATTAGACATCTATGTCTGAAAGTTTTGGCCAAGGTACTTAAGGCTCCATCTAGGGTGACCAGGTGTCTGGTTTTCAACCGGAATACCCAGTCAAAATGGGATCCTGGTGGCTCCGGTCAGCACCGCCGACCGGGCCGTTAAAGGTCCGGTCGGCAGTGCTGCGGTGCTAAGGCAGGCTAGTCCCTACCAGTTCTGACACCGCACTGCACCCTGGAAGCAGCCAGAAGGTCTGGCTCCTTGGGGGGGGCTTGGGGCTCCACATGCCACCCCAAGCAATGGCTCTGCACTTGCATTGGCCGGGAATTGGCCAATAAGAGCTGGGGTGTGTGCCTGCAAGCAAGAGTAGCGTGCAGAGCCTCCTACCCCCCCCGCCCCTGAATACTAGTGCCAGACCTGCTGGCCGCTTCTGGGGCGCGTGCAACATGGTGTCAAAACAGGCAGGGAGCCTGCCTTACTCCCACTGCACCGATGACCGGGAGCCACCCGAGGTAAGCCCGCAACCTGAGTCCCAACCCTCTGCCCCAGCCCTGAGCCCCACCCTAAACCCGGAGCCCCCCTCCTTCACCCAAAACCCTCATCCCCAGCCCCACCCAGAGACCACACCCTGTCCCACTCCCCAACTCCCTCAACTTGTAGCCTCCCTCCCATACTCCAAATCCCTCAGCCCCACCTCCAAGCCTGGAGCCCACTCCTGCACCCCAAAGTCCTCATCCCCAGTCCCACCCCAGACCATGCACCCCCAGCCCAGAGCCATACTCCCTCCCACACCCCAACACCCTGCCTCAACCCGCAACCCCCTCCCACATTCCAAATCCCTTGGCCACACCCCCAGCCTGGAGCCCTCTGCTGCACCCCAAACTTCTCATTCCCAGCCCCACCCCAGAGTATGCACCCCCAGCTCAGAGCTCGTACCCTCTCCTGCCCCCAGGCCCTGCCCCAGCCCAGTGAAAGTGAGTGAGGGTTGGGTAGAGCAAGCCACCGAGGGAGGGGGAATGTAGTGAGCAGGGGCGGGGCCTCGGGGAAGGGACTGGGCCAGAGTATTCGGTTTTGTACAATTAGAAAGTTGGCAACCCTAAGGCTCCATCTGATGTAGTATAGGTTTTGCAAAAACTAGCATCTCAAGGGAGTACCCTCTAAACTTGTTGCCTGACAGACCCTATCATTTCCAGCCTGGTGGCTTTGGTCCTATGCCTCTAGTCTTCTTCCTGTACAAGATCCCAGATACTTACTGACCTGCCTTCCACAGAGTCATCTCATTTCCTTGGACAAGGAGGCCCCAGCTGCTCATGAGATTTGTGTCCCTCTCTCCATTCAATATGGCTGTGCTGTGGAGTGTTTGTTGTCCAGATCTATACTTCTCCACAGTGAAAATACTGCCATAGTGAAATCACTGCATACATGGTTCTTGGGCTTCTACCATTTTCTCTGTTCACTGATTGGTTTCTCCCTCTGAGACCTTTAAAAAGATGTAAATTGATTTTTTTTAAGTTGTAGTTTATGCATTTCTCTCCCATCAATTGTATAACCTGCTTCCATCGCTCAAAGCCCTGAGTTTGGGCACAAAATTCAATCCAACCCGGGCCAAGCTATTGGCTACCAACTGAAGCAGAGACAGTTCACAGACAGATATTTTCTCTTTGTGCCTAACAGAATATGAGACAACTGTATTATGACTGGATCTCCAGTGTAGATGTCCTACGCCTATACAATACTAATTGTATATGTTTTCCATGAACACAGTATTTGTGAGGACTCTGGAACAGGACTTTGCCACTTAACAATTCACCTGCAACAGTCACAAGTAAATCAAACCACTGTGGCTTCATGAATGGCCAACAGGAATTATTAGGAGATATTTGGTTTGAACTTAGCATGGATACCTACTAAAATCATTGGCAAAAGTGATAAGGAAAGTGGGTAACACTGTAAATTGAAAGCCTGGGACTCTTTCATTTAAAGGTAAAAACATTTGAAAATACTGTAGCCAAAGTTTTTTTTCTGTTCCTCTATCAAGGAAGACAAGCAAATATGGCTGTATGCACTTTTTCTGGTACATGCATAAGCAAGTTAGGTTGTGGACTCCAGGTAACTAGTCACTGTTGCTTTCAGTGTCACAAAAGTTGCAACTCCTTGGGTCAAATACACCCCTATACAGAGTGTATTCACCAATTAATCTCCACTTAAACCTCTAAGGCCACATGACACCTAAGGGGTGAATAGGCCTTGTACAGTCACTCAGCACAGAGGTGGGTGAATTTCATTACATCCAAGCTTACCGAAGAGACGCTTAAAGGGTGGCTTGATCATAGTACATAATTACCTATATGGGGGAACAGAATTTTGATAGAAGGCTCTTCAGTCTAGCAGGCAAAGGAATATCAAGATCCAGTGGCGAGAACCTGAAGCTAGACATTCATTCTAGAAGTAAGGTGCCCACTTTTAACAGTGAAGGTATTTAACCATTGGACCAACTAACCAAAGGTTGTGATGAATTCTCCATCACTGGAAATCTTTAAATCAAGGTGGGATTTTTTTTCTAAAATGTTCTAGTTCAAACAAGAATTAATACAGGGAAGTCCTATGACCAGTGTTATGCAGGAGGTCAGACTAAATTATCACAATGGTCCCTTCTGGCTGTAAAATCTATGAAAATAAGGCATCTTCTGCATTTGAAATTTAAATACATATGTTTTATTTTCTTTTTTTTCAAAAACTCATCAGAAAATGTTTCAATACCGCCCTTCTCATATCCATATAATTGGGCACAGTCTGGGTGCACATGCTGCAGGAGATGCGGGAAGAAGAATACGAGGCATCAAAAGAATAACCGGTAGGCTAGTCACTAAGATGGAATGTTACACGGTATGTTCTTTAAGAGGAAAGAAGTTTGCAAAGCTGGACCCACTGAGCCAAACAGGCATAAGGGGTATATCTTCACCAACTTCAATGAGTTGGGGTGCTTGCTTAGCCCATTCTGTGTGTTGTTCCTATAGACGTCACCATGCATTCTTTATGGTTTTATCATGAGTAAGCAAAACAGTATTGCTTTAGTAATAGTATTAAAATATCAACAGTGAGGATTCTTATGCAGATGATCTGTTTAGTAGTCTCAAGCAAATGACCTGAGATACGACTGGCAAGTTTCTCTCCACACACAGTTTTCCATGTCTTACAATCAATTTGCAAAGTGAAGCTTAAGTTTCTCCTTAACATGCTTTCAGTGGAAGTGGGAATTGGGGTGGGACTTATTAACAAGGCAGATACACTCTGCCTCCAAGGAGTCTCTCAACGGCCACTGTTAAGACATATGTCTTGCTCTGAATGGGTTTAAGACGTGAGGCGGGAACACAGGCTACAATCCCACTAAATTACCTTTTCCCAGGCCTTTGAGAGGAAATAACCACACAAGTCCCCTGAAGACTTTTCTGTGCTGTCTCTTGGTTTTCTCCACCCCTACATGCACCTGCACAGCAGCAGAGCGCAACAGCAATCCCTGCACTCCCATGAGCACAAGCACTGCTCCAGCAATAGGAAGGGGATGGTCACAGCCTCACCTCTCTCCAACACCAAACTAGCTCTGCCTAGGGCGAGAGGAGCCTGTGGCACAGTTCCCATGTTCTCTTACAGCAAGGGGTTCCTGCTAGAGTGGAGAACCACTGCGCCACATGCTGTTGTTTTAAACCATGATAGAGGTCTAAGTATTGGGAGAAGGTGGTTCTCCCTGTACAGCTATTGTACCCTGCTAAGGGTTTGTGGGCACAACCAGCAGAGCTAGACAGGCTATAACTGCATTCCTGTGTTGTATTTTGTTTTTTCCCCCTCACTTCCCCAGATTCATTTGTAGTAGTTACTGCTGCTAGTGACAGGAGGTTGGTGATTAAAGCACTGGACTAGGATAGATCAGTTCCTGGCTCTGTGAAAGGCTTCTTGTGTGACCTTGAGCAAGTCACTTAATCTCTGTGATTCAGTCCTTTATCTGTAAAAGGGGGATAATCATGATAATGCTTCCTTTTTCTAATTAGATTGCAAGCTCCTTCGTGCAGGACTGTCTCTCGCTTTGCATTTGCAATGTGCCTATTACAGTTGGGCCCAATGGGTGCTGCCAAAATACAAATAAATAACTGATCAAAAACTCTTCAGTCTTTCCATTCCACACCAGCAGAAAATGTAGGAAACTGGATCATTGTGTTAAAATCCCTCCTTATCCTTGGTCATATGACACCATTATACACTAACCGATAGCACTTTGCTTGTGCTGGGATGAGTTTGCAGAAAAGCTGCCTTCTAGGAGTTGAGACTCACTTCTAGGACACTTGGGAAAAACAGTAGCCCACAAAGAGAAACGAGGATTCATTCTCCTTGCAGTGACTACATTTTATGAAGTATTCTGACTTCTGTAAGTGTTTTGACACTGTACAAATGTTTATTACATTAAAATGTTCAGTGGACTGGCTGGGGTTCTAACCCATCTTTACATTACTACTCCCCATGCATTATATACTTCATTTGAAACTGATGCTCTACGTGTGCACAATTTTTTTCCAATCCAACAGTGAACAATTTGTTTCTGTTTAGGCTTGGACCCCGCTGGGCCCTTTTTTGAAGGCACTCCGCCTAAAGTCAGATTGGACCCTACGGATGCAAGATTTGTTGACGTTATTCATAGTAATGCTGCCCGATTTCCTATTGTAGGTAAGATCCCACAAACATTTGCAGCAACAGTCCTGACACTGAATTAACTGAGGCACTCCCCATGTCACGTATGTATTTCAGGGTTTGGAATGGTTAATACCACTGGCCACCTTGACTTTTACCCAAATGGAGGCAGCATTATGCCTGGATGCGATGATGTAATTATTCCAGTGACTAAAAAAGACTGTCGAGTCTTTGCTGAAGGTAAATCTACTCCAAACATCTGCAGCATTAACTCACAGTGTCTGTTCATATCATAGTTCTGAACATGGCAAATGGAGCTTTTTTGAGGGTTTCATTTAAAAAATAATGTTTTTGCATATTTGATGATGGGTGGGGAAAAAAAGCATGAAACAATGAGCGCCAGATGACAGCCTTGATGGCCTGAAGGTAGCATAAGGGGGGAAACGGTCATACAGAAGACGTGGGATCAGCCTTAATTTCCATAATTTGACTGCAGATTTGGGGTAGAGATCATTTAGTACTTCAGTCGTAATGGGAAGTGTCTGGCCAGGGTGAGGACAAGGTCATGACTATACCTATACTGGGGCAGCGCTAGCTCCCACTTTGGATTACAGCGAGGATCGGCAACCTTTGGCACATGGCCTGTCAGGGAAAGCCCCTGGCGGGCCAGGCAAGTTTGTTAATCCACCGCGTCCACAGGTTTGGCCAATCGTGGCTCCCACTGGCCACGGTTCGCTGTCCCATGCCAATGAGGGCTGCAGGAAGCAGCACAGGCCAAGCAGAAGCTTTCCCTGACGGGCGATGTGCCAAAGCTTGCTGATCTCTGGAATAGAGGCTGCAAGTGACACCTCTCACCATGCTGCATCCAGCACCCACAAGGCATTCAGCAAAGGCACAAAGCCTGAGTGCATCTCCCCTCCCTATAGCAACTTGAGCCAAAGAGCTGGGCTGAACGTCTCCATGGAGAAGGGGGAAAGAATCCCCTCTCCACATGGCTTGGAATGGTGGACACAAAGCTTGTGTATCCCTTATACTCTATTCAGTTCATCTGAATTGCATTCTTTACGGCAGGGGTTCTCAATTTTCATTGAATCGTGACCCCCTTTCGACAATAAAAATTACAACATGACCCCAGGAGCCTAAGCCAGTTCGAGCCCCAGGTGTGTGGGGGGGAGGGGCTGGAGGGAACAAAGCCGATGCCCTAGGTCTTCAGTCCCAGGCAGGGGTCTGTAATCTGAGTCCAGACGCCCAGGGCTAAAGCCCTCGGACTTCAGCCCCGGGTGGTGATGCTCGGGCTTCAGCTTCGGCCCCAGGAAGTCTAAGCCAGCCATGGCTTCCCACTTTCCGGTCCCGACCCACAGTTTGAGAACTGCTGCTTTATGACATGCTGCAACACAAAAAATGATACTGTGCTGTGTAGCTGTCTTGTTACATGGATCAATATCCACAAGAGAACTTAGGCAGGTGTGAACCCAGTTTTCCAGCTATGAGAAGTCAATGCATTGGTCAGTTGAAGCAGCGAGCTTCTTGTATGCTATTGACAACCAGAAACCCCTAAGATTCCCCTAAGAAATGCTATGGGACCATGCTATCCTTCCAGCCAGAATTTTTATTATTGTTATAAAGGAGAAAAAACCACCCCTGCGCTACATGGCCAAATGTAATAGAAGATGGTTTCAGAGACACTAATAATTTTGATTCAACAGATGCCAATTCTCCTATATGCCATCATTCACGCAGCCATCAGTTTTATTTTCAAAGTATCCTCCATCCCAATGGATTTCTTGGATATCCCTGCAGGACATACGAGTTCTTCCGGTCGGTAAGCATAACAGCTTTACCATTACAGAATGGGTGAGCTGCAAATATTAACAACTCTACTTTCATGTGCACACGTCACACACAGAGTCAGGTGCTAGGGTGTCTCTGCTCTCCCAGTGCCTGACTGGGATCAGGACTTGGGGAGAACGAAGCTCCAACAATAATAAAGCAATGCCAGCTGGTAGAGAGCAGGCATGTGGCAGGATAGATACAGACAGACCCTGGCTCCCACGCCGTACCAATGGCGGAATCCTGGGTATCTGATGATTCCACTGGGATAGGTCAAACCTCAGGTGTCTCCTATGCTACACGTTCCATTGGAGGTTTATGACTAGCATAAGTTTTGTACAAATCTTAGGCAGAAAAAAAGGCAGTGTTTGAAATAGAAGGGTTCAGACCATCACCACCTGGATGTTAAGTGTACCCCTCACTGTTATGAGTAAAGAGTTAGTTTGTTTCATCCTCAGATGGTTAAGCATAAGTAATCAGTAAAGAAACTGACATCAGAAACAGGACATTGAAATGCAGCGGGGTTCAATAGCGTGGGAAGGGAATGGTCAAGGCTTTGGCAGCATCAGGGCCACATCTTCAGCTTTAGTCTTGCAAGAGTTAGGATGAAAAGAAAAATATTCCACATTACCCAGCTGCTCTTATTTTCCCCTAGGGACTCTGCTTCCCATGTCCCAGAGAAGGCTGCCCAATGATGGGTCACTATGCGGATCAATATCCAGCTAAACTGGAGAAAATAAACCAAAAATATTTTTTAAACACAGGAGCACACCCACCCTTCACTAGTAAGTGTAGAAGGGTAATTATTTAGCCAAATAGATGGCGGGGTGGGGGTTTGAAATGAGATGATCTAAAGCTGTAAACTTGCTGTGCGGTTATAAACCTTTGATAAGCTGAATGGTGGTAGTTTTCCACGTCTCTCTAGTATACGGCTGCTGACAACCAAGGAAAAACACTAAACCGTTTACCAAAGTCCATTCTTGCTGAGACTCTTGAGCTGCCTGTTCTTCAAACGAGAACAGTAAAAGTACACTTAAAAAGAGAACTGTCACTGTTTTCTGTATGTAAGGAACCTAAACAATGCCAGCAATCTACTTTTATTTGGCTTTTGTTGTGTAGGTTGGAGCCACCGAATATCTATCAAGCTGTCAGGCACGAAGAAAGTGAGGGGGGAACTAAACATAGTTCTCCATGGCACAGACGGGTTCACAAAGCAGTACGAAATTATCTGGTAAGTTCAATGGCACACGACTAGGCTTTGTAGTGTGTCTCTATTTCAGTCACACCTCTGTTTGCAAGTCATGTTTAAAGTCTGCAAGCAACAGACGTTTGTTCATTGTTGCAGTCATGTTAGTTAACACACGTTAAAACAGACAAGGCTTATGAGAATTGGCTAATGGTTAGAGCAGGGGCATGAAAGTCAATTCCTTTGCCTGGGCTCTGTAACATTTAACAAGCACTCGGGAGTCTGATTTGCCTGGGGAGAAGGCTCCAGCCAGCTCTGACAGAAACATACACTGCTACCTCGATATAAAGCCACCCGATATAACACGAATTTGGACATAACGCAGTAAAGCAGTGCTCCAGGGGGGCGGGGCTGCACACTCCGGTGGATCAAGCAATTTCAATATAACACGGTTTCACCTATAACGCGGTAAGATTTTTTGGCTCCCAAGGACAGTGTTATATCGAGGTAGAGGTGTACTTCCATTCAGGTCACACCGGGGTGTGTGCAGCTTTACCACGGGCATTGGCCTAGCCCTAGTCACTTCCATGCTAGCATTGTGATAGCTTGTTAGCATATTCACTCCCACATGCCAACATGATTCCCGGCTCTGCCACTGACTTGCTATATGTACTCATGCAAGCTGCTTAACCTCCGGGCCTTGGTTTACGCAATCTGTAAACTGGGTATATTACCTATCTTGACTACATTAAAAAGCTTTATTAATGTGAGAACAGCACAGAGACCTTTAGATGAAGGGTGCAAAGGGCGTATGTACCTTCACAACCTAACTCCCCCCTCTGTTCAGCCCATGATGCCAGCCTCCACGTCCCACTTGCTAAAGTTTCACCTTTGTGTTTTCTCCAATGCTGCCCCTCATGCTTGGGAGGAGCTCCCTGTAAACTTCCACAAAGCTACCTCATTATCCTTCTTCAACCTCTCTTCTCCCACGATGTCTCCAAAAAACTCGACAATGGTTAAGCTACCAGCATGCTGGAACCACAACCCAGCCAGCTGACCAATATTTCTTATTGTTTCCTTGTACTCCCCACGTGTGTCTGTTGTCATCTGTTGTCTCTTGTTTTACTCTTAGACTGCAAGCTCTTTGGGGCAGGGACCATCTTTTTGTTCTGTATATATACAGCATCTAGCACAGGGGATGCTACAAAAATACAAATAATTATTATTTAAAAAGGTACAAAGTGTTATAAAAATAAGGACAACATGCTGAAAGTTCTTTAGAACCTGTCTTAGCTCAGCAGCCTCCTAGACCAGTGGTTCTCAGCCAGCAGTCTGGGGCTCTCTGTGGGGCCACGAGCAGGTTTCACAGGGTCCGCCAAGCATGGCCGGTGTTACACTCGCTAGGGCCCAGGGCAGAAAGCTGAAGCCTTGCTGCATGGGACTGCAGCCTGGGGCATCGAGCCCCACCCCCAGGGGCTGAAGCCAAAGCCTGAGCAACTTAGCTTCCTGCTTACTATCCTCTAACAATGGCCCTGGGCTTTTATATGCAGAAAAACAGTTGTGGCACAGCTGGGCTGTGGAATTTTTATAACATGGGAGGGGGCTCAGAAAGAAAAAGGCTGAGAACCCCTAGACCATATCAGATAGTGTCACTCTCCTCATTCTCCTATTTGCAGTGGACTCCTTCATCAAGATAGCATTTATACAAAGTACGTTGATGTTGAAATTAACCCTAGAACTATTACAAAAGTTGAATTTCTCTGGAATAAGAACATATTGACTCTGCTTTGGGCCCGACTGGGAGCAGAAATGGTACATATAATCAATGAAGAAGATGGCCATGTGTAAGTACACTTGTTTTATACTACATGTTATTCGTTTATAAAAAGAGCCAAATTTGACATTACAGTTTGCTCCTAAAGGGTGAGATTCTCCCCTATGCAAAGAGCTAGCATACAAGGGCAAGGCCCACTTCAGTCCCACTTAAACCCTTCAAACAGAGCTTAAATGGGAGCTCAAGGGTGCCCAGGCATTAGGCTGGCTTTCTGCTTGGAGATGGATTTCATCCAAAAAGCAATTTTAACTGCATACACAACAGTGAAGTACAGCAGCTCTGGAGACTGTGTGTGGGGTTGATTGAGTTCAGTTGTTCATGTCATCACTGTGTATTCAAGTTGATTGGGTGGACTGATGCTTCCGTTTGATCCAGCGTATTTCTAGACTGCAGTGTGTGTGCACATTTTGTAGCTTCTGTAAACTGAGCTAAATGCACACACCAGAGGCTCCTTGCATCCCTCCATTCTCTCCCACAAGCTCCCATCCCCCTCAATTTCCAGGGCCGCCCAGAGGGGGGAGCAAGTGGGGCAATTTGCTCCAGGCCCGCAGGGGCCCCCATGAGAATATAGTATTCTATAGTATTGCAACTTTTTTTTATGGAAGGGGCCCTCAAAATTATTTTGCCCCAGGCCCCCTGAATCCTCTGGGCGGCCCTGTCCATTTCATTTACTCTGTGCAGCTCCCCCCTACCACTTGCCCCATGCCAGGGGCTCTATGTAGCTCACATTCCCATCTCTGACACATGCCAGTGTCTCTTAGCATCCCCCCTCATCTCCCTCCATTCCAGGGTCTCTGTGCACCCACCATCCCTGGGTCCTGCATCTCCCTCCATGCCAGTGTCTCTGTGCACCTCCACTCCATCTCCTCCATGCCAGGATCTCTGTGCACCCTCTTTCTCCTTCCACCCGCAAGCCCTCCCTGTAAGGCTCTCTTATTTCTGTTGGAGCCCAGACTATAGACAATCAACCCACACAGTAAGTTAAGCTGTTCCTCTGATATATCTAGGCAGCAGCAGAGGGTTGCAGTGAGATTCTTCTGCCTGTAGCAGGAGGCATTCTTGGAGCCCTAATTTTCCATGGAATCAGGTTTTTCTGGTGCTCTGATTTGCAGCAAAATCAACAGGGTTGTGCCTATTGATGCCTGGAACACTCCTTGAATTTTTGGAATTTGTCAGTAATGGGGTTTCAGTGAGATCATGTTACAGGCAGACAGGAAAATGCCAGAGAGCTGAGTGTTAGATTTCACCTGGCTTGGCCAAAAAGATAGACAAGGGCGCCCAGAGCATTAAAGGATACTCCTTTATTACACTCTGTATAAATCCTTGTTAAATACTTTTTTAAAAAAAAGAACCCCAAGGTTACCATTTCTGTGACATGACTTTCCACAAGTACCACCCTACAGGCAACATTTTAAGTGTCCGTCAGCCAGTTAGAGCAGGTCATGCCCAGATGTGTTATTTTCAAGGAAGGTATTTCCAGGAGTGGTATCAGGGAAACAAAACTTGTACATATTTTTGTTCAAAGAGACAGGTCAGAACATGAACTTAGACTTATTAGCGGCTATACACAAGCTCCTCTGTGTTTGGAAGTACCCAGATAAACCCATTTCTAACAAGATCATCATATAGTGTGGCCCTGAATATGCAAAGCCTGCATTCAACAAAAGTGAAGATATATATAGTGTTCCATCAATTCTTGTCATCCCTTTATACTATTTGGCTGAACTACTGTTATGTAAGTGGAGTACTCCTCCTCCCAGATGAGCAGGGTCTTGGCTGGCAGAATCAGATGAGCCAATAAATGTAACCAATGTTCCTACCCACCTTTGGAAAAAACATTTGTAGTGAAATATTGACTCAAGTTGTTTTTTTTTTTCTCCAGGTCTACATATTGTGGCAATGGAAATGTGAAATATGGAATTCCACAGTTACTTACACCTTGCTAAATTGAATCCCATCAACTATGGTTCCTGTGTTCATAGACTGTCAGGATTGGAAGGGACCTCAGGAGATCATCTAGTCCAACCCTCTGCTTGAGGCAGGACCAATCCCCAGACAGATTTTTGCTACAAATCCCTAAATGGCCCCCTCGAGGATTGAGCTCACAATGCTGGGTTTAGCAGACCAACCCTCAAACCACTGAGCTATCCCTCCCCCCATCAGTCCTTTCGCTGGGGTTGTTTTCATACACAGCTATTGATAGAAAATAATTCTTAAATAGGTAGTTTTCTTTGTTTTCTCAGCTCTGTGCAAACACACTGATGGGCTTTTCAAGCAAGAAGTCATTGGTTTCAGTTTATCCAAAGTTCACTTCCCTTGTAAGAGACAGGGGCAGGTGCTATGGGAGTACATATATAGGTGCACTGATAAACATTGTAATATTGACACAATCTTTTCAAACAGTCTCACAGACAAATACAAATGTTTTCCACTGTGTTGCATTTGCAAGAGTCTCTCTCTTAAATGTCAAGTATCAGAGGGGTAGCCGTGTTAGTCTGGATCTATAAAATGCGACAAAGAGTCCTGTGGCACCTTATAGTCTGACGAAGCTTATGCTCCAATACTTCTGTTAGTCTATAAGGTTCCACAGGATTCTTTGTCTCTCTTTAATGTGTTTAAGACAGCACAAAATCTCAAAACAGCCCTAAGCATATGCCGGGAGCACATGCAGAAAACCCCTATGCAGTTTACCTTGCTGTTTTAATGCATTAAAATACATCATTACATTTAACACAGACAATATGTATGAGGTAAGAATAGACACGCACAAAAACAAGTCACCATTTCAGTGAAAGTCAGAACTACCCATTATACGCTGCAATCGCACAAATACTTTGCAAAGTAAAATATTCCCCACTTATGGAGAAATGACGGGACTAAGCTGTAGCATTAAGCCGTAGTTCAGGGTCGGCAACCTCTGGCATGCAGCTCTCTAGGGTAAGCACCCTGGCAGGCCAGGCCACTTTGTTTACCTGCCACGTCTGCAGGTTCGGTCAATCGTGGATCCCACTGGCCACAGTTCACCGCTCCAGGCCAATGGGGGCTGTGGGAAGCGGTGCAGGACAAAGGATGTGCTGGCCGTGGCTTCCCGCCACCCCCATTGGCCTGAAGAGGCAAACCACAGCCAGTGGGAGCCACGATCGGCCGAACCTGTGGACGTGGCAGGTGAACAAGCTGGCCGGCCCACCAGGGTGCCTACCCCGGCAAGCTGCGTGCCAGAGGTTGCCAACCCCTGCCATAGCTCTACATTAAGGGTAGTACAGAGATGCACCAGCCTAGTAGAAGCTCCAGGAGACACTCTGGACTCTGCCAAGCTCCTGATGGCACAGCCACTGCGCTGCTCTTAAATGGCCTGGCTAGCCCAGCTAGCGATTGTGGAGAAGAAGCAGGGCCATGACCCTGACTCCTCCCCCCTCCGTTGCACAGGCTTATACCACAGTGTGGCACTAACCCTGTGAAGTCCTGATGGCAAAACCTGCCACCACACCAAGCTTCTACACAATGGAGTCAGTTGATGGTACAAGAGGAGGAGAACTCTGTGTGCATGATCTTCATCCCTTGCACACCAGAGCAAGGGCCCAGAATTCTGCCCCTGATTTGCATTTAAATAAGAATAATTCTTTTAGCCACATGCCTCCAAAAAAACTGATGAGATACTGCCAAACTTGTCTAATTTAATACTGTGATAGACGTGGCAATTTCTTGCACATCCTGGACAAACCTCACTGAATTCAATTAAACCCCACCAAAGTAAGTTTAAGTGTCTTAGGAGTTCATTATATTAAAAATGCAAAGGTTTCTCTGTTATGGTGGGATTGTATGTAACAGGTTTTCCTGTAGTTGTTCATGAGCATTTGGGGCCACACCAGTACCCTGAGAATACAACCCTTAGAAGACAGACAGACAGCAATGTGAATGAAGGAGGCACACATGACTAATTTAAACCCTATACAAGCTTCAAATGGCTATTTTAAAATAATGGGCCAGATGAGAAGGAACTCGTGGGATAAACAAAGTTAAGGGTCAGAGGGGGAGCCGTGTTAGTCTGGATCTGTAAAAGCAGCAGAGTCCGGTGGCACCTTATAGACTAACAGATATATTGGAGCATGAGCTTTCATGGGTGAATACCCACTTCGTCAGGTTATGGGGTTAAGGGGGTTCCTCAGGAAATACCTGGGTGGAGGGAATGCAAATTCCCCACCTCCAGACACAATCTTTGAAACTCCCCCCTCAGGAGGGGACCTGCTCATCACCTCTTACATCAAGACAAGATTAGAGGCCCAACTGTATAAAGGAAGGACTCACAGGTCTGAGCCAACGCGGTTATGAAGCCCGTAACCCCATAAAAACCCTTTGGTGGGGTTTGCTCACTGGCCAGAGCCCGAGTTGGAGTTGGGGTGATCTCTGATTGGCTTATTAGCAAGCATGTAGGTTCTGTTATTGCTTTGAATAAGGATAAAGGTACTTGCTGAGAAAGAGCCGTGTGGTTACTTAACTGATGTTGTTTGCAGCCTCTGAGGAAAGGCAATGCAGGCCTGCTGAGGCAATCTGATTTGCCATTCCCAGTGTAGGCAGGGGACCAGGCAGCCTGGGAACAGCCCAATCAGGACGGGGAGAGATGTGTGTGTCTCTACTCAAGAAAAGTGATGGCAGGGAAGCCAGAAGCCTAAGAGTGGGTTCAGCCCTTGCTGGCCCATAGAGGAGGAATATGAGTGTAGTTGCCCTGAACTGTGACAATTACTACATTGCCCGTAATCCCCTATTCCTAGAGAGCGACTCCTGGCTTTTCCTGTGGTTGTTCATGAGCATTTGGGGCCACCCCAGTACCTTGAGAATACAACACTTTGAAGAAAACCAGAAATGTGAATGAAGCCCTAGTACACCAAGAATTTGTGCTGGAACAATCTACCTGGGAGGCAACAAAAGCCTAAGGTGAAGGACCCTCAAAGGGGCAACCCCAAAGGGCACCCTAAATACATCACAACCTTTCCAACAAAGCTACTAAAGCACCCCAAGGTGCAATCAGCGCAGGGCAGGTCCATGCGGCACACCTGCTCCCAAACCACCCTCCTACCTGCCACAGTACAGAACCAGAGACCTAGACACTCTCTTACCTTGGGGCACGTGTCCCTGCTGCTTAGCATCTCCTCAGGATCCAGGGGACACAGAACAAGCCAGCAGCATCTACCTCCTGCTGGGGGACACCATTTTGGTATGATGGGAGCATGGGCCTGGCCAGTGGTACAGATTTATAGCTTCATACAGCACCACATGGTGGCAGGAAGGCAGTACTACACCCTCCCACTGAAGGGCAGAAAGTTTCAAATACAGGCTGATGGGTGTTGAGTTTCTCTATATCTGCCTTGTTTTCTTGCCAGGTATCTCCATGGGTGGCTGCTGTTAGTATCTCCTGGCTTCCTGCAAGGTAGTGGGGGCTAAAGCACACACACACACACACACAAAGCTATTAAAACATGTGAAAGTGGAAGAAACTGACAGGCTGTATCCATAAGGAGGTGGAACCAGGAGCCCACAAAATGGGTCTCCAGGACCTAAGGAAGACAGCAGAAGTAGCTAAGCAAAAACTGGGTGTCTTTCAAGGGGTTATTATTACCTGAGCTGGCAAAAGGGGTGCGGGGGTGGCATGGTTTAGTCAATCCACTTTAGCATGGCACTTTAATAAAAACATACCTTTAAAATATCAAAAGTAGCAATCTGAGCTTTTTTCAAGCGGCAACCATCTGGTCTGTAGCAGGAGTGTTTCCAAGGTCTTTGGTGCAGGGAGTCTGCATTGTGTCAGAACTGTCATGACCTGTGCTCCTTAGGATAGCCACAGCATAGTAATAATATAATTAATTCCTAACACCTGCCATGTTCGCCTTATGTCCCATGCAGCCTTCCATGTGTGCCTCCTGGCTGCAGACCCCCTCAGGCCTGTACTGGAGTGCTCATTCCATGCATGCCTTAGAATATACACAGCCATAAGCAACAAGATTGCAAAATTCTCTCTTTGAATCCACTGCTGTGTTGTGCTTGATTACTAGACTGTTATTTATTTTGTTCAGACCATATCAGGAAGGCACAGATATCCAGCTGAACACAAACACCATTTTAGAAACCCAGAATCAGCAATAAGTGTCACAGGTGTTCCTGCAAAATGTGTTTTAAAATTTAAAGAAATTGCCAGGAAAAACATCTGATTAAGCTGAGGTCAAAGTTGTGGCCACTCATATTTTCCAGGAAGTCCAGAAACACTGACCTATATAGATGGCCCTCTCTCAGTATGGCCAACGCTTGTGATTTTATAATATTTGGTGACTTTCTTAGAGCTCAGCTGCTGAAATCCAGTTATTAATTGAGAATCTCACCCCTCATTTTTTCTTTAAAGGTAAATTTCTAGACATCATGATTGCAGAAAAAAGTTTTAAAACATGAAGGCTAAACATTCCGATACCAGAAAGCAAATAAAAACCCCAAGATTAATTTTAAATTTTTATTATTTAATTTTCAGATTTTCTACATCTCAATATTTAAGACAGTCTGATGGGCCTGATTTGTTAATGCTTCAGGTTGGCAATACTGCTCTGTAGCCCAATGTTACATGAAAAACTCCACAACATTCCAACGTTCCAACTTTCTAATCACACAAAACCAAACACCCTTGCCCTGCCCCTTCTCTGAGGCCCCACCCCACTCACTCCATCCCCCCTCCCTCCGTTGTTCGCTCTCCCCCACCTTCACTCACTTGCTCATTTTCACCGGGCTGGGGAGGGTCCCTTTTCGACCGGGTGTTCAGGTTGAAAACCGGACACCTGGCAACCCTATGGCTCTGGGCCTTGCAGTGCACCCCACTTATGCAAGACTGTTTCTTAGGCCCCAGTCCTTCAGACACTTGCTCATGTGCTTAACTTTACACACATCAGTTCTCCCATTAAAATCAATGTGACTAGTCCTGTCTCTCTAATGACTGAACTATCAAGCCATCCAGGTATTTCTATGGACCACATCACTATATAACATCTGAGCTCCCATACGTAAAGTTGTGTGCATAAGGGTTCGCAGGACCATGAGGTCTCAGTATTGAAACATCAGGGGTTCAGACACGTCATGGGAATTTTTATTTCCTAGGTGCCCGAGATACATTAGATCATCTAGTTTGAACTCCTGTATAATACAGACCTTATGTTTTCATCCAGTTACTTCTGTACTGAGCCCAAAAACTTATATTTTCCAGCAAGGAATCCAGCTTTGGAAAAATATTTATAATGGCTTTAACTAGTATTTTAAAAACAAACAAACTTGGACAAATTGCTCATAGGCATAGGCTTTTAAAAACATGGTTTTGCAGATTTTAAATTAACACGGTTTCTTTAAGATCTGCACAGTTTGTTATGAATGATCAGGTTGTAGCTGTTAGAGTTCAAGGCAGTGGAGCTTTTTTAAGCAAAGTAAATAAACTGCTAAAGTACACAGTATAAATCCCAAATATATTAATCTTTTACCTGTTCCCTTCATTTTCTTACACCTGGTAAATGACCTGCAGGCATTTAGGTATTTATAGCTAACTGCTATTAGATAGCAATCGAAATGCATTTCAAACCTTTTGGAATTGATGGGAATAAAAATGTAAGTAAAATGATTTTAAAAAAAATAAACCCAGTACCCTAAACTAAAGTCCATTAACAAAGGCCATACAAAATTACCACACCGTTAGACCAGCCCTTAGTCTCAGCTTATGAAGGCGCATGTTCAGGAGTGCTACAAATCAGAGTTTAACAGGAGTGCAAAGGAAAGCAAAACACTGCCGACGTAGTTCCTGTGGTGGGTGCTAGAGCGTGGAACCCTCTCACATCCATTTCAGTCCATCGTGCCCTTCCTCCCCACCCATCTCTCCCACTTTTGAACAACATCTTTAGAACTTTTCTTCCTTTTAAAATTCTGATTATGGCTGGTCCTGCATTTGTTCCCTTCCTCCTCAAAAATTTCCCACAGTTCCCTACAGCTATTTTTAGGTCTCCCCAACATTGATTTGATTTCTCTGACTTTTTTTTAGAGGATGGTCTTTTTTTTTTTAATGTTTCTTGAAGTGTCCTTCTACTCTGGAAATCCCCTCAGTCACCATAGCTCCTTCTACTCCCTGAGTGTATGAGAAATCAGATCCGCTTAAAATAATAACAAAAAATATACTTTTACAACTTTTTTAATCCTGTTAGCTCTGCAGAACTACAAGGTGATGGGAGTGTGATCTGGAGTCTGTTCTGGCTCATGCATCAGTAGCAGACTGGTTAGCTAAGTGTAAGACTTAGTGTAAGACTTTCTACACTAAGAGTGCTTTGCCAGTATAGCTATAGTGGTGTACTGTACTGGACAAGCACCCCAGTATGGACACAATTTGTACCAATAAAACTGCCCTACCAAGAAAAATAAGCTATAATGACAAAAGTGCAGTATTGAGGATATAACTGTGTGTATATTCGGCTCACAACACTAGGATCTTCACAGACATAGAAAACGCTGGAGTGTAGACCTGGCCTTAGACATTCACACCTCTTAACTTCACACACAGGAATAGTCCTAGTGAGGTCAAGGGAACTGCTCACACACTTAAATGTAAGCATATATAAGTCTTTGCAGCTCAGAATAAGTTTCAAGATGGGGGTTGAAAAGGAGTCACTGAGGGCAGAATCTGAAGGCAATGAGATTGCTCAGGCATTAAGAGCAAAATTTAAAAACAAAATGTGGTTACACAGGTAAAAACTAAAGGCAGAATTTGGCCTGAAGAATCTGTATTACTGAGGATGAGGTAAGAACAATGTTAGTGTGACTCAGAGCCCAGAGTGGGCTTCTCAAGCTCCTGGTTAGGAGTAACGCCAGAGTTGAATTTGTTCTTTGAGGTTGCAGACCACCCCAAGTGCCTGGACAGATGTTTACAAGCTATGTAAATAAAATTATTATTTTCTCATTGTTATTTTCATGAGCACTAAGTTCTCCCCAAGATTATTCTACAAGCAGAACATTAACATAAACTTGTAGTGACCCATAGTGTCTTGATGAGAATGTACTGAGACTTTAAAGGGCTGCTGCAGCTAAACACAGTAACCCAAATCATCAGCCAAGCCACACTTATGTTCAAAACAGTTTGGGGGAAGAGAGGCAGGGTAAGAAGATTCTAAAGCTACCTTTACCCTGACTCAAGAACCAAAACAGTTCCCGATGTAACTTAGAGCCACCTCAGAGCTGCTTTAATTTGAGCCAGCTAGTGTGATCTCATAGGGACAACTTCTCCAACCAAGGCTCAACCAGATTCCATTGTATTCCAGCCCCCGAAACACCTCCTGCATGGAGGGTGGATGAGCAGCTTGAACCTGCCTGAACTTGGGCCAAGTAGATTAGGCCAGTAACTACATTTGCTAATGATTATTGTTTATGGTTATTCAGAATGAGAGAATCAGATCAGTTAAAATAAGAATCAAGCTGCATGTTCTCTCACTGATTCATAAAATTGATGGGAGGGGCTATTGCTCTCTCTTATAATTCATGTGACCATGTAATAGGGACTTGCACAAGTCCCAACAGCTCTCCGCATCTGAAACCTCTCCCTTACCACCCATATGGGCCTACTTACAGAGTGTGGTATTACTCAGGGGCAGCTCCAGGCCCCAGCACGCCAAGCGTGTGCTTGGGGCGGGATGCCGCGGGTGGGGGGGGCGCTCTGCCGGTCGCTGGGAGGGCGGCAGGCAGCCAGCCTTCGGCGGCATGCCTGCGGAGGGTCCACTGGTCCCGCGGTTTCGGTGGAGCTGCGGAACCAGCGGACCCTCCGCAGGCATACCTGCGGGCGGTCCACCGGAGCCGCGGGACCGGTGACCGGCAGAGCGCCCCCCGCGACATGCCGCCGTGCTTGGGGCAGCGAAATGTCTAGAGCCGCCCCTGGTATTACTCAGAATAAGACTGGCAGAATCAAGACCTGAATGAAGTCCAAATGTCGTTTAAAAAACACCTCTCGCTTCTGTGGTTGTTGTCAGCTTGATACGTACGTGCACAGCTGGTGTCCTTCCATTCCTTCTCACAGGTAGAGATTGGGGGATATCAGCTCCGGAAGGACAGATAGTTCTAAGAATACACCTCATGGGCATAAAGAGGCTGGCAAGCCCTTCTTCCCCACTTCATCCTGCTCCAGAGGACCGGCACAACATCTATGCACTTCTTGAGCCCACTTCAGGCCCTCCTATTATAACCCAGAGAGCGTATTTAACAATATTTTATTTATCAGGAATGCAAGAAACCTACAGGTCTACACCCTGTAAGACATTAGCTTACGTAATTAGCATGAGGCTGTGGGGTCCCTGAGTCAGTAGAGCATGGAGTGGAGAGAGTGTGGGTTGGGGGGGGGGGGACCAGACATTGAACTTAATGAACTTATGTTGTTAAAAATGCAAAAGCAGTCGCACTAACCGCAAACTAGGATATTTAAAGATATTTAAAGATAGGAGCAGCTGTGTGATACTGACTGAAGTGAGCAGCAGCTGGCAGCCTGGTGCTGGGCCCTTGCTTGCACAAGTGTGAATGCCACTGAAACTTATGTCCTTACTTACAGACAGAGAGATAGAAAGCATAGATACAAACCCAACAAGATTCAAACAAACGCAACAGCAAATGAGAGGGGGAGGGATTTTATTTTAATAACAATGACAAAATTTTTTTAAAGTTAAAGTGTGAGCAATTTATCAATGCTATATATACACAATACCAAAGATGGAGTGTATTATTGCAGATGATTTGATTAGCTAAGAGCTAAAAATTCTGCTGTATGCATGCAACCACTAGAGATGAGCAAGCAAAAGACAGATGCAAAAAAAGTTTTTTTTTATTTACAAGAATGAAGAAGCAGGCATAGGCTTATGTGGAATTATTATTAATATTATTACCATAATGCTGCTAGTATGTAAAATACCAGCATTCTAAGGGCATAGCTTAGTTTGGCAAACAGAACTTTTTTCAGTTTACAGTTCCTGCACACCATCTGGGGCTCAGTGCCTTGGGATCTTTTCCCTGTTGCATTGTGGGATGCCAGGAATGAGCTTGGGGAATTATGGGATCTTGGGGTCATATTTTCACAATTTCCTTTCCAACATCCCATATGTTTTTGCCATCCCATAAATTTTGTGCCATTTTTTTAAATCCCCAAGGGCCTCACACCACTTTTTCTCTCTGCCACCTCATGGTCAGAAACATGGATCCTGCATAGATCAGAGTCCTCGTGTCTGTTTTAGAGACAGGTCACACAATTCTTCTGTATTTCCATAACCTCAATGACTACTTCTACACAGCAGCTGGAAGTGCAATAAGGGTGAGATGGGACATGTTGAGGTGGATGAATGCGTGATGCAGACATTGTCTGAAAACCTCAGGGTGTTATAGCATTCATTGACCAGATGCGTAAGGTTTCTCCATTAATGAACCAAACCACACTATAGGCCTGACCTGGTAATCCATTCAAAGTCCCTTCAATAGGTCTTTTGGGTGTATACAGTAAATAGTATCAGGAAACTTATAGGTAAGTAAATATATCTGAAATTATTAACATCCTTTGAATTACAAAATATGTCAAACATGAAAACTGTTTCTGACACATTCAAATCTGTATTTTTTATATTTTAAAGTTCACCACCAAAATAAATGACATATGCTAACAGTTTAGAGCAGTGCTTCTCAACCAGGTTTATACGTACCTCTGGGGGCATGCAGAGATCTTCCAGGGGGTATGTCGACTCATCTAGATATTTGCCTAATTTTACAACAGGCTACATAAAAAGCACTAGCAAACTCAGTACAAACTACAATTTCATACAGACAATGACTTGTTTTACTGCTCTCTATATTAGATAATGTAATACACTGTACTACACACAAGTCTGATGTCATTTACTGATGTGTGTAAGCACATTAATGACGTTGAAGTTGTCATGGTATGTATGTAGTTGTGTTTTTAAAATGGATAGATTTATAAAATGAGGAGCGGGAAGCGGCAGTAATGACAACAGTGAACATTGTAAGAAATTGAAAATGACTGAAAAAAAAATCCATTGTCAGTTCTGAGAGAAATATATTGCTTTTGGATTCACATCTCGTTGTGTTTCCTTTGCAGAGAAACTCTATTAAATAACACTATGAAGACGGCACATTTGCAACAACATTTGAAGACAAACCCCACCCTGTGCATGTGGGTAAGCCAGTAGAAGTTTTTTCAAAGAAAGCTTTCTGAGTTCCAGACTTCCCAGCTTAAAATGAAAACAGCTTCAACTACTACAAAAGCACTTGAAGCTTCATATGTAGATCATTTGGCCCACTTGCCATCTGAGTTCAAGTCTTATTTCCCCAACATTCAACACAACTCAGCTCAACTCGACTGGGTATGAAACCCATTCATTTTGTCAGATGTTAGCAGCGATAACCTCTCTGCCACTTAGCATGAAAATCTTGAGCTGGCCTCAGACCGTGGTCTGCAAATGAATTTAAAGACTCCACACTAACGCAGTTCTGGTGTTTAGTACAGAAAGCATACACTGACCTTGGGAACCATGCTTTGGATGTCTGTTACCTTTTGGGTCAACATTTCTTTGTGACGTCTCATTTTTTTCTATGACTGGCATCAAGACAAAGAGACTCAATGTGGGGAAAAACCTAATTGTTGCTGTAGCTTCACTGCCTCCCAGAATGACAAGGCTCACGAGTGAAAAACAAGCTCAAGTATCACACTGAAATGTAAGTACAATATTTATATTCCAATTGATTTATTTTATATAGTGAGAATGTAAGCAATGTTTCAGTAATAGTGTGCTATGACTCTTTTGTATTTTTATGTCTGATTTTGTAAGCAAGTCATTTTTAAGTGAGCTGAAACTTGGGGTACACAAGACAAATCAGACTCCTGAAAGGGGTACAGTAGTCTGGAAAAGTTGAGAACCACTGGCTTAGTATATGGATTTTTTATGATTAAGGGTCTATGACCTTTACTCATACTAAATACCATACTCTGCACTGTTTCAGAGGGGTAGCCGTGTTAGTCTGGATCTGTAAAAGCGGCAGAGTCCTGTGGCACCTTATAGACTAACAGACGTATTGGAGCATGAGCTTTCGTGGATGAATACCCACTTCATCGGATGCATGTCATCCAAGGAAGTGGGTATTCACCCACGAAAGCTCATGCTTCAATGTGTCTGTTAGTCTATAAGGTGCCACAGGACTCTTTGTACTCTGCACTGTCACTGGGTGAAATTTCTGGCCTGTGTTATGCAAGAGGTCAGATTAGATGATGACAATTGTCCTGTATGGATTTAAAATCTATACAGCTATACATAATCCCCTTTTCTTCAATGGGACTGCTGCAGAGGAACGTGCGTAAAGGCAGCAGAATCCAGTTCAGAAGATTTATTTTTATTTAGTAAAGCTATTTGTCTTTAAGTACTCTGAAAGCATCATGCATTGGCACATGCACTTCTAAAATGCACATTTAACAACCACTTTTCCTGTCAAAACACCACCTTCTGCTCCAGAAATTTAACATGATAAAAACTAGTTACCTGATACATGTGCTAGAGCTGCTGTGTGTGTTTATGATAATCTACATCTGAAGTACACACCTGCCATTTTCTATCTTTCTGGGAGTTTCCTTTTGAAGAAAAGCCTCAAGGATAAGTCGGGTTATAAAAGCACACACAAAGTTTGTTTAGCAATTCCTGGGGACTCCAGGTAGAGCATTGAACAGTAAGTCACTTTTAATCTTATTTAGTAAAAGCTGCTGCTGAGACACTGTCATTGTGTGGTACAATTACAGATTTATAATGAGAAAAAGCAATCGATACAAAGCTTTGCCTATCACATGGATTAGCCAATCTAAGCTTTTCCTTTTTGACTTGTTCTAGATGCTTGGAATTTGGATTCTTGCACTTTTTCTACTTGGTACAGCCAGAGGTGAGGCATAGGATTTATGTCAATTTCAATACAGCATTTCTATTCTGATCACAATCATTTTCTTTTCCCAGGGCTTTGCTCTATGTGATGAAGGTTCTATGTGTAATGACTATCTGAGTTTGCAGCTCATTTGTAAGGAGGGTGAGAGGTATGGTTTACCATTCCCTCAGGAAGTCCCAGCCTCAGTTTCTGAATCTTGCAGGTTAACAAGCAGGTTTACAAAACAGGAAGTATGGGGAGATTTCTTTTCCCCCAGAATGCTGGTATCCTGGTCTTCTCCACAGGGCCACTAGATAAAGTGAAAGGATCTTTGTCCCTACTTCCTCCCTTGTGCATCCAGATTAGCATGGGCACAATCTGGCTGGCAATCAATTAGGTTCACGTTGCACAAATTGCCCATGACAAGGGACAGTGCAGAGCCAAGGGGAGCCTATGGAGGAACGTTCCCCAGAGAGTAGATCAAACCTTGTCAGGGGGAAATACATACTCCCCACTGCACGCTATCCCTATTCTGTGGGCCTGTGCAGAAGGCCTTTGCATCATTGGGGTGGATTGTGGCCCAGAGGGAGCAGTTGCTGTACTCTGCAAAGGGCAATGACTGCAGTTGTAGCTGGCCTGAATGCAGGTTGCTGTGTTCAGAAAGCACCGAGAGACCATTGGGGGAAAAGTGCTGTCGGGACAGAATGTGACAACTAGAACCTACCACATCTTTGCTCATTCACAGCCTAATAATTTGATCTGTGTGCTACAGGAAATGAAGTTTGTTATGAAAGGCTTGGGTGCTTCACAGATGATAAACCATGGGCTGGAACTATAGAAAGACCAGTGGCAAAGTTACCGTGGAGTCCAGAAAAGATAAACACCCGCTTCCTTCTTTACACAAAAAAGAATCCTAATAACTTTCAAGTAAGACCTATTGCTGTTTAAATACTGCAAGTGACACGTACACACAGAAACATCACCTTTTAGTGCTCTTGGCATTCCCAAGGCCAGTGAGAGAAATGGTCAACTCTCCAATGTGGTCAGGAGGCAGCATTTTCCAGCCCCTCTGAAATTTCTTGTCCACTGTACCACAAGTTTCACTAAGTCACAGGGGACAAAATTCTCACTGGTGGCTGCAACAGGTGATTCTTTGAATAGACCCAATAAAGACTTTCCCAACCCTATGCAAACGACAGACTGAAGGCTCCCTCACAAAAGTCACCCCTAGCCACACTTCACATTTTTCCTGTGTCTATTGAGAAATGTTAGGAAAATCTGTAGCACTGGAAGTTGTTTGGTGAGAAGTGGAAAGGACACACTAAAGGTGAAATCCTGGCTCCACTGAAATCAATGGTGAAACTTCTCAGCCCCTGTCCTGAAAACAGAGACAGACATAATGTCACATATGTAACGTTAAGTGCATGTGTAAATGACTGCAGGAGCTGGGCTTACATAATAACTGTGTTGTTTTCTATTCACATTGCTGTTTTGACAAGATTTTTATGGGAAATAGCTAAAACATTTACTATTTTAATATCCTCACCAGGAGATCACTGCAATAAATCCATCAACGATTCGCTCCTCAAATTTCGATTCAAGCAAAATAACACGTTTTATTACCCATGGATTTGTAGACCAAGGAGAAGAAAACTGGCTGTCGGACATGTGCAGGGTATGGTACTATCTGGATATTCTGTGATTCTCAAATCACTTAGTTCACATTTATGAAGGTATCCTTGTAAATTATTCATTTTCTCTATGTCTAACCAACGCATATCGTGCCATCTGGGCTGACAAGAAGAGGAAAGCTGTTCACATCTATCTTTACAAAATTAGGACATAAAATGTTGTTCACTTGAAATCTAGTCAGTTCTAGCTCCACTTCCAGGAAAAATCTTAAACAAAATGGGCCAAATTCTACTCTGTGTTGAAGTCAAAGGGCTTGTACAGACATAAATGATGACAGAGTTTGGTCCAATTAATGTTTTCTCTCTGGTATACAAAAAAAAATGCAGTAAAATGTGGCTTAGAAATTAAGGAGATTCCAGAGTTTGTTAAATGGGGAGAGATCAAGCTTGTTGCTTCCCAGTTCTGCCGATAACGAGCTGGATTAAGCTGCCAGGGCACAGGAAGGCTCTGAGGGTGGAAGGTCCACTGAGGAGAGGTGGGACGGCCCATGACACTGGACTGGGCCTGATAGCTGGGGAGAGGGCATGGCTCCTAATATACCTGTTCCGACCATCTGCCCCCGATGAATTTTTACTCATCTTCGGAACCATCTCCTCTTTTCACATTGATACAAGACGTTTTTCTGTAAGTGAGCATTTGCAATCAGAATGGGTGAGCTGGCAGGGCAAAGCTGTGCAGTTTATTCCTTTGTCTCGAGTCAGTAGCTAATTCCAGGGAAGCCTGGAGCCCAATATTTGAAAATCACATTCTTGCCTTTGTCTTGAACATTGGCACTTAAGACTGATTTTTTAAATACATTTTATATTGGTCTAGACAGACTGCTGCTATGACTGGTTACAATCCCTCTGTTTCTAAATAGGCATTAATATCAACAACTCAAATTTAGAAAATTTATAAAAAATCAATTCTCCTGGAAGAGCTGACTTGCTGTCTGGTAAAATTCTGCTACTTATTCTTTCTGACACCAACTGTGACTCACCTGCATCAATGGATGGGGGAAATTGATGGGGCAGGCGGTGAAAGGGGCACAGTCCCAGCGGCAAGGAAAGGAGATACTCACCAAGAGACAATAGGTTGCTCATCCCTTGGGAGTCTCTGGCACCCATTGGACAGTTGGGGAAGAAGGGTGCTGATTGGCCAGCATTCCCCAACTCCCAGGATTTAGCCCAGTGCAGGGGACATGTGGAGCCTTTTGGGGCTCCGTTCCAGCAGTAAAATGCTACTTCTTCATCTTTGTGCTACCAAAAAGAGCCCTCTAGTTGGCAGCTCTGCACAAAACCACCCTTTTGCAGCTCCAAAAGCAATAATACACAAACACAGGACTTTGCTAACTGTTGTCAGAGTGGTACCGGTATGGTGCTCTGCTCTTTTCAATGTTGATATCACTCGGCTGCGTGCGTGTGTTCCCTCTGTGTGCTGCCCCAGATCTGCGCAGATAGCTGACACAGCAGACCCGACGAGAACCCCCAATAACCACAGAGTCCAGTAAGATGCAAAGCCATGTCGGCTAGGTTTATTGCGCTCTTGGACACCCTTGCAGGGTCCCTGTAGATTACTTAGTTTACCGGGCGTACTTCGACAGAGTGCCTCTTGGCAATGGACCCAGCTCAGTCAGTGGCGGGACTTTTCACTGCCCCCTAGGCCGGACAAAGACACCGCCCCAGGGGTACATTCTTATACACAGGTACAAACAAGTTACACATCACTCCTGACGTACTGAGGGGCCACCCCTCTACGCAGCGAGGTTCAACCTCTCTACGTATTAAGGTGCCACCTTCTACCTTGTACATGTTGGTTCGATCAAAACAACTCTATCCATCATTTTACCCTTTTGCCCCTGTCATTGGGATGGGTCGGCCTGTCCTTTTATTATCTATGGAATGTTTCAGTATAGTGTATTCCAATGCTGTGTTTATACTTTGGTATGCTAGGTGAATATATGTTTATGCAACATCAGCCCTTTTCCTGCGAGCGTCTGTGAACTGGGCCGGCCTTCAGCTCACAGCCTCACTTTGCTTTTTAGCTAAGTCTTGTTCATTACTTTAGTTCAGGCCCCAGGCCTCATACTGGGCCTTTATCAGGGCCTGCACTTACTACATTCCCCCACTTTTTGTCTTTTTATGGGGAGGATGTTTACCCATCGTCCCGGAAAAGCATAATGTACGGACTAAAGATAACTCAGTGGGCTAAACACTGTTATGTGGCTACCTTATTTTACCATCCATACACTCATGCCCCATCTGTCTTTATAGTCTGCACATTCCCTCGTATGACTATTAGACAGACTTTATTATCCAATTATTTTAGTCCCTTATGTTGGGCCTGGGAATGTTAGGCCCGGGACCATAGATACATGGGGGGTGAGTAGCCTATATAGGTATAAATATGTATATTATGTAATATAAAATATATGTAATATATACTAATCATTTACCCCTATATATAGGTATATAACTTATAAATGATTGTTATTAATTTATAAATTAGTGTGCTTTAACTTCTTATTCCATGACATGATTGTTTGGGTGTACCACAGCAGTGCTGATTGCCATTTCCATTTCTTTGTTTACTCTACCTTGCAACTTGGCTTTCTTTGTTTGATGGAACATATAGCAGCACATGCCTATTAACACCACAACCGTTAGGGCCTGGATCCCCATTAGAAATATGCTTAGAGTGCGAACTACTGGATGTAAAGTTACATCCTCGGGGATTGCCCACCAGGGTGTTTTCACCGCTTGTTGAACCTCATCCACTTTACGCATTTGCTGCTGGATTAAGTGGGCTATTGGTATGAGGGATTCCTTAGTCCTTGTTACTAATTTATGTATATTTAAAAGTAAGAATTTTACAGGTGGAAACAAATCCACCAATAAGTTTTTTAAATGTTCATGAATAATGACCGTTTCAGTGACTATCTCTTTCATTATTAGTAGTAGGCTGAGTGTTTTAAAATACTGGGATAGGGATTGTGATAGTATGTCCCACACTGCTATGTATATGAGAAGTAAAACAAAAGTTTGGAGTAGTGACACTACCACTGAGGCCTTTATATATAAATATATTGTAATTAGTTACTACATGTACTGTCCATTCATGTTATAGGTTATCCTTAAGGCTGGTTGTCACCCTCTGGTCAGCTTTACTGGGCAGGAAACAGAAGTGGGTAGCTTCTCTGTTCCATTGGTTGATGTAGATCCAGTTGTTTCTTATGGATGCTGTCTTCCAGATAACCTACTGAATGGACAGTAACCAATTTATGAAATATTGCTGTGTCAGGATTTAATATTGGTACCCAGACACTGAATAAGTTTGTTTTGAATAACATGTGCCTCAGTTAGGATGCAGTGTCACCGACCCAAATTATGACTGGTACTAACAGGCAATTTGTTTACCCAATTTGTAGTTACTATGTAACTTAGTTTTTTTACCAATTTGTTTTTTCCTTGTTTTTATGTTGTTTGCTGCCATTCGTTTGTTGATTTGTACCTGTGTGTTGGTTAAACAATTTAGCAAGGTTATACACATTGTACATGTTGTACAGCAATTATACAATACAGCAATAATACAGCAGTACAATAATAATACAGTAGTACAGCAATAATACAGTTGTTTTTACACCGTAACAAAGTTGAAATTAAATGACAGTTTTTCTGGTCCAGCTAGTGGTTTTTAGCTGATTGTTAAATTAATTGTTCATATATGGTAGATAGAGGTGTATTTGACCAGTCTCTTATTTATAAAACACTTCATTTTTATTTTCTTGATGCTTGGTTTTTTTTTTACTGTATACAGATATGAACTGGTGTTTTTAGGGTGTGATATTTTTTGGCGTCTTTGGTCTGTGGGATGCAACTTAAACAACTTTTGTTAGTTAACATAGTAAAGTTTTTTTTGTTTGTTTTTAGTAACCCAAACTTAATACACAGTTTTAACTTAGTTTTTTTACAATGTAATAAGGACAATGTAATAGGGACCGAGCCTTTTATAACACAAGCTATACTTTTGCAATTGTTGTATAGACATTCATTTTTATTTGGGGTGCATTACTAATATTTAATACTAAATGTAACGCTTAACGGCTAAAATAAATGTTTATAATTTTTCATGAGAAGGTGTATTGCTTTTCCTTGCTGAACACTTTGTTACAGCAAAAGAGTTAGTAACATAATTTTAACTAGCTTTTTAGAGTTAATTTGCTTGTGATTCCAACTTCACTCTTGTTAACTATTTAGAAGCACAAACCTTAACAACCATTGCTTCCCATTAACATAACATAACAAAAGAAAAGCATATAAAATTAAACCAACTATAAAATTAAACCAAAATAAATTTTAAATACAGATACATGCAAATACTTTAAGGGTATTTAAGGGTATACTTTTATGATGCTTTGCTATGTTTGGGAGCCAAAGGTGGAAACCTGTTGAAAATGTTAAAACCTGTTAAAATTGTTTGGTTAGCTTTATGCATAAATTGTTATTTTAAAAGATTTTGGATATGACATTCTTATAACTATATTTATAAGTGCAAACAAGTTTATAAAAAGCCCAAACAAGAAATTGACATTTTGTTAGTATTACCTTTACCTTAATGTTGAGGTTTCCCCTTACATTTTTTCTTTGAATAACAATTTAAAAAAAAAACTTAAAAAACAAAACTGTGATTGATAAAAGAGAATTCTTTTTGTTTGCAATTGCATTATTTGTTGAGGCAGAAATATATGTACATATATTTGTAACTAAAACCTTTTTGAACTTTGCACAAAAATTGGCGCTAATACTACTATGATTACACCCCAACCATGATTTTAAAACAGTGTGGTACCACATCTTATATATATTTTAAAAGGGTATAAAATTGACTTTTGTTGCAACAAAATAAAAATAATTAAAAAAAAAATAGTCACGTGACACACACAACATAGACACAAGACACACACATGACATACAGGACAAACTTACAATTAAAAACAAATGGCGCCAAAATTCTATTAATAACTATACAAAATAACACAACCAAAAATAAAAAGTAAAAAGTTATTACCTTATTTAAAACTTGTAGCATAAATTTGATTTAAAAAAAAAATTAATGTTTGCCAAATGTACTGTATTAATTTGGTAACAAGGAATTTTGCATTACTTGATATTTAACATTATTTTAAAACTTTGCTATATGGAAATAAGAAAAGCCCATGTTTCAAATATTAGTTAGTGCTTAGGATTAGAAGCAGAGAGTGCATTTTTGCTGCTTGGCAACCATATCTTTAAGAAAGTTAGGAATAATTCCAGCTGTTGCATTCCGGAAGGGTTAAAATAATTAATTTACTGGGTTTAAAATTTTTACCTCGTTTTCTTTTTGTTTTTTGTTTTGTTCTGTTTTAAATTGCTTTATTTTTTGGAGGTTTTTGTAAAAACTATAACTTTTAACTTTTAAAACAAAAAGAGAGATATTTTTAGATATGAGCGCGGAGTGTGGTTGCATGGGTCAAAGCAATTGGGAACCTGCACAGTTGGGAATTGCGCCCCTGGTTTTATTCTGGCTGTGAGAGGAGATTGGGGGTAGTTACCTGCTCTTGTAAAACCTGAATTTGTTCCCCCAGTGTCTGTTGCTTTTGTGTGCATGCCAAATGGATAGTGGGAGTGCCCTTTTTTGCTGCAGTTAACTGTTTCTGGGCAGCTCCATGTGTTAATGCATCAATTTTAGGTGTTAACCCGCTTAATTTCAGTTTTTTACTTTGAAACTTTTTTTTATTCACTCCCCTGCGATCGAGTAGCAGCAGAATATATGCTTCTAACTGAACTTATAATTTAAAGGCTGTGTCTTCGAATCATTTACATTCAGAATCAAGATATGAATAGAGCCCTAGTGTAATATAGGGGCTGTACTTGAAAACATGTACAGGGAATTCATATGACATTTGTAAGTCTCTGACTGTGTTAAGTAATCAGCGATCTGACCCAGTGTTGATAATATTTGCTTCTGTTCTTTTTAAATCTATATTTGCACCAGAGGATGTTTGAAGTGGAAGACGTGAACTGCATCTGCGTAGACTGGAGTGGTGGGTCAAGGTGCCAATATACCCAGGCATCAAACAATATCCGTGTCGTGGGCGCTGAAGTGGCTTATTTTATAGATGTGCTTAAGGTAAGGGATCTTCTTCTCGTTCCATGATAGGATTATAGTCATAGAGCTGCTGAAATTTATTCTAATCTAAATAAACAATCACAATGAATTGTCATATAGCCAGCAAAAGACCTCCCAGCAAAAGACGGTTCTCCTCCTTTGAAGTCCTATCAACTCCCCCATAATACACAGAGTTTGAATATTTTCATGCGCGATTACTTTTATGTACTCTTGTGGATGTGAAGGGTTGGGTAGTTTTAAAGATAGAGAAGTAATGAACACAGCAAATTACCCTTTCTCAACCACGAAAGCTATAGGACCCATCTTAAGGGATACCCATACAAAAGCCTACAATAATTGGCCATTGGATAGCAACAGCCACCTCCCAGGAGGAGAGAGCAGGGTCCTCTCCCCAATCCATGAAGAAGTGTCACCTAGGTATGGGTGTTTGGGGACAGGTGGGATCTTCCCAGCTGCCCTAGGGCAGGGAGATGGGGTGTGGGTCTGTAATCAAACTAAGGGCCAGATGTTCAGCTCGTGCAAATCACATAGATCTCAGATATTAGGAATGGCAATATACAAAAACCTGTAGGAGAATTCTTCAATCTCTCTGAACACACAATAGCAGATCTAAAGGTAGCCATCCTGCAGCAAAAAAACTTCAGGACCAGGCTTCAAAGAGAAACTGCTGAGCTTCAGTTCATCTGCAAATTTGACACCATCAGCTCAGGATTAAACAAAGACTGTGAATGGCTAGCCAACTACAAAAGCAGTTTCTCCTCCCTTGGTTTTCACACCTCAACTGCTAGAAGAGGGCCTTATCCTCCCTGATTGAACTAACCTCGTTATCTCTTGCCTGCTTCTTGCTTGAATATTTATACCTGCCCCTGGAAATTTCCACTACGTGCATCCGACAAAGTGGGTATTCACCCTCAAAAGCTCATGTTCCAATACGTCTGTTAGTCTATAAGGTGCCACAGGACTCTTTGCTGCTTTTATAGATCTACTGATGTCAATGTAACTCACCATTTTACACCACATGAGGCTCTGGGGGGCATTTTCAAAGGCACAAAGGGCCAGTAGGGGCCTAATTCCAGTTGAAAGTCAGTAGGAATTAGGCACCTAACTGCCATTTTTGCCTTTGAAAATCTCTCCCTCTGTCCCTAAATCTAATGACTTAAAAATGCTTGCAACTAGACCTGAGTGAAGCTATGAGGAGAGGGATGGTTCCTAATATTTTCTGAACTAATTTGCCTGTGGCTAGCGTAAATACTAGAGGGCTGGCTCTCCATTGCCTTGCAGCCTGCGTTGTCAATTACATCTGTGAAAATTACAAATCGGAATGGTAGTGTTTAGCACTCACATTGAACTGGTGCTCACTCCAACAGTGGAGAATCAGGCCTTAGCAGAGTGTGGGTGTCTTACATAAGAGCGGCCGTGAATTTTTTTCCCCTTGACATTCATGGATCGGCTAAAACAATGTCCATAGGAAGCCAAATACACTTCCGTTCACTGTGGGGCAGGGAATAAGGGGTCTGGCTGGTGGAATCATGACTATGCACTGCCAAAATCTCACATGTGTGCAGAAGTTGCAGAGGTTAATAATGCCTTGAGGCTGTAGTAGCAGCAACTGAATGACTCTGTTACTGCTCTACATCCTGGACTCTGTCCTCCTTCCAATTCCATGGACCTCTGCTCTGTGCAGCCCAGTTCTGGCTTTAGTTGTGTAAACCAGAGCTTCTCTCTAGGCCTCATATTAGAGAAATATAGATTCCCTTTTGTTACAATTGATGTTTTCCTCAGGAACAATATGGATATTCTCCTTCCAAAGTCCATTTCATTGCCCATAGCCTTGGAGCACACGCTGCAGGGGAGACAGGAAGAAGGAGGCCAGGCCTTGGAAGAATAACTGGTAGGTTACTGAATTATAGCTCAATCTGTACCAATGAAGAATTTGAAGAGAGCATTGTTAGACCTTAACATTACCTCACGTTTTTTTACTAAAACAACTACAGTATCTGACTGAAGGAAAACCCTGCAGTGTAATGAACTGGTGGGTGGGTGTGTGTGTGTGTGTGTGTGTGTGTGTGTGTGTGTGTGTGTGTGTGTGTGTGTGTGTGTGTGTGTGCGCACGCGCATGCATGGGTGTGTTTGTCATTGGCCCCTACAGGATGGAATCAGAACTGTACAACTGTATCATAACCTCATATTGCTAACAGCCAAAATTGTGCCCTTCCTCAATAACACCATCCCACCCTCAGGAAGGTATTACCCAGGTGGGAATCTTCATAAGGATCCCTTCAGGGTGTTCTTGCCGTAACTTTAATCTTTGGGGGAGGAGGTATATGCCCCCTGAAGAATGTCCCTGAGATCTTCTTACATCAGGGCTGAATTTGTCCCCAAGAATCCCTGCATGAAGTGTAGTGGGCAGGAGATGGTTAGCTGCATGGGGTAGTGATCTGCACCAGCATCCCATCCCTAGGATATGACTGGCCTCTGCTCTGTACACCAGGTCCTCTTTTGTCAGCCGTGCTCTAAGGATGGTCCCAGGGAGCATGGGCTATTCTGGCTCAGTACATAATGACTTAACATTGTGACACTGTGGTATTTACCTGAACCAGTGTTAATGAGTCTGATTTTTCCCAAAGCATTTGCCCAACCCTATTATGACAATGTAGGCTTGACCTGGTGATTCCCACTTTCCTTATCCTGGCAGATTTTCTCCTATCATTTCTTTCTCTCATTAAGCCAGCTTGTGCAGGTGCAGCAGTATGTCCCGTATTTAAGATCACCCACTGTTTGGAGGCTCGGCAAAGTGTGCTGTAGGCAGCACAGTAGTGAGCGGAGTTAATTGTTTGGTGCCATGGTTTTGCTGCCCAATATCCATTCCCAGAAAAGGATTAATTGAAATTGATGTAGCGAAGACAGATTTTTGAGCCTTCAAATATAACCCTTTAATCTCCCTGCTTTGCCAGGTTTACATCAAAGCCTTCACATCTGGGCAATGCATTTACACACATTATTTTTAATTGATGCTATTTTTCCAGCAGATTTTTTTTAGTTTAATTTCTTAGGTTTTAAAAAACAACAGGAAAACAAAAATGTGCAGCGAAACTGACCATAGCAATTGTTTTAGGGCTTGATCCTGCAAGATGCTGAGCACTTTGGCCCCAATCTAGCCAACCATTTAAGCATGTGTTTAACTTAAAGGATGTGAGTGGTCCTATTGGTCTCAATGGAACTACTCCAATGCTTAAGGTTAAGCACATGCTAAAGAGCTTTGCTGGAGCATGGACAGAGCACTCAGCATCTTGCAGGATCAGGCCCTATGAACTATTAAGGTATTAAGTCAAACCCTAACCCCCTCTCCCTTAAGCTCCTTGGATGCAGCAGGCTTGAACTGCAGTAGAAATGCCACTGTTCCATTGTGCAGAGGAGAGCAAGCAGCATCACAGAAAGTGCAAAAGGATTCCACAATCACCTGCATAACCCCAGCACAATGCTCCACGGTGGCTGTCTCCAGGGGATTGTGCAAGTGATTCATAAGTGGGTGGGAAGAGTGACACCAGCATGGCCATTGAGTCTGCCAACTGCACAGAGTCACTGGCTGCAAAACCTTCTTTGAATTAAAAGAGAGAGAGAGCACAACAGCCTGTGGCCACTACTACAGCTCGTGGGCCAGAATAATAGCTGCAGACAGTGTTCAGTACCCTGGCGCTGGGTTGGATGGATGGGCGGAGAATTCCCTCCTTTCAGCAGCCACATACGTGACTCACACAAAGCTCCTTTACACCAGGGCTGTGGCGTTCACATTTTATGAATATAGTCCAGACAAGCTGCAACTTGACTATTTTTAGTAATGTTATTCATTATGCCAAGAGAGCTCCTGCATAGCAAACCGATCTATCACGTAATACACATTTACTTACCTATTTCTGAAAATACAGCTAATGTATCCCCCGGACTTCAGTGTCAGGCTGTTTTACAGACATATTCAGCAGTCACCCGGACAAGTTGTTTGTTTGGACTCCTCATTCAGCACACAGGCCAGACCAAGAGGAATGTGCATTAGGCAGAAAAGCTGCCCCTCATGCACAGAAGCCAATTTCAGATGTTATTAACTTAACTTTTTTCCATTATAGCATCTTCCAAAGAGTCTGGGCCTGCCAACCCTTGGACTAGTAGTCTCCAAAATTCAACTTAAAAACATAACTAAAGCTGCTGCCCAGGGAAAGCATCAGATACCAGCACAGGATAATAAGTACTTTGTAATTTACAGGATTTTACAAGCACCTGAGATGGATGCAGTGAATGAGAAAGAAAATGAGTCTCAGTTTTATGCTAATGTCAAAAGTAGGTGTCTAAAGTTAGGCTATGTCTGTACTTGCAATTGAAGGACAAAACTTTTGTTGTTCACAGCTACTTAAGCCTCCCACCCCCTGAAAGACAAAAGTTTTGCCACGGCAAGTGCCTGTGTGAATGCCCGCGTTGTCGGCAGAAGCACATTCCTGTCGATAACGTGAACCCCGCTTGTTGGGGATGGACGTATTTTGTGGGCAAAAGTGCCGACAAACAGCATTCATACAGCCTGACTTTTAGCAACACGGCTATGTTGCTAAAAGCTGTGTAATGTAGACATGGGCTTAGGCTCCAAAATCTGTCTCTAGGCCCCTAAATAAGCATCGTGATTTTCAAGCATGCTGAGCACCCAACAGCTCCCACTGACTTCAAGCACTTCTGAGAAACAGACCACTCAGGATATGGATTTAGGAGCCTCAGTTTAGGCACTCTAAAAAAAAAAATCTTAACCTAAAACAACAATCTATTGTTGGAATTCAAGACTAAACATTTACGAGGCCAGATCCTTAGCTGGCAAGAATTGGTATAATTCCATTGACTTCAATGGAGCTACCAATCTACACCAGCTGGAGATCTGTCTCACATTGTTTACCAGTGCCGTAACTAGGCAGTTTAGTGCCTGGGTGAGCACGCATATTTGCACCTCTACCATTTTTTTACCCCATTTTACCACCCCCCACAGCTTTGCTTCCTGGGCTGTTACCCTGCTTACCCTGCTTTGGTTACAGCCTTGGCATTTACCACTGAGAGATTGATCACACTATATATTTCTTAGCGACTCTAATTCTGAAGTAAATAAAACTATGTAGCCTCCATAGACCCATCTTCAATTATTTACAGTAGTATAGCTAGCTAGCTATATTTATGTGCACGCACATTTAATTGTGGATATATTTCTTTAAGGACTGGATCCTGCTCAGCCTTATTTTCAAGGTACTCCAGTTGGAGTCAGACTGGATAAGACTGATGCAACCTTTGTTGATATTATTCATACTGATTCAGCTCCCACAATTCCAAATCTGGGTAAGTTTCCAGCTGCATTGTATTATTATTATTGATTTGTCCTGTGGTAGCACCTAGGAGTCCCAGTCACAGAATATGAGGCCATTGCAGTAGGTGCTGTACAAATACAGGAAAAAACAACAAAAAAACCCACCAATTCTTGCCTCAAAGATCTTACAAACTATAGCCCTATAGCATTATGTAGAGCTGCTGCCAGGAAATACATGATAGTATTTAAATTAAAATTTGCTTACCCCCCCCTTACAAACATTGCAGGTTTTGGAATGAGCCAGGCTATAGGACATCTTGATTTTTATCCCAACGGAGGAATACAAATGCCAGGATGCAAGAAGAATCCTGTTTCACAGATTGTTGACATTGATGGAATCTGGGAAGGTAAATATGTTAAGCAGATGATGACTTCAAAATGTATTTAGCTAACATAGCAGCAATCTTCTTATTTCAACAATTTTTGATTATTTTCTTTATGAATGCCAACAATTACAGCCACAAATAACAGTGAAACTGATAGTATGGTCCAAATGCACTCTGGGGGACACATTCTGGTAGAAGGATCAAAGAATGAGTAGCATGAAGGATTTGCTTTAGGAAAAACATGATGAGGTTGAGGTTTGGTGTCTTTAGCTCCAACCATCCAGAGTGTCTGCATTGTCAAGTAGTGGGTATCTGTACAAGGTTCGGGGCAAGGAGCAATAACAATAGTTCCTGCCTTCCACATGTGTTTGGGCTCCATGGGTCTGCAAAGACCCAGATCCCACCAGCCATGTTCCTTCAAGGACCTTGGCTGACCCACTCTTCAAACTATCCAGCTTTGGATCTAATGGAGCAAGATTAACTGGAGTTTATTGTAAATAGTCCATCATGCTGCCAAATAACAGGAACAAACTTCAGTGTGATTGTTCCAGTGCCCCTTGCACTGTTCTTAGGTAACTCTGCAATAGAAACAAATATTCATTAATTGGTCTATCTCATCTGACACTGCTGCCAGTTATCAGAGAAACAAACCCTACTCAAACTGTGCCAGAAGTTTAGCTCTGGAACAACAACATTCAACTTTGTTTCTATTATGTAGTCACCTGGCAGCCGCACTGGGTGGGAGTGGGAACAATAACATTCATGCCTATTTCTGCTATGGGATCTCTGGCTTCAATTGTTTTGTGAGCTTTGGCAGCTAAATTCAAATGTGTTTCTGTTCTGTTGTTACCTGTTAGCAATTTGTGTTGCACTGGAACAATGTAATTTTTATTTCTATTATTAGGCAGTTGGAAAGAGTTTGGCATATGATAGATCATGCACATTCACATTTGTTCCTTATTTTGTATATTCCAAATCCTGTTGTTGTTATTATTGTTGTTAAGAATCCTGTACATAGTGCCATAAATTTACATTGTACCTGACAGAACATTAATAAAGCACATACCCTGCCCCCCAAAAAACTTGCAGTCTAAGATCCCAAAACTGCCAAAGGATCTGCAAGCATGAACCTTTACACCTTTGGGAAATCACATTAATAAATCAAACCATACAGTAAGGACAACACCCCAGCTATAGCAGACATATTTTCTCTCTTTTATAAAACCTGAACATTTTCCTGGGATTTCTTTCCTAGCCCTTTCCTATATTATTATGAGCACCTTAAAAATTAAGATTCTATGAATCTCTTGCAATTACTGGCCTATTTCTGCTGTTTTTACTCACGAATTCTTGCCTGTGTAAGCACCGAAGAGCAAGCTCTTTATTAATAATGATGCACAAAACCCCCTTGCACTTAATTACTTCTTTTTTTAACCTAAACCCAGAACATTTAAGGAATTTTAGTACAAAATAACATATTTAAAATAATAACACGCCCCTTCGCCCCCTCTCCCCCCAAATAATCAGGTGGTCAGATCCTCAGTCTGCATAAATCAGCATTTCTCCAGGAAGCTCAGTGTTAAGGAGGACATAATACTTAACACTGAAGTTTGTTTACTTTTATATAACAATAAGGTGAGCTGTTTCCTACCGATACCCTTTATTCATATTGGCGCGCATTAATGCAATTAATCACACAATGTGGGGCTACTCATGTGAGTAAGTATTCACCAACATGAACAAGGATTGCACAATCAGCCTCTATGTTTGTTACACACCTGCATTTTACACGTACTATGTACTATTTTACATGCATATTTTGTACTATGTGCATTTCACAAAGGGTAAATTGAGTCACTGAAGAAATAGGTCTCAAACTGCAACTCAGGTGCTGCCCAGAATTGTGACAATGTAACTTGGGGATTTACAAATCATTCAAATGACATGATCAGTTCAATACCACGATTCCGGTCTAAATAGAGGGAACAGAAAAGAAAAACCTAACAACCAATAGCTTTGCAGTACGATATGTAATAGGAGCTTCTTTCCACAGGAACTCGTGACTTTGTTGCTTGTAATCATTTGCGAAGCTACAAGTATTATTCTGACAGCATCATCTCTCCCGACGGCTTTCTAGGATACACCTGTGCTTCATATGACACTTTTCAGACAGTAAGTCATTCTCACATCCCGGCGGATGAGCGGCACTTGTCTGTGCATCTGCATGAGGTAGAACCAGAGTCTATTTGGCTCAGGCCACTTTGCACTGCGTGAGTGCAGGCCTAAGGGGAAGGAAGGGGTGCGCTGGGGCATTAGGGGATGGGGCTAAGGCACAGAAGGGGCATGGTGGAGCAGAGTTATGCCTGGCTCTACAGTGGCCTGAGGTTCCTGAGAGACCTCATGCCAGTGGCATACCTTAGAGCTGCTCTCTCACCCCGCTGGGTCAAAGAGGGGCTCAGGCAGGGCGAAGAATCTGCCCCAGTAATTATTTATTGCGCACATCCAAGGAGAAGTGAGCACAGCAAATAATTTTGAAATAAAATCATTTACCTTAAGGTTCAGAGCATGCTCTGTGACTCCCCTGACGACCTGATGGCCTCAAGGAACAAATACAGATGGACTGTGGCCTAGAGTCACTGCCTTCTCCTTTGTCTCATAGCTCCATCTATGACTGAGCGCTGTCAGCTAACACTGTAGCAGGCTCATCAGCCTAGCTATGTGGCCCACCCACCACTGGAGGGGAACAGAGCTCCACACGCCAGGGGTAAATAACAATAATACCTAGCACTTACATAAACCTTTGCATCGTCAAAGCACTTTACAACCACTCATTAGATGAGCCGGGGAGAGCATGATTCCTGTCTGCTACCCCCATTCTAAAGCACTCAGTTTAAGAGAAGGAACTTAGAGAAATGGAGACGCCTCCTCCTAGTGAACAGCAAACTGTGATGAAGTACAAAAGAGACATCCATGCCTTCATAATCCATGAGGTGCCAGACAGGGCCCTTCCACCTCCTGCTCTCTCTAGGGTGACTTTATTTCAAGCTGAGTTAGAGTTAGCCCATAGCCATGGCTTAGCAGCATTTTTCTGTGGCCAAATGATTTTTTTCCTGTCTCCTTGGGATAGAGCCTCATTAATTGGCGCATGTATTTCGATTAGGAAAACTGCTTCCCATGCCCCAAAGGCGGATGCCCCCAAATGGGTCACTATGCGGATAAGTTTAAGGACAGAGTTACTTCTGGGATCCAGAAACTTTATCTGAACACTGGAGAGGCCAAGGCTTTTGCTCGTAAGTTCCTGCTTTTTTACTTGCTTCTACTTAAACATGAGCACCAACATAATTTAAAATATTTCCCTCTCACTTTAAATTAGTTTTACTGGACAAAGGCCTTTACCGTGGTGGAGGAGCAGGACAAAGGCCCTTACCGTACCATCATGCCCCCTCCCCTCCTTGTCTTGACAACATCAGTCCCAGAAAGCCCCCAACATAACTCCATAGGTGTGGTTTGACTTCTATATTTTGGGGGACAGCTCCAGTCTGGCCAATGGAGCTATGTGTGGGGTGGGAGGAGCAAATTCCATGCCAGCCCAAGGCTTACAGTTTGGGGGTGAAATGCCCCCTCACCCCCTAAACTATGCCCATGCATAACTCCTTCCCCTTATGCTGGGGGTGGGGATGCAGCTGGAGTAGGAGGTAGCATAGCCACCTTTCTCAGCTGTAAGTCAATGGAAAGTTCCCTTAGATGGACTACTCCTCTGGCCGTCAGATGCTTTAAGTCCTCTTTGCCCTGATTATGGGCCAGAAAATCCAGTCATCACTCTTCAGGGTTGTTCCTTACAACACCCCTAAGTTGTGAATAGATACTCTCCTGGTCACTATGACATGCAATATATTCCTTCTATCACAGTATGGACTATTTTTCACAAATAAACACAAAGTCCATGAATTTCCTCTGCCTTGGATCTTTGTGTAGTCATTCACGCTGTGCAAACTGGGAATAAAATGCTACTACTAGTGTGAGCGGAGAATTGTGATTTGCTAGGGTTTTACACTCATTTTGCACAGCTGTAAATGACTGCAGAGTGTGCAAAGCAGTGGAAAAGCAGGCTCCTAGTATTCTCCTATAAAAACATTCTCTTCTATACTATGCTATTCTCGTCATTCCAATCAGGTCAGGATTTACTCTTGAGCTCAAAGTGAAGCGACGGTCATGTTTTTCCTCTGTTTTGTCCTGAAACATACAGTACTGATAGAAAATGAAAATTTGGCATGTTGTGTTTGTTTCTATGTGGGTACAATCTAATTCATTTTATTTCTACTGTGTAGGTTGGAGGTATAAAGTATCGGTGGCAATTGCTGGAAAGAGTAAAGTGAGTGGGTATGTAAATATTGCCCTGTACGGCGCTGGAGGAAACACAAAGCAATATGAAATTGTTCAGTAAGTTCAGTATTATAATGAAAAATGAGCTTCTCTGCTATTAGAATATTTAATTCATCTATTTTTAATTAATGCTTCTTCTTAATTTATAGGCCAAATGCTGCTCTCACATACAGTGGTGTAAATCCATATTAACTGTATTGACTCTGGATTTATATCAGAAGAAGAGTTAGAATTTAACCCTGCTTCTCGGATAACTATAAGGATACAAGAACCTGGGCCTAGATCCTGATCTCAGTTATACCATATAACTTAACTGAATTCTAAAATGATACTATGGATTTACACTAGTATAATTCTGATCCCTTATCTTTTGCATGTTTGTAAAATGTTGTATCAGTTTATGGTGCTCTCTCATAGGCAGTGCTACCAGCTCAGCCTATAATCAGGATTGCCTGACACTTTCTTTCACAAAACCCTACTTTTGTGTGCTCGTTACTTTGCCAAACTTTAACCATTTCTGCTGAAATTTTCTCTGTCAGGTGTCTGCCTTGGACAGAAAGACAGGCAGATATTACAGTTTAGCTAGAATAGTTCAGGTGTTTCTGAGAAAGAGATGAGGGGAAAATACAGTGTTTTGCCCATGTTAAAGAAATCCTTGCAACCATTTTGCTGAGAAGTTCTAAGGCCTTCATGCTTTAGAGCAGAAACTTTAAATTTACCAGTGGGGTCATCCTGGTGTCAGGACTGTGTCTTTTGCCATCTCCATGAACATTCATCCACATTTCTGAAAAATCTCAGTTTGCACCTGCTTAGTAAAGACCTGTTAGAGTTTGATGTTAAATTCTCCAAAGAATCCATCTGCACTGAGTATGCTCCAGCCCCTCACAGCTGTTGTCTGCAACCACATTGTCCATGCATCATCCCAACAAAGCTATTGAGTATGCTCTATCCCATGGCTGCAGGGGCTGAGCAACACTTTCCCTGCAGATGTTGCGCTAGGCAGCCAGGAGCCACTGTGGTACCAGGCCCAGGAACTGAGAGTAGGGACACTGTGTCTGTTGTACCCTCAATGCTCCCTCACGCCTGGCAGCAAGGAGGAGAAGGAAACAGCCTAACTGGAATGCGGAGATGTGAGGAGGTGCAAGAAACTGGGAAAGAACAGGGGAGAGGGGGCTGCTGGAGCCAAAGTGCAGGGGATGGATGGGGGTGAGGGGCATGGAAGCAAAGAGGGAGGGAGCAGGAGCCAGGGGGTGGAGGTTTGATGTGACGGGGCAGGGATAGAGGAAGATGGATGGCATGTGGTGAAGTAATTTAAAAGAGAATATGCAACTGTAAAAAGAACAGGAGTACTTAGTACTTTGTTAGAGACTAACAAATTTATTTGAGCATAAGCTTTCGTGGGCTACAGCCCACTTCATCAGATGCACAGAATGGAACATATAGTAAGGAGATATATGTACACATACAGAGAACATGAAAAAGTGGGAGTTGTCCTACCAACTCTAAGAAGCTAATTAATTAAGATGAGCTATTATCAGCAGGAGAAAAAAAACTTTTGCAGTGATAATCAAGATGGCCCATTTCAGACAGTTTGACAAAAAGGCATGAGGATATTTAACATGGGGAAATAGATTCAATGTGTGTAATGGCTCAGCCATTCCCAGTCTCTATTCAAGCCTAAATTGATGGTATCTAGTTTGCATATTAATTCAATTTCAGCAGTTTCTCATTGGAGTCTGTTTTTTAAGCTTTTCTGTTGCAAGATTGCCACCTTTAAGTCTGTTATTGAGTGACCAGAGAGGTTGAAGTGTTCTCCTACTGTTTTTGAATGTTATGATTCCTGATGTCAGATTTGTGTCCATTTATTCTTTTGTGTAGAGACTGTCTGGTTTGGCCAATGTACATGGCAGAGGGGCATCAATTTAGGATTGAATCTATTTCCCCATGTTAAGTATCCTTACACCTTCTTGTCAAACTGTCTGAAATGGGCCATCTTGCTTATCACTACAAAAGTTTTTTTCCTCCTGCTGATAATCGCTCATCTTAATTAATTAGCCTCTTAGAGTTGGTTGGGCAACTCCCACCTTTTCATGTTCTCTGTATGTGTATATATATATCTCCTTACTATATGTTCCATTCTATGCATCGGATGAAGTGAGCTGTAGCCCACAAATAAATTTGTTAGTCTCTAAGGTGCCACAAGTACTCCTGTTCTTTTTGCGGATACAGACTAACATGGCTGCTACCCTGAAACCTGTCACTATGCAACTGTGTAATTTGAGGCTGTATCATAATACATACACACAAAAAGGCCAAATTAAAGTTGTGTGGACAGCCTTATATCTGGTATTTCCTAGTGCTTGACTTTGGAACATTAACAATGCTCTTGAATTTTTTTGGGGTGTAATTATATATAAACTTACATGTATGCTGCCAAAGGGTTCAGCATGAGCAAGCTGGACTTTTTAAAAGAGCCTAAACTCCCTTTGAAGTTGAAGTTGTAGATACCCAAATGCTCTTGAAACTCAGTGGCACCTAGGTTCTTTGTTCTCTTAGGCTCTTTTGAAAATCCCAGCGGTAATGCACATTGAATAAAGCTATGTATTGCAAAGCATTGCAATTTTCTGCTGCAATGTGAGTTTATTTTGATTTCCTGAGTTAACAATCCTGTTCATTTTTGGTGCTAGCAGTACAAATATGTTAGTGCTGGATTATTATTTAGCTGGCATAGTTAGTAATATATTATGCTGCCATGGAAATTTGGAAGGGTAGTAGATCTAATGGGAAGATATTTTAAGTGATTTTCATTATAAATTATGTTCAGCTAGATTTGATTTAGATTCTCAAGGGATGCTAACAGAAGCTCTGGCACAAAATACTTACCAAGTAAATTCTGCTTGATGGGCAACCCACACACATATACTTTGCCAATTTGTGTCTCTCTTTGTATCCTTTCCCCACACCCATCCCATGCATTCTCTATGCCTGGAACTGCCTTCCTTACCCCATTCGACTTGTCACCTCCCTCTTCTCTTTTAAATCACTTCTCAAAGCCCACTTCATTAATGAGTTCTTTGTGCAAGTAAATGGAGCTACTCTGGATTTATGCCACTGTAGATGAGAGCAGAATTTGGTTCCTTGTCTCTAATAGAAGAAAAGGCCTGGTGTGCAAAGAGCAGTCAGAAAAGAGCTGCACAGAAAAGACCTTCAAGAAGTCGATTTTTTTGGTTTGATTCTTGCTAGATCCTCCCCTTTCCCAAAGGTTCTTCCTGCATGACCAATCCAACCATGTCAGAGACTCGGTGAAAATGTCTCCTGGATGAGTCTACACACCTACATTTTGTAGCACATATGGCACCATGCCTGTGTTTTGCAAATGAACTGAAGATAAAACAGGTTTAACGTATGTGCAAAACACGGCCAAGACCCTGCCTACGCTACCAAATGTAACCATGCTGCAGCCAAGCCTCAGGCACTGTGTTGTAATTGGATCCCCTGGAACACCATATTTTAATATAGGTGAGGCACTATAGAGCATGGGCATGCCAGGCAAACATCCCTTTGGTCAGCAGGTAATGCATTCTGATGAACTTTGATTTCATATGAGGACAGGGAAATTTCATTTACAAATTTTTATATAACATGAACGTTTACATGATATTGAGGTAACCGAGACCATAGAATGGGTTACCTAAGGAGGTGGTGGAATGTCCATCCTTAGAGGTTTTTAAGGCCCGGCTTGACAAAGCCCTGGCTGGGATGATTTAGTTGGGATTGGTCCTGCTTTCAGCAGGGGGTTGGACTAGATGACCTCCTGAGGTCTCTTCCAACCCTAATCTTCTGTGATCCTTACTCTTTGACAAACTGAAGGCCATGTTTACTATCAATATGCTACTATAGCTACTCAAACAACTACACTGTATTGGTAATTAATATTAAACCTCATTGGACATTATATACGTTTGTTCTTGAAGGGGGACCCTCAAACCAGGCGAAACATATGCCAACTTCATTGACGTTGAACTTAATGTTGGGACAATTACAAAAGTTAAATTTCTTTGGAACAACCATATCCTAAACCCAACCCTACCCACACTAGGAGCAGCAGCGGTCACAGTACAAGCTGGAGAAGATGGAAATGTGTATGTATATTTATTGTGAAAATCTCAAATTCTTTAGGAGCTACAAGGACAGCATGACATATGAGGGTAATAGTGCTTGCACAAGAACAGCTATTTAGAGTTTTAAAATAAAAAAAGAGGAAAAGTTTAAATTTCCTTCCTCACAAGATACCGATGTAGCATACTGGTACATTAAATATTTCTGTCAGATATTGTCAAGGAAAAATTATAAAAACATCTGGATTTGGCTTCAAGAAGAGCAAAGTTTTTGTATAAACCTCTGTGTTTCGGGTAGGAAAGATTAACTTAACCATGGCTTAGGTAATCAGCACAGCTCTTTCCAGACATCGGGCTATTGGGTACTGCAATTTTATACTAGAAATGGCCATCAGTGTTTAAAACTTACATCAGGGGGTCTGATTCACTGTCCATTGAAGTCAATAGGAGTCTTCCCACTGATTTTAATGGGTGTTGGATCAGGCTCTGTAAGACTAAGAGGTAATGATAATATGTCTTCAGTTCCCACAGAGCTAGTAGTTATAAATTGTGCTTAAAAGACCTGATCCAAAGCCCACTGAACTCCACAGAAAGACTTCAGTTGACTTAATTGGATTTTGGATCAGGCCTTAAGACTGTAGAAGCAGTGTACTGCATGGCAGTTACTGATTGGAAGGTGCTTATTAAGTTAATTCTTTCAAAACAGCATGTTTCAATCAGTTACCCACTAATTGTGTTGTGTTACCTTTTCTGCCTTTCTGAATGGAGACACAATGAAGTGGGAGGTACATTCAATGGGTCATGGATATAATTAAAAAAAAAATCACACAACTAAGGGCTAGTCTACACTTACGAGCCGGGTCGACGCGGTGAGTTCGACTTCTCGGAGTTCGAACTATCGCGTCTAATCTGGACGCGCTAGTTCGAACTCCGGAAGCGATAGTTCGAACTCCGGTACTCCACCACTGCAAAAGGCGGTGGCGGAGTCGACCTTGGAGCCGCGGACTTCGATTCCGCGGCGTCTGGATGGGTGAGTAGTTCGAACTAGGGTACTTCGAATTCAGCTACACTATTCACGTAGCTGAATTTGCGTACCCTAGTTCGACCCCGCTTCTTAGTGTGGACCAGCCCTAAAGTCCATTCACTTGAAATAGAGTTGTGCTGGGGGAATCTCAAGCAAACCAAAATCTTCACAGACCAGTGAATTATGGTACAGCAGAGCATACAAGTCTACTTCTGGTTTTTGCATTCAACAGATCAACATGCTGAGGGATACTGTTCCCAAAAACATCCCATCAGCTATTCTATTTATTCATGTTTTGGCAAACACCGAGCAATCATCATCTCTCTAATGCTGGTGGCCTGCAAATTCAACAGGAAAGGTATAAAACCAAAGGAATGAAGCCAAAAAAGAGAGGCCAACCAATCAGGATGATTAGAGTCCCTTGGTGGTTTAGCAGGAAATACTATTTCACATTTAGCAACCCAAAGCATTTGCTTGTTCTTTTGTGCCAATGTAACAATATTCTATCATAACTTTGTCAAAAAACAAATTAGGTTGGCTTATTCTATTAAAAAAACACTGGTACAATTACAAAAAATAAATAAATCTAGACACACTAAAAACACTTTACATATTTTTTTCTCCTCAGGTTTAATTTCTGTGGCAGCGAAACTGTGCGAGAGAACGTTCTGCAAACTCTTACATCTTGCTAACAACATACAAAAATGTCAGCCCTGTCTGTTAATATTAATAAAAGTTGATAATGCATAACTGTCCCACTTGTTTTATCATCATTAGTTGTATTCTGGTAGAACCCAAAAGGTGCTAGCCACTGTGCAAATGTACAAGAAGACACGCTCCCTGTGTAGAGGGACTTAAAATGTTCAAAGATGCAAACATATGGAACATAGGGAACAAGGATATGGTACATAAGCATAGTGATCAAGGAGGTTGTCATTTGTTAAGGAGGTGAATTGGTTGTCTCAGATCAGAGGACATACTGAAGTAAATCCTGATCTCAGTTACTCCCATCTGACCCCATTGAAGTCTCTGGAGCTGCACAGGTACAACTGAGTGCAGAGTTTAGCCCAGCTAATGTTTCCACAACCTGATATAAGTCTCACATTGCCCAATGCATAAAAACAGACAGACTGAGTCTGAGCATCCAGAGAGGTCACACAGAGGCAAGTGAACATGGACAAGCTGTGGATGAAGAAGCGAAGGAGAAAGGGTGTTTGTGAAAGCATAATTTTTGATAACTCTTACAGTCCTGCTCCATACGGGCACTCATAGGTCACACAGGATCCAATACTAAGCTGGCTTGTGCAGGCAGGCACAATAGCCCCTTAAGTAGTGAGCATGTTCCATTGTGGCCATACTGGTGAGTCAAAAAAACAGAGGACCCATCCAGGGGAATCTGCATCCACTTACCCACTCAGCATGTGACCTCCACAGCCGGTCTCCACAAGAAAACATGAGAGATGTACATGTGTGAGGGACATGGCTACTGGGTACATTCATAGCACATACAGCAGCAGAGTGGCTGCTACCCCATCTATAATCAGCAGTAGCCAGACATAGCCTGGTTGCATGGCCACCGTAGCCTGCAACATGATGTCAGGGCTCATTGCATCTTGCAACCTCTTGACATTGCAGCACCTGGTCCTTTTTATCACAGCAGTGCTGTCCTACAGAATCTGGCTCACAAATTTCAGTCACTCCTCTTAGGGCACCTTCTACAGGGATATTAACTTCCTAACGCTGAGGGAGATTTTTGCCTTTGTTTTTCATTCCTCAAGGCTTGGTATAAGCAGATACTTGCCCACACTCTTGTTTTGACAGTCGTGATATTCTCAGCATGATCCTCTGCCATAGCCACTTCAGCAGACCATATAATTTTAACAAATACCTAACAGAATCAGGACATTAAAATTGACAATGGTATAATAAAAAAATCCTTCTTTAATAATGAACTGGAACAGCTTCCCCCTTGTTTTAGCAGAATAAAAATGAACACTTTACAAAGCTGTTACATAAAATGCATTGTTAAATGAACAACAAATTACTTTCCCTTTTGCTAGCTTTTAATGCTAATGGTGCTGTTTATTCCTGACCTTTTGAAATATTAGATTTTTAAAATGACAACATAAAAAGAATTCTTGTTTGAAAACGCAAGTGACTTTAAACCACGTTATTACTTCTGAGTATAGCATGTGCATGCATCATTCATTTCAATGTCCCATTTATAGCTAATGGGTATATATTTCAGTTGACATATATTGTTCTCTTGCAAACGTGTCAAATTCCTTAACGATGTCAGTGACAAAAGCATAGTGCTTGGGATATATAAATTACGCTCTTTACCATATAATCACTCTTATCTATTAGAAATGATGTTTGTGACAAATC